>NC_089231.1:35272223-35624866 GCF_963924675.1 Phocoena phocoena
TACAGGAAAAGATGTGTAAAAAATACAAACACATGGAGGCTAAACAATACACTACTTAATAACGAAGTTATCACTGAAGAAATCAAAGAAGAAATAAAATAATACCTAGAAACAAATGAAAATGGAGACATGACAACCCAAAACCTATGGGATGCAGCAAAAGCAGTTCTAAGAGGGAAGTTTATAGCAATACAATCCAACCTTAAGAAACAGGAAACATCTCGAATAAACAATCTAACATTGCACCTAAAGCAATTAGAGAAGGAAGAACAAAAACAACAACAGAAAGAAGCGACAGTAAGCAGAAGGAAAGAAATCATAAATATCAGATCAGAAATAAATGAAAAAGAAATGAAGAAAATAATAGCAAAGATCAGTAAAACTAAAACCTGGTTCTTTGAGAAGATAAACAAAATTGATAAGCCATTAGCCAGACTCATCAAGAAAACAAGGGAGAAGACTCAAATCAATAGAATTAGAAATGAAAAAGGAGAAGTAACAACTGACACTGCAGAAACACAAAAGATCATGAGAGATTACTACAAGCAACTCTATGCCAATAAAATGGACAATCTGGAAGAAATGGACAAATTCTTAGAAATGCACAACCTGCCAAGACTGAATCAGGAAGAAATAGAATATATGAACAGAACAATGACAAGCACTGTAATTGAAACTATGATTAAAAATCCTCTAACAAACAAAGCCCAGGACCAGATGGCTTCACAGGCGAATTCTATGAAACATTTAGAGAAGCGCTAACACCTATCCTTCTCAAAGTCTTCCAAAATATAGCAGAGGGAGGAACACTTCCAAACTCATTCTACGAGGCCACCATCACCCTGATACCAAAACCAGACAAGGATGTCAAAAAGAAAGAAAAGTACAGGCCAATATCACTGATGAGAAAATATGCAAAAATCCTCAACAAAATAGTAGCAAATAGAATCCAACAGCACATTTAAAGAATCATACACCATGATTAACTGGGGTTTATCCCAAGAATGCAAGGATTCTTCAATATATGCAAATCAATCAATGTGATACACCATATTAACAAATTGAAGGAGAAAAAACATATGATCATCTCAATAGATGGAGAGAAAGCTTTCAACAAAATTCAACACCCATTTATGATAAAATCCCTCCAGATAGTAGGCATTGAGTGAACTTTCCTCAACATAATAAAGGCCATATAATCAAACCCAGGGCCAACATTGTCCTTAATGGTGAAAAACTGAAAGCATTTTCACTAAGATCAGGAACAAGACAAGGAGGCCCACTCTCACTTCTCTTATTCAACATAGTTTTGGAAGTTTTAGTCACAGCAATCAGAGAAGAAAAGGAAATAAAAGGAATCCAAATCAGAAAAGAAGAAGTAAAGCTGTCACTTTTTGCGGATAACATGATACTATACATAGAGAATCCTAAAGATGCTACCAGAAAACTACTAGAGTTAATCAATGAACTTGGTAAAGTACAAGGATACAAAGTTAATGCACCAATATCTCTGGCATTCCTATAAACTAATGATGAAAAATCTGAAAGTGAAATCAAGAAAACACTCCTGTTTAACACTGCAACAAAAAGAATAAAATATCTAGGAATAAACCTACCTAAGGAGACAAAAGACCTGTATGCAGAAAATCATAAGACACTGTTGAAAGAAATTAAAGATGATACAAATAGATGGAGCGATATACCATGTTCTTGGATTGGAAGCATCAACATTGTGGAAATGACTCTACTACCCAAAGCAACATACAGATTCAATGCAATCCCTATCAAACTACCACTGGCATTTCTTCACAGAGCTAGAACAAAAAAATTTCACAATTTGTATGGAAACAAAAAAGACCCCGAATAGCCAAAGCAATCTTGAGAATGAAAAACGGAGCTGGAGGAATCAGGCTCCATGACTTCAGACTGTACTACAAAGCTACAGTAATCATGACAGTATGGTACTGGCCCCAAAACAGAAATATAGATCAATGGAACAGGATAGAAAGCCAAGAGATAAACCCACGTACATATGGTCACCTTATCTTTGATAAAAGGGGCAGGAATGTACAGTGGGAAAAGGACTGCCTCTTCAATAAGTGGTGCTGGGAAAACTGGACAGGTACATGTAAAAGTATGAGATTAGATCACTCCCTAACACCATACACAAAAATAAGCTCAAAATGGATTAAAGACCTAAATTTAAGGCCAGAAACTATCAAACTCTTAGAGGAAAACATAGGAAGAACACTGTATGACATAAATCACAGCAAGATCCTTTCTGACCCACCTCCTAGAGTAATGGAAATAAAAACAAAAATAAACAAATGGGACCTAATGAAACTTCAAAGCTTTTGCACAACAAAGGAAACCATAAACAAGACCATAGGACAACCCTCAGAATGGGAGAAAATATTTGCAAATGAAGCAACTGACAAAGGATTAATCTCCAAAATTTACAAGCAGCTCATGCAGCTCAATAACAAAAAAACAAACAACGCAATCCAGAATTGGGCAGAAGACCTAAATGGACACTTCTCTAAGGAGGATTTACAGACTGCCAGCAAACACATGAAAGGGTGCTCAACATCACTGATCATTGGAGAGATGTAAATCAAAACTACAATGGGATGTCATCTCACACCGGTCAGAATGGCCATCATCAAAAAATCTAGAAACAATGAATACTGGAGAGGGTGTGGAGAAAAGAGAACCCTCTTGCACTGCTGGTGGGATTGTGAATTGGTACAGCCACTGTGGAGAACTGTATGGAAGCTCCTTGGAGAACTACAAATGGAACTGCCATATGACCCAGTGGTCCCACTGCTGAGCATGTACCCTGAGAAAACCATACTTCAAGGAGAGTCATGTACCAAGGTGTTCATTGCAGCTCTATTTGCAATAGCCTGGAGATGGAGACAGCCTAGGTGTCCATCATCGAATGGATGGATAAAGAAGATGTGGCACATATATACAGTGGAGTATTTTTCAGCCATAAAAAGAAATGAAATTGAGTTATTTGTAGTGAGGTGGATGGACCTGGAGTCTGTCATACAGAGTGAAGTAAGTCAGAGGGAGAAAGACATATACCGTATGCTAGCACATATATATGGAATCTAATAAAAGAAAAAAAATGTCATGAAGAACCTAGGGTTAAGAAAGGAATAAAGACACAGACCTACTAGAGAATGGACTTGAGGATATGGTGAGGGGGAAGGGTAAGCTGTGACAAAGTGAGAGAGTGGCAAGGACATATATACACTACCAAACATAAAATAGATAGCTAGTGGGAAGCAGCCGCATAGCACAGGGAGATCAGCTCATTGCTTTGTGACTACTTAGAGGTGTGGGATAGGGAGTGTGGGTGGGAGGGAGACGCAAGAGGGAAGAGATATGGGAACATATGTATATGTATAACTGATTCACTTTGTTATAAAGCAGAAACTAACACACCATTGTAAAGCAATTATACTCCAATAAAGATGTAAAAAAAAAATTATACAATGTTGCTTTCTCCAGTCTTTCTGATAATATCTTCTCTGATCTCTTATAGAACTTAGAGTCAATGGAATATTAGCATGTAGGCATTAATTGTAGCTTATTCTGTATCATTGTTCTGTACATATTCTATATATCCTTTACTGAGAATGTTCTTTCCATGTCACTCTCATGTTTGACATCCTGAAAAACTCCAACTAACTCTTAATTGCCAATTTAAAAGTTTACCTTCTCCCTGTGTTTGACTTTGATTTGTTCCTCATTCCTATTCCTTCTAAGCACTTCTCAACTTAGTCCGTATTCTATAAGAACAATTCGTAAATAATAACAGGTGCATTTATCTTTATCCTCTGCCTGATTGTGAGCTCATCAAAGAGGAATTTCAAATCCATCCTTGCACTTGTTTATTGTTGGTAAATGCCTGGCATTTAGATAGCATTTTAAAAGCATTTTTCAAATTTAAATTGAATTAAAAGCAAATTTGTGTGTATCTGATGATAATTTGCCCTCATTGTGTGTAGCAATTGTATATATTTGTAACAGTTGTATTAAGATGTAATTAGCATATAATACATTCACTGTTTTGAAGTGTACATGTCAGTTTTTTTTGGTATATTCATAGTGTTCTAAAACCACCACTACTATCTAGTTTTCTAACTTTAGCACAATTTTCACCCCACAAACAAATCCTGTACCCTTTAGCAGCTACCTTTCATTCCCCCTCCCCTCAGCCCCTTGAAACCAATAACCTACTTTATGTCATTACAAATTTGCTTCTTCTGGAATTTTCCTATAACTGGAAAACACAATATGTGGACTTTCATGTCTGGCTTTTTCACTTAGCATCATGTATTAGGGTTCATCCATGATGTAGCATATATTAGTACTTCATTCCTTAAATGGCAAATAATATTCCATTGTATGGATATATCACCTTTTGTTTATCCATTCATCAGTTGATGTACATTTGTATTGTCTTCACATTTTGACTATTATAAATAGTGTTGCTATGAACATTTGTGTACAATCTTTTGTGTGGACATACATTTGCATTTCTGTTGGATATATACCTAGGTGCATAACTTCTGGGTTATATGACAACTTTATGTTCAACATTTTGAGGAGCTGCCTAACTAATTTTTTTAAAGTGGATGTACTATTCTGTATTCATACCATCAAAGTGCGAGGTTTCTAATTTTTTCACATCCTCACCAGCACTATTTTTGTCCATTTTTTAAAATGGTAGACCTCCTAGTGATGTGAAGCAGTATCTGATTTTGGTGTTGATTTACACTTCTGTGATGATTAAAAATGTTGAGTATATTTTCATGTGTTTATTGAACATTTATATATTTTATTTGGAGAAATGTATATTAAAATTCTTTGCTAATTGAGTTTTAACTAGGTTGTCTGTCTTTTTAATATTGAGCTGTAAGTTTTCTTTATATGTTCTGGATGCAATTTCTTTATCAGATATATAATTTTTGAATATAGATACATATATATGATTTCTATACAGAAAAGTCCTAAGTTAAAACTTCACAAAGGGACAAAGGGATATCTGTCTGCCTGACCCTAGTCTCCAACTTAGCTTCTTTGCCCAAGGTTTGCACATCTTCCACAAATGGCCTTTCAGTTCTAGCCTCCTCATGTGAATCTCCATCAGCCATTCAGAAAACACTATCTCTGTCACACCATGGCATTTTTACCCATGGTTCTTGCTCTTTATACAGCACTAAATTCCCTAAGATCTGAGTTATCCAAGGACGTGGCAGAGAGATTTCAAGAGAATAAATAGAGCTAGGTCTTGATAAGCCAATCTTTGTAATAATGGGGGTTGGTGGAGGTTCACTCTTTAATCTTGTATTATGTCCCAGGACAGTCATGAGCTCTCTGAATCTGATCCTTATTGACTAAAACTTTCAGGACTACTGGCTTATTTTTTCATATGTTTCATGTCTGAATTTTGGATATTTATTCCAAAAAAACAAATATCAATTACCAGAGTCATCAACATCAAAACCTCAGAGGAGGCAGAAAAGTATTTTCCCAAAAGAATCATCATCTGGCAGTCTTCTCCATGGAGCCCTGTAATTGCACAAAGCATATTTAGTTCAAATAGTTTATTTCCCTTATTTTGGAGTATATCTCTCTAGGTTCATCAGAAATGAGAAGGGGTTTTTAATCACTGAGTTATATAACTATTAAAGCCTATTGCCTTAGATTATACTCACAGACAAATACCTTTGTTTAGTTTTCCATTTATGTTTAATCTGGTTATACTTGTATCTTTTGCTCACCCTAGTGTGTATTAGAACACATACTAGCTGATTAGTAATTACACACGGACTTAAAGAGATGTCACAAGAATGAGATTTTCCTCATTTGTTTAAATCTCATTCTTTTGTATGTCCTTTAGAGTTTATTAATAAAAAAAATAATCTTGGACAATTTGTTAAAAAAAAAGTTGTTTGTTTTGGCTTTATTTTGTGCTGGTTACCTTTCTTTTCCTTTAGCATTTTGTCTCTTCTAGATATCCACTTTTTAGGTGGTGTCCTTTAATTCCAGTGTTAAATAAATAAATTACATCATACAAAGGTGGGTTTTTTTTAATGTAAATTTATTTATTTATTTATTTTTGGCTGCATTGGGTCTTCGTTGCTGCATGCAGGTCTTCTCTAGTTGTGGTGAATGGGGGCTGTTCTTCACTGCCGTGCACAGGCTTCTCATTGCAGTGACTTCTCTTGTTGTGGAGCACAGGTTCCAGGGGTGCGGGCATCAGTAGTTGTGGTGCGTGGGCTCAGTAGTTGTGGCTCACGGGCTCTGGAGTGCAGGCTGAGTAGCTGTGCCGCACGAGCTCAGTTGCTCTGTGGCATGTGGGATCTTCCAGGACCAACGATCAAATCCATGTACCCTGTAGGTGGCTTCTTAACCACTGCACCACCAGGGAAGTCCCCATACAGAGATTTTAGTACGCACTATCTTGAACCATTTTTTCCAATATTTATTATGATTTTTATCATTATTACTTTAAATATATTAATTATTATTTTATTATTTTGGAGAGTAAATTACCAAGAAAATATTTTCCCAAGATGAATTTGATGAAGGCTGATCTATGAAGAAGTGATTTTGGACACTTCCAGAAATACTCAAATCACAAATACTAGGGTGCCACCTGATCCACTTCAGTGCACGTTATACCCTGTTTGAGTTTAAAGCTGCTGTTAAATTTATTGAGCCTGGTACCTCTTGGCAAATAGTCCCTCAATGAAGAACATGGCAGGCATAGGGTTCAAAGGAAATTCATCTACAAGCCACACATATTACCCTGTAGCTATTTTATCTGAGGACTGTGACAAGAATTCTTTAATTGAAGAAAATCTACAATGTATTTAAAAAACAATGTTTTTCTCTGCCTCTTTTTGCTCTTCTTTGCTTCTTATGTATCTACAATTATTTCCTTCTTTCAGTCTATAGAAACAGTAATGAATACATATGAGAGGGAGCTTAGGCTAGCTCAGGCATTCATTTTCAGTAAAATTAGTTAAGAGGACGCAAGTCTTGTGAGCTTTTGGGTGAACTCTGTGTTGGGTTTGTGTAAGAAATTCTCAAATTGTGATCAGAGAATGGAGGCTTTCATCCTTGAATGTCAATCTTCAAGAAATGAGAGGGAAAAAAACTGTATAGTGAGTTTGTTGAATTAGTTAAGCTCTTACTACTCTAATTATTCACTAATAAGTCAGAAGGTGGTGATGCTTAGATCACTGATAATGGAATAATATGGTATCTTTTGTAATGAATAAAAATATCTGCTAGTTGAAAAATAATAGTTAATTGTATAGAAGATGTACATGGAGAGTGGCAATTTATAGTTCATGAGCACAAATTGCGTTATATAAAATGATTTTAGAAATTGAGAGACCTTAACCTCATAATGTACCAGGTTTGTTATACTTATAATAATAGCTCATATTTATTGAAAATTTAAATTGTGGTAGGTACCGTTATAATTAATATATATGCAAATTTAATTCTCAATCTTTTGAGCTAAATGCTATTATTTTCACTGTATAGAGCTGAGGAAGACAAAAGATCCTAGATTTAGCAACTTGTTCAATCTCACACATTGGAAATCCAAACAGGTAGAATTTGAAACAATTTAATCTACTTCCTGTTTTAAATGTACCCAGGATTTGTTTTAATCAGGTATGGTAAGACATGCAGATACAGAAATGTCTGTCCTAAATGAAATTAACTTACAGTTTCCTAGAAACAAAGGCATGGAACTCCACACAGGGGGCCACATGGAGAAACACCAGGGTCAGTCAAGAGGCCGAGGAAACAAGGGGAAAATGTGGCAGTAGTATTTATGTTGGTTTCTTTGGGAAGGAATAGGTGAGGCAGCTGATTTAGGATTGACTAGTTTGAGTAATTATATCAGGCTCTACAAATAGCATCTGTTCATATTTTTCTGGCGCGAGACCCTGGAATGATTAGGGCAGGTGGATAGTGGCCTGAAGTGCGAAAGCCTAATAGAAAAGTTGTTGGGATGTGAGGTCTAGATAGTCTGGTTTGCATTTGAAAATCATGTTCCTGGAAGGGTTGTTTACTATCTCTAGGAGTTGGCTAACCCTGGGAAAGGCAATCCCTTCAAGATCAGTTAGAATGCAGAGGTCAAAGCTTCAAAATACAGAATAAAAGCCATGTTTAATACAGTTCTCATGTCCAACCTCCATTGTGCTATAAACTCCTCACATTAAAAAAAAAAAAAAAAAAAAAAAGCCCTGTTTTTTTTCTTATTCATCAGCGTTTCCTTGGCCTTTTGAATAAATATATTCACTTCAGTGAAAAACTTTGATGGGTCATTCAAGTCTACTCAGCAGTGACTTTACACAGTGAAAGCCTTAAATATATGGACTATATAAAGGGCAAACAAAAATTAAAACAATATATGTTGAGACCATATACACATTTTAATACATGAATGCTTCTTGTTCATAAGTTTGTATAGCAATATTCTGGTGGCATGAAAAATAGAAAGGTTGTAGGGGATAAAATAATGTTTTCTCCTCAAGTCAGCTAGTGTCAATATAATGCTTGCTTAAAATAATCAGTCCTCTTTGTAGTGCCAATTAAAATTTTAATCTGCTCTCTCACTAATAGCCAGAGTTACTCAAAAGGATATTGGAGGTGGAATATTGCACTAGATCAGTGGTTTTACAAATAATTTTAAGAAGATTTTCTTAGAAGTATCTTACTCAGTAATTTATTATATAGAATACATAAAAGTAAAATTATTCTTACTTATTTTTTTTTTTTTTTTTTTGCAGTACGCGGTCCTCTTACTGTTGTGGCCTCTCCCGTTGAGGAGCACAGGCTCTGGACATGCAGGCTCAGTGGCCATGGCTCACGGGCCTAGCCGCTTTGCGGCATGTGGGATCTTCCCGGAGTGGGACACGAACCCGTGTCCCCTGCATCGGCAGGTGTACTCTCAACCACTGCACCACCAGGGAAATGCTATTCTTGCTTTTGAAAACAAGTAGTAGGAGAACATGGTAGAGGAAGTAAATGTGGATTTTAAAAAGTTCTAGGGGTTGTCTAGATTAGCAGTTTTAACCAGTATTGACCCCAACAGTACCTTAGTTTTGTTTCATCAGTCCAACCTATCTTCCTGATTTATTTCTTGGTACTCTAGATCTTGCACAAAGTTCAAACTAATTATAATTAGTCCCATGGTCTATGATACCTAGGAAGATATAATCAAATTTCTCCTTATCTTTAATCTCCCATGGTGTTTATAAAGGCAACGGGTAAAGTATGTGTTATATACATATTTGAAAATTATAGGTATAACCAACATGCTTAATATAAATGTTTCAATTGTCAAAGTCACATGTTGCTCATGTGTAGATACATGCTAAGATACTTATTACCCACTTTAAGCCACCATTCTAGAAGAGCTTCATTTGTTTTTGTTGCTGTTGTTCTTGTTGTTTCTGGAAGAACCTCATTTGGACAGCCCTTAGTGGGTTTGCCTTACTATTGTTAAATAAGATGCACTAAGTTCATATATTTTTATGAAACTAAATATATAAGCATTATTTCTTTCAATATATTATCATGATAACCATGGTATTCATGTTAGTCTTTTAACTACAGAGTGAAATGTCTATGCAAACTGCTATACACTTAGCTTAAGTAAAAATACAATAAGCTGTATCAGACACAGTAAGAATTTCAAGTATTAATATGTATCATTCCTCACCAAAAAATTAGGAAAATATTAAGCCAAGTAAATCTAGTCTAGTAGATTTTCTCCTTTTATTATCCTGGTTGGGTATCAATAGTTGACGCTCCCTGGGATTTCTATGTTGATCTGGGTTGGAAAAATCACTTAATATAACAATTACAGAGAACTGTCAGTCAATTCTGTTTGCAATTCTCTGAGTTCATTCTTTACTTAGTGCATTGCACCTTTTATTTCTCTAGCTTTACCAACCACACTCATATATGAAATGCTGGAGTTTAGAATTGGTTCTTCCTTAATATTTCAATTGCAGAAAAAGATATTTATTTTGTGGGGGGAACAGGTCTTTCTTCTGCATACACTCAGGTAAGCAATTCTGAGAACTATCTCTGTAATTCTGGAATCTGCTCTGTTCCCCCTCTCTGGGATGTTCTCCCATTCTCTCTAACAATCTATAGGTGGATAGATGATAGATAGATAGGTAGATAGATAGGTAGATAGATAAATAGACAGATATTTAAATTAAAAAACTTCTTCCTTCCTTGTCTTTCTATTTGCCTTTCTCTTCCCACTCCTCCCCACCTATGCTCTAGGGAACATTACTTAATATTAGAACAAATTGTAAAATTTCCTTACTTTTTGTAGGAGAAAAATAATATCTCTATTGAAAAAGACACCCTCATCTAACAAAAGTCTTTTAAAAGGGTTTTATCATGTGTTCTTTATATTACTCTCAATACTTAGCCCCTAACCCCATGGCCTATTGCAGCCTGAGACCTTCCATGCCCCTAACACATAGGCTATTCCTCATTAATTTTCTTTCATTGATGTTAATACTAGCTCTCTGGAATTTTCTCTTTTCAAAGAGGAGAAAATTAAGCTTCAAAGAAGTTATCAACTACCCAAAGTCTTATATCTTGTCCACTATTAAGTTTACCAAATTTTTAGCACTACGCTGTATCACCCAAATGCTTGCACTGTGTATGTATTTTGATGGTTCAATAAATACCACCCACCATTTCCAGTAGTTTTTTAAGCCAGCAAAAAGATATCCAGATAATCTTGGGAGGAAGGAGATGTGTGTGGCAGGAACAGAATAGAAAAGCAAAAAGGAAGGTTTTCAAAGCAAGAGGGAAAGGGAGGTAGATAAGATGAACAGAGGAGAGTGCTAAATTGTTCAGTCTTGGTGGGCTGAAGAGTGGAAGAGCTGAAAGCTGAGGCTGCTGCTGAGGGAGGGGTCATGTGGCTGAAGATGTTTTTGTTTGTTTGTTTGTTTGTTTGTTTGTTTTCCTAGTGGACAGTGGTAGAGCTCTAAAAATAGCAATGAGGCAACTGTGTTCACCTGATTCTGAGGGAGCTTTGTATATGTAGGTGCTGGAAGAAGGAGAATTTTGGCAAGGGAGCAGCAAAATCCTTGGAAAGATAGTAATTAAATATCACAGAAAAATCATCAGGACCTGATTTTGTTGTAGAGACTGAAAAGATAAAATAGACTTTTTGTTCCAAGGTCACACTATTTATAAAAAGCATAGAAAGAGAAATGAACCCATTCCAAGAGGCTGAGGAAGTACCCTCTGCCATCATGCTTGGTCTGCCAGTGGTCTGCTCTTTTTATGGCAGTTTTTAATGGCACCACTCCAGTTTAGCAGGGAGCACTACACTTTATATCTGTGCTGTCATTTAAGTGTTTCTTCCCTAAACACAGTGTGTTTTATACCCTTAGCTACCAAAGGTGTTGCTGCTTGGCAGCATTTCTTTTTCATAACTCATTTAAAATGTCCTAGGTATCATTTTACGACAACTTTACAAGGTTTTCCTAGGTGACCATAGTTATCCCCTGAAGATATAACTAATGATTTTACTTCTTAATCCTCAAATTTCTGTGGATTCACATGATAATGAAACCTATAAAACTCATAAGATTTGTAATGAAAGTAACCCTGGTGTTCTAGAGAAAAAATAAATTCAAATGTCAAGATAGAGTTGGTGGGACATTACAATACAGCTGTATAAAATTATACAGCTGTATAAAATTTTTCAGATATTCATGTAGGCTGCCAGTTGCATAGAATTCATAAAGCCATGAATTATCATTAAGTGGGGAAGGTAAAGTTAAATGGTCAGGAGGCTATGGTTGCCTCCTTAGATGTAAACAGTGGGTCTAATCTCAGTCATCGTGTCCTGAAAGCAGTAGAAAGAACATGAATTCTTATGAGATTCCACTGAGCTCTCCAATTACTAATCAGGCTTTTCAAGAAAATATTCATGTGATAAATACATATAGCATACAGTTTATGTATGCCCCTATGCTAGGCACCATGAGGAATGCAAAAGGAGTTAACAGAAATATAAATCTATATGAATTATTTATGAGTCAATAATGGGAAGTAGAAAATAATAGAAGAAAATATATTATGTCATGTTGAATTGAATATGGTTGACAGGAAAAGGTACAGAGATTGAAGAAACTAAACATAAGTTCTTGTTACAGATGAGCTACTAATTTTATTATTATCTTAGACTCATCACTTTATTTTAATTTTCTCAACTATTAACAATAAAAACAAAGATCTGGGACATTAATAAAAATAGTCTAAAAAGATATTTTTGAACTATAATATTTTATTTAAATAAAATTATTAATAGAATAGCATATATATATAAACACCAGTCTCCAAATTAGCACTAGGCTGCTTGTAAAAATGGTTCAGAACACTAACTACAATGGCATAACTCAGTTGCTGACTCTAAAGAACAAGGCTGTATAAAATCCCATCAGTTAATAAAAAATGAGTATTTTGAATGGCTTCATGTACTTGATCCAAGTATATGAAGTTGATTTAGCTTCTTTAAAATACATCTTCATGACTGGATGAAAATGGCAATCAGAATATGCATGTAACTGAATTTCCTTTTTCCCATAGTATTACATCTCATGGCTTAGGATCATCTTGTTGAAAACAGACCAGTGAAGGACATCTGTTGCCTAAGTTAAAAGTAACTAATGTGTCATTTAATAGGCCATCTGAAAGAGTTTCAGTGGACAGGAAGATTCAAAGACTTCTCAAGAGTATTTTAACTAATTAAGATCAAAATGTGAACCAGCTAAAAAATGTATATTCTGACACAACTGAAAGAAGATAACAGATGTTCTGGTAACAGTATATATATGCACATATATGAAGTAAAGCCATTTGTAAGTTGATTCTAAAGCAATCAGGGGTTACTAGTATCTCTAGGATTATCTAACAGTTTCTCTGTCAATACAAACAGGAAGAAACTAAAGAACTAAATGAGCTTCTGAAATACCTTTCAATTTTCAAATTATCAAAAAAAAAAAAAAAGATTTTTTAAAAATAAATCACAATGTAAGTACTGAAACTAGGGCCAATATTATCCACAAATATAGAATGTCTCCAATAACACATAATCAGAAAAGTATTGAGAATTTTGGAAAAACATCTTTCCATAATCTTCTCATATTAATGACTAAATGTCTACCTTTAGAGAGTAATTTGTTTCAGTTACTGATTTATGGTGAAAGATCCTAATTATATTCTTTCTAGAAAAGTATAAACTACATTTTATCGGCTATTAACATTTTAGTGAAGGTGGAGTGAGTGAAAGAAGATCCATTCATCATATGTGTGTATTAATTTGATAGCAAAATCACCCCATTTCCTGAACAGAAATTTGTAGTATAAAGTTATCTCAATGATAGAGATTATGTAAGAGAGAGGTTCCAGCAAAATATTACCAGTATTAAGGTACAACAATAATCAGTCATATGTTCCCTTACCCCTATATTTCTCCTTTCCATGAAGAATCATTGCATGGGAGAGAGTATTGCCAGAATAAGAACTTTCTACCATCTTTTCCCCAAAGAACACTCATTTTGATAATGAGCCCCTTACAGGATTCCAGCAGAGAAGTTCAGCACACAGTTGGAAAGAAAGAAAGAAAGGAAGGAAGGAAGGAAGACAAATATTAAAAAAAAAATTGAGATTAGTTGCATTGATTAGAGTAAGAAGAATAGTTTCACTTTACCTTCATAATTTATACCTAAGGAGGTCCAGCTCAGTGCCAAGAGAAACCTTCTTGGCCTGCAATTTCTCCTACAGGGAAAAGTGAAAGTGTGTGAGTGATCTTCTCCAGCTGTGTGGGACACAGTCAAAGAGACCTACTTCTTTCTTGTTGCATCTAGAATATTTAGTTGTGATCTGAATGTCAGGGTTAACAGTGGTCATATCAAAGGGATGGAGTTCTTACTAACTAGAAATCAATAAAAGGAGGAAAACTGAAAATTTCACAAATATGTGAAGATTAAATAACATATTCCTGAGCAGCCAATGGGTCAAAGGAGAAATCAAAAGGGAAATAAAAATGTATCTTGAGAAAAATAAAAATGGAAACAAAACGTACCAAAACATATGGAAAAAGTAAAAACAGTTCTAAGAGCGAAGTTTATAGTGATAAATGCCTATGTTAAGAAAATAGAGTGTTCAAATAGCCAAACTAACTTTACACATCAAGGAACTGGAAAAAAGAACAAACTAAGTCCAAAGTAAGAAGAAAGAAGGAAATAACAAAGATTAGAGCAGAAAATAAAAACAGAGACTAGAAAAAGAATAGAAAAGATCAACAAAACTAAGCTGTTTTTTTTTTGAAAAGATAAACAAAACTGACAAACTTTAGCTATACTAAGAAATAAAGAGATGACTCAAAAAATAAAATCAGAAATGAAAGAGGAGACATTACAACAGACACCAGAGAAATACAAAAGATTATAAAAGACTACTATGGACAACTATATACCAATGAATTGTGTAACCTAGAAGAAATGGATAGATTCCTAGAAACAAAATTTACCTAGTCTGAATCATGAAGAAATAGAAAATTCAAGCAGACCAATAATGAGTAAAGAGATTGAATCAGTAATCAAAAACCTAGCAACAAAGAAAAGCCTAGAAACGGTTTCACTGTTGAATTATACTAAACATTTAAAAAAAACTAACTCCAGTCTTTTTCAAACACTTCCAGAAATTTGAAGAGGAGGGAGCATTCCCAAACTCATTTTACAAGGAAAGTATTACCTTGATACTAAAGCCAGAATAAGACACTCCAAGAAAAGAAAATTACCAGACAATAATACTGATGAATATAGATGCAAAAGTTCTAAAAAATATACTAGCAAAACTGAATTCTACAGCACATTAAAAGAATTATAATTGATCAAGTGAGATTTATTCCTGGGATGCAAGGATGGTTCAACATATGCAAAAAAATAAAAATAATAATAATGCACCACATTAATAGAATGAAAGCTAAAAATCATATGATCATCTCAATAGATACAGAAAAAGTTTTGTCACTATTCAATACCTTTTCATAATAAAAACTCTCAACAATTTGGGTATAGAAAGAACACATCTCAGCACAATAAAGGCCAGATACGTCAGTTCTACAGTTAATATCACACTCAACAGTGAAAAGGTGAAAGGTTTTTCTCTAAGATCAAGAGCAAGACAAGGGTGCCCACTCACACACTCCTATTCAAAATAGTATTGGAAGTTGTAGCCAGAGTAGTTAGAAAAGGAAAAAAAAATATAAGGCATCCAAATTGGAAGGGAAGAAGTAAAACTGTCTGTGTTTGCAGTTGATAAGATGTTATATATAGAAAATACTAAATACTCCACCAAAAAAACTGTTAGAACTGATAAATGAATACAGTAAAGTTATAGGCTTCAAAATCAAAATACAAAAACCAGTTTAGTTTCTATACAGTGATAACAAACTATTTGGAAAAGAAATAAAGACAGCCATCCTATTTAAAATAACATCAAAAACAAACAAACAAAAATACTTAGGGATAAATTTATCTAAGGAAGTGAAAGATCTGTACACTGGAATTTATAGGACACTGGTGAAAAAAAATGAAGAAGATACAAGTAAATAGAAAGATATTTCATATTCATGCAACAAAAGAATTGATACTGTCAATATGTCCATACTAGTCAAAGTGATCTGCAGATTCAATGCAATTCCTGTCAAAATCACAATGGCAATTTTCACAGAAATAGAAAAAACAATTCTAAATTTGTATAATTCTTCTGGAACCACAGGAGACCCTGAATAACCCCAAATATCCTGAGAAAGAACAAAGCTGGAGGCATCAAACTTCCTGATTTCAAAATATATTAGAAAGCTATAATAATCAAAATAGTATGGTATTAAATAAATAATATGGTATTGGCATTAGAATAGACATGTAGATGAATGGAACAGAATTGAGAGCCCAGAAATGAACCCATACATATACAGTCAATTGATATTTGATAAGGTAGCCAAGAATAGCCAATAGGGAAAGGAGAGTCTTTTTAATAAATGATGTTGTGATAACTATATTCACATGAAAAAGAATGAAACCAGACCCTTATCTTACGCTATTCACAAAAATTAATTTGAAATGGACTAAAGACTTAAATATAAGACCTGAAACCATAAAATGCTTAGAAGAAAACAGGGGAAAAGCTCCTTGACTTTGTCTTGAAAACAAATGTTTGGATAAGAGACCAAAAGCACAAACAACAAAAGCAAAAATCAACAAGTGGGACTACATTAAACTAAAATGCTTTTACACAGCAAAAGAAACAATCAACAAAATAAAAAAATCAAACTATAGAGTGGGAGAAAATATTTGAAAACAATATATCTGATAAGGGGTTAATATTCAAAACATATAAGTAAATACAAATCAATAGCAAAAAATAATTAATTAATTGATTATCTGATTAAAAAAGTAGGCAGAGAACCTGAATAAACATTTTTCCAAAAGAGACATACAAATGGCTAACAGATACATGAAAAGATGCTCAACATCACTAATCATCAGTGAAATGCAAATCAAAACCACAACGAGATATAACCTCACACTTATTATAATGTTCATTATAAAAAAAGATAAGAAAAAATAAATGCTTGTGAGGATGTAAAGAAAAGGGAACCCTTGTACACTACAAGTGGGAATGTAAATTTGTGTGGTTACTATGGAAAACAGCATGGAAGTTCCCAAGAAATTGAAAATAGAACTACCATATGATCCAGCAGTTCTACTTCTGGGTATATATCTGAAGCCAATGGACTCATTATCTCAATGAGATATCTGCACCCTCATGTTCATTGAAGCTTTATTCACAATAGCCAAGACATGGAAACAACCTAAAGGTTTATTGACAGATAAATAAAGAAAATGTTATATATATAGCCATAAATGAAATGTTATTTAGCCATAGAAAAGTAAATCCTGCCATTTGAAACAACATGGATGGACTTTGAAGGCAGTATGCTAAGTGAAATAAGTTAGACAGAGCAAGGCAAGTACTGTATGATTTCAGTTAAAAGTGGAATTTTTAAAAAGCTGAACTCATAGAAAGAGAGTGTGGAATAGTGGTTACCAGAGGCTGGGGAGTGGGGAAAATGGGGAAATGTTGGTCAAAGTGTACAAGTTTCCAGTTATAAGATGAACAAGTTCTGGGTATATGATGTATATAAGGATGACTACAATTAACATTACTGTATTATATACTTGAAAGTTGCTAGGTCTGATACGTGCTCACTACATACAAATAAAGTTAATATGTGTGGTGAAAGAGAATGTTAATTAACATTATTATAGTAATCATATATATGTATATCTAAATCATAGAATTTTACACCTTAAACTTACACAATATTATATGTCAGCTGTACCTTAGCAAAGCTGGGAGGGGGGAAAGGAAGCATTATGTGAGAGCTTAGCCTTCTGTATAGAACATTCTTTACTTTATAATTATGGTTTTTAACATATCAAACTTAGTTGCCATCTCTTGGGCATGCCATTAGGGTGGCTCAGAAAAAGTGGCATGCTTAGCCACCTCAAGAATATATTGCACACTAAAAAAAAAAAAAAAGAATATATTGCACACTATGTGATATACTCCTCAATCCACAGTAATTTTATTTCAACATCTTGCCCATTATAGTGATTATGAGCGAAGAAGAGGAGTACATTGTTTTTACACAAAAATCAATTATTGCCTATGTATATAGTATTAATTACAGTGGTAATATATGCATTGCAAAAGAAAAATGCATCTTTGATATTTTGCCAACAATTCAATAAAAATATTATATTTGTGTCATTGAATTTTGTTGCATATATTTTTACAATATTCTAGTCAAAGAGAAAATGGGAAATACTGATATGTGCTACTGAACTCCAAAGATACTCTTCTTTTGCTTGGCCTCAAATGATTTGACTGTACTGGTAACCCAGAAACTTGGTACATCTATTGAATTGTTGGTTACACTAAAAGAATCATTAACATCTGACTCAGAGACCAGTGAAGTATGGATCAGTGGCCTGGCGTAGTTTGGAACTTGGGATCATATAATGGGATCATGTGACCTAAGTTAGAACTTCTTTTTGCTGTGGTCTATAAGTAATCCTCTGGACTACTAAAGGCATGAAGAGACAAGAATTTTAATTTAATGTTGTGAATTGTTTAAACTACAGTTATTCATAGGTCACTATTTTTATATTATTTTAAAATAATTGTGTACATACACAGATTATCAACATAAATTTCTAGCCTACTTAGCATGGGGTAACTACATACAATTTTATTTCACTAATATACACGAATTAGAGATGATTCCATCTTACACTGTCTCAATTTTCTGTTATTTCAATTCAGTGGATAAATTTAATGTGTACACGAATCTCTCAATGGTTGTAGACATAAATTTTGAACATGAATCCCAGATAAATCAAAAATTTGCCTTGTGAGATTGGAAAATTCCTTACAGTAGATAAGAAAAAGGAAACACAGATCATTTGATTTTATTCCAGAATCATATTGAATCATATTGGAACTGCACTGCAGGGAGGCTGAGCCAAGTTGGATGTATTCAAGAGGAAAACATCTTATTTAGAACCCTTAGGCTTGTTTGGGTGAAGCTTGTTGGGAGTAAGTAGATGTAATTGAAAAAGAGAAACTGAGCTGTACATTTTCCCATGAGCTCTTTTGCCATGGAGAAGGATTTAGACTTGTATCTTTGGAAATGGCATTACCTGCTGGTCAGGGAATAAAAAGAATGTAGCTGTGGAGAGACTTATATTTGTTAATTATTTCCAGGAGAGTTTAAAAAGCAGGTATACATGATTTCATGTTTTAGTTGTTGCTAACATGAACAATGGCATCTTTTCTTTTCTTTTCTTTACAGTTTTGGTGTTTTTTATTATTGTTTGCCTGCTTTCACTAGTAACTCTCTTTTAGGCTTCTAGAATTTTTTCCTTACCCCAAGCCATTCTTTCTCTTTCTGAAATATATATTATTCTGTCATTTGTATACTAGTTTTCAATGTGTTACAATCTTATTGTCTCATTGTTCAAGTTAAAGTTTGCTAACTACACATGGTTCAGGAGAATAGATGGGTCATGCCTGAAGCCTTCATCAACATAAGAATATAAGGAGTCATACTGGGCCATAAATCTCCAAGAAATAAAAGCATCAATTAGAGAAAACCTGATTGGTAACCCTGATGTTGAGTTCTAAAGGTTAGGGTCTATCAAAACGTATGTAAACTCTCTCAGCTTGCTCATTTTGAATTTATCAAATATGAGAAATTAAATTATTTTTCTCTTTTTTGGCCATGCTGTGTGGCTTGCTGGATTTCAGTTCCTGGACCAGAGAGTGAACCCAAGGCCTCGGTAGTGAAAGCCCGGAATCCTAACCACTAGGCAACCAGGGAACTCCCTAAAATATTTTCAATCATTTTATTTTTAACTTATAAGAGCACTGGAGATGGAGACGTCTATACATTCTCCCCACTATCTCCATCTCCTCATCCAATTTGTGAAATGACTCACACATTATTGAATTCAAATCCAGTGCATATCACATTCTAGTGCAACCTGTTAAGTGATCCTGATTTTTCTTCACAGGTGGTGTTGTTACTGCCAAACTTCTTGATCAGCTAGTGTCCTGAAACTAGTGGTGGGCATGGGGGGCAGAAAGGGAGGAGAATAATCAATTGTAGCCACAAAGGATTGGTAATGAAGATCCGATATAATCAGAGACTGATAAATCTTTTCTCAGAGAAAGATAAGTGGCCTTAAACTACTTTATCAGTAAAAGATTTAATGAAAACAAATTGATTAGTCTGTAAACTCAGAAAGATAGGAAGAGAATATATAAAAAAATAAACATAAGGAAAGGAGAAGAAAAGAAACAAAATGTAGAAATTAATGCAATAAAGAAGAAAAAATATACTACTAGTAAAGAAATTTTAAAGTGTTAAAAATTAAATCATAAAATCCAAAACTGGTTAATTTAATTAAGAAAAAGGGGAAAAGTGAATACACACTATCAGATATGCTAATAAAGAAATAACCACAGGTATACAAGAAAATATATATATTCATTATACAGAATATTTTAATCAATTCTATACAAAAATCTAAAATCTATAATGAAAATGGATGATTTTGTAATAAAATATAATTGATCAAAATTAAAGAAGACATGGAATTTCAACAAAATATTGCTATGTAAAATTTTAAAATTGCTTCAATCAGGGGGACTTCCTTAGTGGTCCGGTGGTTAAGACTCCATGCTTCCACTGCAGGTGGTGCAGGTTTGATACCTGGTCAAGGAACTAAGATCCCACATGCTGCTCAGTGTGACCAAAAAAAAAGAAGAAAGAAAGTAAGAGAGAAAAACATAAGCACAATTTTTAAAAAGTTGCTTAAATCAATAAGAAGGAAGGAAGGAAGGAAAGAGGAAGGGAAAAAAACGAGAGACTTCTCCTCTGAAACAGAATAAAAACAAAATAGATCCTGATAATATATTCACTCTGATTATTAACTTAAATGTCAACAATTATAAGCTTTAAAAGAAAAAAAGAATATTAAAAACATTAACATATGTCAACCAAATAATTACATAGCATTGTAATTTATGAATATCAAATTAGCAATACAAAGTATAAAAATATAAAACATTTAAAAATTCTGCTGAGAAATATGAAAGAAAGCTTGAAAAAATTATTTCTTGTTCTTGGATTAGAAGCTTAATATTTTAAGGAACAAAATCTCCTTGAATTTCATTGTATACATTTAATATTAACAATTAAAAGAAAAAAAGCAGAAATCACTGTGGCCTTCCACTTATGCCATGAAATAACAATGGAATCTGGAATTATATGCCCACTGTAAACAAAAAGGAAACTGGATTAAATACATACAATAACTGTTTTCACACTTTGGACAATTGGCAAGGCAAGATTGTGATGTATAAGAAAAGAAAAACAGGGCTTCCCTGGTGGCGCAGTGGTTGAGAGTCCGCCTGCTGATGCAGGGGACACGGGTTCGTGCCCCAGTCTGGGAAGATCCCATGTGCCGCGGAGAGGCTGGGCCTGTGAGCCATGGCCGCTGAGCCTGAGCGTCCAGAGCCTGTGCTCCGCAGCGAGAGATGCCACAACAGTGAGAGGCCCGCGTACCGCAAAAAAAAAAAAAAAAAAAAAAAAAAAAAGAAAGAAAGGAAAACAAATAAAGTAAGCCCAAAATTGGTCTGTTTTGCCAAGAGATAACTTCTAGACTAGCAGAGGAAGTTTTGCACAGTCTCAGGATACAAGCCCAGTATATAGAAATCAATTATATTTAAATATCAATGAATTATTAGAACTTAAATTCCAAAGAAAAATAAACAACTTAAGGATAAATTTGACTAAGTATTTGCAAGCCATGTACACTGATAATTACAAAAACTGACAAAATCAAAGAAATACATAAATGGAGAGATATACCATTTTCATGGATTATTGGGCAACTTTAAACATTTTTCCCAAAGTCATTCATAGATTCAAAGTAATACCTAATAAAACCCAACAGGATTTATTGAGAATTTGATGAGCTGATTTTAGAATTTATATGGAAATGAACATGGTTTAAAATAGTCAAAACAATATTGAAAAAGAACAATGTTGAGAATTTTGCCTTATTTGAAGACTTACTATAATGGAAAAAGTAAATAAGACTATGTATTACCTGAGAAAGAATACATACATTACCAGTGAAACAGAATAGAGAGTCCAGCAGTGCATTTACCTTGTATGTATGAGTTCAGACCCATATATACATTGTCAATTGATTTTCAATAAAGGCGCCAAGGTAATTCAATAAGGAAAAGCATCTTTACAACAAATGATGCTGGGATATCTGTGTGTGTGTATATATATACAAAATAAGGAACCTCAAACTTTACCTCCCAGTATAAATGAAAGTTAACTCAAAACAGATCATAGATCTAAGTGTAAAAACAAATATTATAAAGCTTACAGGGGAAAAAAAAGTAAGAAGAAAACGTTTATGTACCTGTGGCAAGCAAATTCGTCTTATATAGAGCTCAGAAAGAACTAATCATAAAAGGCAAACATGATAAACTGACCTTTTTTTAAAACAGAAAACTTTTAATTTTAGCTCTTTGAAAGACACTGTTATGAAAATGAAAAAACAAACTGCAGACTGAGAGAAAATATGTGATATGCATAAATAAATAAATAAATAAATATATATATATATATATATATATATAATAACAAATTTCCAGAAACTGTATTAAAAATTTTCCACTAACTACATAATAATGGCACAAACCCAATTCTTAAAATGAGAAGAGTTAAACAAACACTTCAGAAATAAAGATATACAACTACCAAAAGCACATAAAAAGAAACCCAACTTCAGCAGCCTTGAAGGAAATGTAACTAAAATCCATAGAGAAGTGTTCCTACACACTCAAAATAACTAAAATTCACACACACACACATACACATACACATAATGGCATATAATGTTAGTGAGGATGTGGAGTAACTAAAACTCATGAATTGCTGGTGAAAATTTAAAATGGTTCAATTTGAAAAAGAGTTTTATAGTTTCTTAAAATGTTAAGCATGCAATTTCACAAAATAAAGGAATTGTACTGTTAAGTGGAAGAGAAATGAAAATATGTCCACACAAAGACTTGCATATGGTTATTTAAAGATTCTTTATTCATAATAGTCAAAAATTGAAAACAACCCTAATAATGTCCATCAGTGGATGAATGAATAAACAAATTGTGATATACCACATAATGAAATAATAAAAAGAAATAAACTACTGGTAGACAAGCACACAATCAATCTAAAAACATGTCCAAGGATCCAGACAAAAAGAGCACATGCTGTATCATTCCATTTATGTGGAACTCTAGAAAAGACAAATTTAATCTGCGCTGAGAAAGCAGAGCAGCAGTTGCCTGGGGCTAGTGGTGGATGGTGATTTACTGGGAAGGGACTTAAAGAACCTTTTGGGTGATGAAAATATTTCCTACCTTAACTGTGGCGGTGATTACATGGGTAAAACAATTAAACTTATTAAATATTATATAAATTATAATCCTATAAAGTGAAGAAAAAAATAGACAGGATGTTTTTAGGAACTAACCAGAGGGATTTTATGCAGATATTAGCTAATAGTACGAGATAGAACATATTTCACAGATGCAGTAATTATAACAGTTTGAAACAATGTATGAATGGATCAGAATAGAGACACAGGGTTTTCACCAGTGTTTTTAATAATTAATTAAATGAACATGTAAATCTTACAAATAATACTGTATAGGCAGGAGTTCAGAATTAGGTTTTGAGTTTTCATAGTTTGTTCAGGGTAAAGCAAATTTGAAAACATGTCTATTACCACAAAAAAGATTCTGTAATCAAGGGATATATTCCGGGTACATTTGTGCTCTCTGCAAAACAAATCTATATAGATCAAGGATCATTTGCACCATAGTCAAGCTGCATCTTTAAAAATTTTAACTATATAATGTACCAATACTAAATGCAATTCTTATTTTTTGTCCTCTATTTAAACAATTTATTTAGTCTGAGTATAATGTGATGACAAATATTTTATACAAAAAGTGGAATTCAGATACCTCAGTTTTCCTTTAGGAAGGCTCATTTGCCTTTTAGGATGTAGATATAACCTGCTGTAACATTGACCGTAATATATATAATTTGAAGAGGTCAAAAATACTTCAAATCATGCAAACTTTAAGGAAAACTTATGCTATAAAATTGTGGGAGGAGAGGAGTGGGAGAGGTGGATGGCTAACAAATACTAAATTTCAAGAGGAAAGAAATGAAACTAATTACCGTTCCTGTAGGAAATCAAAATGCGTCCCTGCAGAGCTAGTTTTTTGTAACTTATGAAAGTCATGGTGAAGAGAGATAAGAAGTGGATCAAAATAAGCGATAGTGACTTCAGAGGTTCAGGCAAACCTCTGAGGTCTCCAGTCTGGCATTGTCTCTGGTCTTTGAATGTGCCAGGCACAGCCCAGCCTGGAGATCTTTACACTTGATGACCCTGCTACCTGGAAAGCTCTTCCCATAGGTTTACTCTCTCACTTTCTTCCCACCTTCACTCCAATACTCACATACTCAGAAAGGCCTTCCCTGCTCACCTTACATAAAACTGCAACCTGCCTGTGATCACTGCTAGTCTTCACTTCCTCCCCTAACCCCACCCTACACTTCCTGTTACACATTCCTGCTTTAGTTTCTCCTTAGCACTTTACATGGTCTGGCATAATTAAGTGAATAGGTAGGTAGATAGATAGATGGATAGATAGATAGATAGATAGATAGATAGATAGGTGGATTATATTTTTTTCTTCAATTTATTGTTTGTCCCCCATTCAAAATAGCCTCATGAGGTCAGAGACTTTTGTATGTTTTGTCACCACTTTATCCCCAGCACCTATTATGACGCATGGCACACAATGGCACTTAATAAACATTTATTGACTGACTGATTAACCAAATGAATGAATTAGTGATTGACTGAAGACTGAAAATTAGGGATAAGGCTTAAAGTTTAAAACTGATATATGGGGTTGGAAGAAAGTACATATGACAGTCTCATGGACTACTCTATCCAGAAAACCCTTCTCTAACATTTTTAAAATAGTAAATTTAGGGTTAATAAAGAGTTTTTATTACACACCGGAACAGGGTCCATGTGAAAATACCTTAGTGAAATTCTAGATAAATCAATGAGGACAATGCAAAATGGGCTTTAATGGAAATGGGCATTTTTAATAAATAAAGCTAATCTCTGAATTGTCACTATGATAGATATTCCTGCAACTATAAAACAACATCTGATGCTACTGACGGAAGCTGATTCTCAGGCTAAATGAAGCATGATGCCCTACTGTGACAAATCCAATTAATCTATTTATTCAACAAATATTCAATACTTTTACTAAATATAATACCTAGGCAACAATGGGAATTATTTTGGCATTCTTTTGCGTGACGTGGTTCTGAGAGACCTACATATTCTGAGTTCCAGAATTTCACCTCAGTACTTAGTCTTGTCCTCCTTGAAGTAAATATCTAGCCTGTTGATATTTTAAGTGTTTGTGGAAACAAAATACAGTACAAATAATAATTGAAATTAACTTAACCAATTCGAAGTCATAAGTAAGATAACATGAATGGATGCTTATCTTTTTGCATCACCTTGATGCTGAGTCATTCTCATATACCATGTCTTACTCCAATTGCCCCACTTTACACAGTGGTTTGTGTTTGAAATGTCACTGCCTCATGGCTTTCATGCTGTTATTGTGAGATCTCTGCTAGTCTGTCATTGTGCAAAGTTCAAAAATACATTAAAATGTCTCAACAGCTGTGGCAGAACTTTAAATGCTACCCTTATTTTTTAATTCCTTGCAGGAAATCTTTGTGATTAAAAAAAAAAAAAAAGTAGGTTCTTTCTCCTTTAATGTTTGTTGCAAAATGTCTGCAGTACTTAAAAATAATCTAGGAAATAATTTTTGCTTTTTAAAGTTTGAGAGATTATAGAATACACATCTATTTCAGCAGAAATTTTTTTCCAGGACAAATATTCTCTGAAATAAAGTCCCTGGCACAAGGCAAAGTCATTTCTCCTATAATACACATTTCATGTGTTTATTTTTTATACAAAATCTACCCCCTCATTCCAGCTATTTATTTCTCATACATGATATACAAGGTAGAAATTATGCTACAAGCTAAGAAAAAAAAGATGAATGAAACATAGTTTTATCCCATGAAATAGTGTGGATTTCATATAATACAGGAAAGAATTGAGGCCATCCAAAGAGACCTGTGGAAAATTTATTTGTAGGAAAATATGTAAAGTATAGGGTAAAAGACTTACTAAAAAAAATAACTATTTCTGTTACCAATAAAAAACCCTTGCCTTGAAAGAGATACTGGTTGTTTAATTAAAAGAATATAATTGAAAAATAAATAACTGTACATAATTATATAGAATAATATAAGAAACACTCTGATAGATACCAGGTTAAAAACAAAAACATTTTGACATATCCACTTTGAACCTTTTCCTTAGGAAAGTAACATTGAAGATTCCCCTCCATCTGTTGCTGGAGGAAAAGCCTGTCTAAACACTGGTATGTGTTATTGTTTGTTTACTACATACGTATGTGTATTTAACAGTGTAAAGTATTGGCTTCATATTTTTTTCAATGTATGTAATTGACATCATTCTGTACAGCTCCTTCTACAGCTTTTTCTCAATATTATGTTTTTGAAATTAATGCATATCTGTAGCTCTATCATTTATATGTATATCTATCAAGTATTCCTTTGCAAGAATAGTTGACTTCAGTTTTTCTCTGTGTGGCAATAATCACTCACATACATTCCTCCCCATGTCATGAGTTAGGATTTCTCTGGAGTGTATGCTTGTGAGTGGAATTGCTTGATCTTAGAGAATGAAACCTTTAAGTTTATTATAAATTAACTACCTGCCTTGAGTTGCACCAATTTATATCACAATCAATACACTGAAAGAGTCCCTCTCACTGTAGTCAGTGCTTCTCATAGAGTGTGGTACCACATTCTGAGAAGCATTGGAAATTTGTGGGGAAGTTTTGGGTTGTCATTATGTTTGGAAAGTGCTACTGGCATTAAGTGAGTGGGGGTCAGGAATATGAGATGACTAACCCTGCATGTGACAGTCCCTTAAGTGAAGAATCATTTTGCTCCTCAACTTTTGAATATATAAGTGAATATTCATGGAGATAAAACAAATCAACCGAAACTTGTATGTAAGTATCAGTGCTATCACATAAATTACCTTCCATATGAATCCAAATAATTTTTTGCTTAGTTTAACCTATGCTGAGTTTTCAATGACTAGGACCACTGTGTAAACTATAGAGAAAACCAATTTTTTGTGGGGAGGTACAGATATGCACAAAACTTGGTCGCTACTTTAAAGAAGCACATCACTAATGACAACAATACCTAGGGTCATTAAATTATCTACCAAAAATAGCAGGTCTGGACTCACTGCTGTCCTTTTCACAGTGATACAGTTGCAAATGCCTGACATAATGCTGTCCTGCCTAGGCATTTATGTATGAAACTGTACAATTGTAAATTGTAAATTACTTTCTTTTAGTCTTCCTTTCATGTTTTAATTATGATACATATTATAATACCATGAATTATATTATTTTTTTTAAGTATGTATAGATAGGTAATATTACCTATGAGTTTTTTATTTGGGTACTAAAGAAGACATTATGTCCAGCACATGTATTGGCAAACATTTTAACTTTTGATAATTAGATGCAGGTGAAGTATTTTTTTTAATTTTTTTGCAGGTGAAGTATTTTATTTTATTTTTTTAATTTTCCTGATAATACTTAGGTTACATATCTTTTCATGCCTTTAATGAACATTTTTTTCTCATTATGTATTGTGTTCATAAACTTTGAGTTGTTTAGCTTTTCCTCAAGATTGGCTAAATTCTTAATATGTACCAAAGAATAATAATTTGTCACTTAGATGCATTATAAATATTTTTCTGCCATTCATTGTCTTTTTTTTTTTTTTAAACATCTTTATTGGGGTATAATTGCTTTACAATGGTGTGTTAGTTTCTGCTTTATAACAAAGTGAATCAGCTATACATATACATATGTTCCCATATGTCTTCCCTCTTGCGTCTCCCTCCCTCCCACTCTCCCCATCCCACCCCTCCAGGCTGTCACAAAGCCCCGAGCTAATATCCCTGTGCCTTGCGGCTGCTTCCCCCTAGTTATCTACCTTACTACGTTTGTTAGTGTGTATATGTCCATGACTCTCTCTCGTCCTGTCAAAACTCACCCTTCCCCCTCCCCATATCCTCAAGTCCGTTCTCCAGTAGGTCTGTGTCTTTATTCCTGTCTTACCCCTAGGTTCTTCATGACATTTTGTTTCCTTACATTCCATATATATGTGTTAGCATACGGTATTTGTCTTTTTCTTTCTGACTTACTTCACTCTGTATGACAGACTCTAGGTCTATCCATCTCATTACAAATAGCTCAATTTCATTTCTTTTTAAGGCTGAGTAATATTCCATTGTGTATATGTGCCACATCTTCTTTATCCATTCATCCGATGATGGGCACTTAGGTTGTTTCCATCTCCGGGCTATTGTAAATGGAGCTGCAATGAACATTTTGGTACATGACTCTTTTTGAATTTTGGTTTTCTCAGGGTATATGCCCAGTAGTGGGATTGCTGGGTCATATGGTAATTCTATTTGTAGTTTTTTAAGGAACCTCCATACTGTTCTCCATAGTGGCTGAACCAATTCACATTCCCACCAGCAGTGCAAGAGTGTCCCCTTTTCTCCACACCCTCTCCAGCATTTATTGTTTCTAGATTTTTTGATGATGGCCATTCTCACTGGTGTGAGATGATATCTCATTGTAGTTTTGATTTGCATTTCTCTAATGATTAATGATGTTGAGCATTCTTTCATGTGTTTGTTGGCATTCTGTATATCTTCTTTGGAGAAATGTCTGTTTAGGCCTTCTGCCCATTTTTGGATGGGGTTGTTTGTTTTTTGTTATTGAGCTGCATGAGCTGCTTGTAAATTTCGGAGATTAATCCTTTGTCAGTTGCTTCATTTGCAAGTGTTTCCTCTCATTCTGAGGGTTGTCTTTTGGTCTTGATTATGGTTTCCTTTGCTGTGCAAAAGCTTTGAAGTTTCATTAGGTCCCATTTGTTTATTTTTGTTTTTATTTCCATTACTCTAGGAGGTGGGTCAGAAAGGATCTTGCTGTAATTTATGTCATACAGTGTTCTTCCTATGTTTTCCTCTAAGAGTTTGATAGTTTCTGGCCTTAAATTTAGGTCTTTAATCCATTTTGAGCTTATTTTTGTGTATGGTGTTAGGGAGTGATCTAATCTCATACTTTTACATGTACCTGTCCAGTTTTCCCAGCACCACTTATTGAAGAGGCTGTCCTTTCTCCACTGTATATTCCTGCCTCCTTTATCAAAGATAAGGTGTCCATATGTGCGTGGGTTTATCTCTGGGCTTTCTATCCTGTTCCATTGATCTATCTTTCTGTTTTTGTGCCAGTACCATACTGTCTTGATTACTGTTGCTTTGTAGTATAGTCTGAAGTCAGGGAGCCTGATTCCTCCAGCTCCTTTTTTCGTTCTCAAGATTGCTTTCGCTATTCGGGGTCTTTTGTGTTTCCATACAAATTGCGAAATTTTTTGTTCTAGTTCTGTGAAAAATGCCAGTGGTAGCTTGGTAGGGATTGCATTGAATCTGTAGATTGCTTTGGGTAGTAGAGTCATTTTCACAATGTTGATTCTTCCCATTCAAGAACATGGTATATCTCTCCATCTATTTGTATCATCTTTAATTTCTTTCATCAGTGTCATAATTTTCTGCATACAGGTCTTTCGTCTCCTTAGGTAGGTTTATTCCTAGATATTTTATTCTTTTTGTTGCAATGGTAAATGAGAGTGTTTTCTTGATTTCACTTTCAGATTTTTCATCATTAGTATATAGGAATGCCAGAGATTTCTGTGCATTAATTTTGTATCCTGCTACTTTACCAAATTCATTGATTAGCTCTAGTAGTTTTCTGGTAGCATCTTTAGGATTCTCTATGTATAGTATCATGTCATCTGCAAACAGTGACAGCTTTATTTCTTCTTTTCCGATTTGGATTCCTTTTATTTCCTTTTCTTCTCTGATTGCTGTGGCTAAAACTTCCAAAACTATGTTGAATAAGAGTGGTGAGAGTGGGCAACCTTGTCTTGTTCCTGATCTTAGTGGAAATGCTTTCAGTTTTTCACCATTGAGGATGATGTTGGCTGTGGGCTTGTCATATATGGCCTTTATTATGTTGAGGAAAGTTCCCTCTATGCCTACTTTCTGGAGGGTTTTTATCATAAATGGGCGTTGAATTTTGTCAAAAGCTTTCTCTGCATCTATTGAGATGATCATATGGTTTTTCTCCTTCAATTTGTTAATATGGTTTATCACATTGATAGATTTGCATATATTGAAGAATCCTTGCATTCCTGGAATAAACCCCACTTGATCATGGTGTATGATCCTTTTAATGTGCTGTTGGATTCTGTTTGCTAGTATTTTGTTGAGGATTTTTGCATCTATGTTCATCAGTGATATTGGCCTGTAGTTTTCTTTCTGTGTGACGTCCTTGTCTGGTTTTGGTATCAAGGTGATGGTGGCTTCGTAGAAGGAATTTGGGAGTGTTCCTCCCTCTGCTATATTTTGGAAGAGTTTGAGAAGGATAGGTGTTAGCTCTTCTCTAAACGTTTGATAGAATTCACCTGTGAAGCCATCTGGTCCTGGGCTTTTGATTGTTGGAAGATTTTTAATCACAGTTTCAATTTCAGTGCCTGTGATTGGTCTGTTCATATTTTCTATTTCTTCCTGATTCAGTCTTGGCAGGTTGTGCCTTTCTAAGAATTTGTCCATTTCTTCCAGATTGTCCATTTTATTGGCATAGAGTTGCTTGTAGTAATCTCTCATGATTTTTTTTAATTCTGCAGTGTCAGTTGTTACTTCTCCTTTTTCATTTCTAATTCTATTGTTTTGAGTCTTCTCCTTTTTTTTCTTGATGAGTCTGGCTAGTGGTTTATCTATTTTGTTTATCTTCTCAAAGAACCAGCTTTTAGTTTTATTGATCTTTGCTATTGTTTCCTTCATTTCTTTTTTATTTATTTCTGATCTGATTTTTATGATTTCTTTCCTTCTGCTAGCTTTGGGGTTTTTTTGTTCTTCTTTCTCTAATTGCTTGAGGTGCAAGGTTAGGTTGTTTATTCGAGATGTTTCCTGCTTCTTAAGGTGGGCTTGTATTGCTATAAACTTCCCCCTTAGAACTGCTTTTGCTGCATCCCATAGGTTTTGGGTCGTTGTGTCTCCATTGTCATTTGTTTCTAGGTATTTCTTGATTTCCTCTTTGATTTCTTCAGTGATCACTTCATTATTAAGTAGTGTATTGTTTAGCCTCCATGTGTTTGTATTTTTTACAGATCTTTTCCTGTAATTGATATCTAGTCTCATGGCGTTGTGGTCGGAAAGGATACTTGATACAATTTCAGTTTTCTTAAATTTACCAAGGCTTCATTTGTGACCCAAGATATGATCTATCCTGGAGAATGTTCCATGAGAACTTGAGAAAAATGTGTATTCTGTTGTTTTTGGATGGAGTGTCCTATAAATATCAATTAAGTCCATCTTGTTTAATGTATCATTTAAAGCTTGTGTTTCCTTATTTATTTTCATTTTGGATGATCTGTCCATGGGTGAAAGTGGGGTGTTAAAGTCCCCTACTATGAATGTGTTACTGTCGATCTCCCCTTTTATGGTTGTTAGTATTTGCCTTATGTATTGAGGTGCTCCTATGTTGGGTGCATAAATATTTACAATTGTTATATCTTCTTCTTGGATCGATCCCTTGATCATTATGTAGTGTCCTTCTTTGTCCCTTTTAATAGTCCTTATTTTAAAGTCTATTTTGTCTGATATGAGAATTGCTCCTCCAGCTTTATTTTGGTTTCCATTTGCATGGAATATCTTTTCCATCCCCTTACTTTCAGTCTGTATGTGTCTCTAGGTCTGAAGTGGGTCTCTTGTAGACAGCATATATAAGGGTCTTGTTTTTGTATCCATTCAGCCAATCTGTGTCTTTTGGTGGGAGCATTTAGTCCATTTACATTTAAGGTAATTATCGATATGTATGTTCCTATTTCCATTTTATATATTGTTTTGGGTTCGCTACTATAGGTCATTTCCTTCTCTTGTGTTTCGTGTCTAGAGAAGTTCCTTTAGCATTTGTTGTAAAGCTGGTTTGGTGGTGCTGAACTCTCTCAGCTTTTGCTTGTCTGTAAAGGTTTTAATTTCTCCATCAAATCTGAAGGAGATCCTTGCTGGGTAGAGTAGTCTTGGTTGCAGGCTTTTCTCCTTCATCACTTTCAGTATGTCCTGCCACTCCCTTCTGGCTTGTAGGGTTTCTGCTGAGAGATCAGCTGTTAACCTTATGGGGATTCCCTTGTGTGTTATTTGTTGTTTTTCCCTTGCTGCTTTTAATATGCTTTCTTTGTATTTAATTTTTGACAGTTTGATTAATATGTGTCTTGGCGTGTTTCTCCTTGTATTTAATCTGTATGGGACCCTCTGTGCTTCCTGGACTTGATTAACTATTTCCTTTCCCATATTAGGGAAGTTTTCAACTATAATCTCTTCAAATATTTTCTCAGTCCCTTTCTTTCTTTCTTCTTCTTCTGGAACCCCTATAATTCGAATGTTGGTGCGTTTAATGTTGTCCCAGAGGTCTCTGAGACTGTCCTCAGTTCTTTTCATTCTTTTTTCTTTATTCTGCTCTGCAGTAGTTATTTCCACTACTTTATCTTCCAGGTCACTTATCCGTTCTTCTGCCTCAGTTATTCTGCTATTGATCCTATCTAGAGTGGTTTTAATTTCATTTATTGCATTGTTCATCGTTGCTTGTTTCATCTTTAGTTCTTGTAGGTCCTTGTTAACTGTTTCTTGCATTTTGTCCTTTCTACTTCCAAGATTTTGGATCATCCTTACTATCATTATTCTGAATTCTTTTTCAGGTAGATTGCCTATTTCCTCTTCATTTGTTAGGTCTGGTGGGTTTTTATCTTGCTCCTTCATCTGCTGTGTGTTTTTCTGTCTTCTCATTTTGCTTATCTTACTGTGTTTGGGGTCTCCTTTTTGCAGGCTGCACGTTCGTAGTTCCCGTTGTTTTTGATGTCTGTCTCCAGTGGCTAAGGTTGTTTCAGTGGGTTGTGTAGGCTTCCTGGTGCAGGGGACTAGTGCCTGTGTTGTGCTGGATGAGGCTGGATCTTGTCTCTCTAGTGGGCAGGTTCACGTCTGGTGGTGTGTTTTGGGGTGTCTGTGGCCTTATTATGATTTTAGGCAGCCTCTCTGCTAATGGGTGGGGTTGTGTTCCTGTTTTGCTAGTTGTTTGGCATAGGTTGTCCAGCACTGTGGCTTGCTGGTCGTTGAGTGAAGCTGGGTGCTGGTGTTAAGATGGAGGTCTCTGGGATATTTCCACCGTTTAATATTATGTGGAGCTGGGAGGTCTCTTGTTGACCAGTGTCCTGAAGTTGGCTCTCCTACCTCAGAGGCAGAGCCCTGACTCCTGGCTGGAGCACCAAGAGCCTTTCATCCACACAGCTCAGAATAAAAGGGAGAAAAAGTAGGGAGAATTAGTAGAAGTATGAGTAAAGAAAGAAGGAAAGGAGGAAAGGAAGGAAGGAAGAAAGAAGCAAAGAAGGAAAGAAAGGAGGGAGGGAGGGAGGGAGGGAGGAAGGAAGGAAGGAGGGAAAGAAGGAAAAAAGACAGAAAGAAAGAGATACAGTAAAAATAAAATAAAGTATAATATAGTTATTGAATTAAAAAATATTTAGAAAAAAAAAGGGACGGATAGAACCTTAGGACAAATGTTGGAAGCAAAGCTATACAGAGAAAATCTTACACAGAAGCATACACATACACCTTCACAAAAAGAGGTAAAGGGGGAAAAATCATAAATCTTGCTCTCAGAGACCACCTCCTCAATTTGGGGTGATTCGTTGTCTAAAGGAGGGAAGGAAGGAAGGAAAGAAAGAAAGAACGAAGGTAAAGTATAATAACGTTATTACAATTAAACTTAATTATTAAGAAAAAGAATTTTTAAAAAAAAATCATGGACGGATAGAGCCCTAGGACAAATGGTGGAAGCAAGAGTATACAGACAAGATCTCACACAGAAGCATACACGTACACATTCACAAAAAGAGGAAAAGGGAAAAAAATCATAGATCTCGCTCCTAAAGTCCACCTCTTCAATTTGGGATCATTCCTTGTCTATTCAGGTATTCCACAGGTGCAGGGTATATCAAGTTGATTGTGGAGCTTTAATCCGCTGCTTCTGTGGCTGCTGGGAGAGATTTCCCTTTCTCTTCTTTGTTCTCACAGCTCACAGGAGCTCAGCTTTGGATTTGGCCCTGCCTCTGCGTGTAGGTCGCTGGAGGGCGTCTGTTTTTTCGCTCAGACAGGACGGGGTTAGAGGAGCCGCTGATTCCGGGCCTCCGGCTCACTCAGGCCGGGGGTTGGGGGATGGGGGAAGGAGGGGCACTGCGTGCGGGGCCGGCCTGCGGCGGCAGAGGCAGCGTGAAGTTGCACCAGCCTGAGGCCCGCCGTGCGTTGTCCCGGGGAAGTTGTCCCTGGATCCCGGGAACCTGGCAGTGGCGGGCTGCACAGGCTCCGCGGAAGAGGGGTGTGGAGAGTGACCTGTGCTCGCACACAGGCCCCTTGGTGGCGGCAGCAGCAGCCTTAGCGTCTCCCGCCCGTCTCTGGGGTCCGCGGTTTTAGCCGCGGCTCGCGCCCGTCTCTGGAGTTCCTTTAAGCAGCGCTCTTAAACCCCTCTCCTCGCGCACCAGGAAACAAAGAGGGAAGAAAAAGTCTCTTGCCTCTTCGGCCGGTGCAGGCTTTTCCCCGAACTCCCTCCCTGCTAGTCGTGGTGCACTAACCCCTTCAGGCTATGTTCAAGCCGCCAACCCCAGTCCTCTCCCTGAGCTCCGTCCAAACCCAAAACCCGAGCCTCAGCTCGCAGCCCCGCCCGCCCCGGCGGGTGAGCAGACAAGCCTCTCGGGTTGGTGAGTGCCAGTCGGCACCGATCGTCTGTGCAGGAATCTCCCTGCTTTGCCCTCCGCACCCGTCGCTGTGCACTACTCCGCGGTCCCGAAACTCCCCCCTCCGCCTCCCACAGTCTCCGCCCGTGGAGGGGCTTCCTAGTGTGTGGAAACTTTTCCTCCTTCACAGCTCCCTCCCACTGGTGCAGGTGCCGTCCTTATTCTTTTGTCTCTGTTTTTTCTTTTGCCCTACCCAGTTACGTGGGGAGTTTCTTGCCTTTTGGGAGGTCTGAGGTCTTCTGCCAGCCTTCAGTAGGAGTTCTGTAGGAGTTGTTCCACGTGTGGATGTATTTCTGGTGTATCCGTGGGGAGGAAGGCGTTCTCCGCGTCTTACTCTTCCGCCATCTACACTTCCTCAATCTTTCATTTATTTCTGATCTGTCTTTTATGATTTCTTTCCTTCTGCTAGCTTTGGGGTTTTTTTGTTCTTCTTTCTCTAATTGCTTGAGGTGCAAGGTTAGGTTGTTTATTCGAGATGTTTCCTGCTTCTTAAGGTGGGCTTGTATTGCTATAAACTTCCCCCTTAGAACTGCTTTTGCTGCATCCCATAGGTTTTGGGTCGTTGTGTCTCCATTGTCATTTGTTTCTAGGTATTTCTTGATTTCCTCTTTGATTTCTTCAGTGATCACTTCATTATTAAGTAGTGTATTGTTTAGCCTCCATGTGTTTGTATATTTTACAGATCTTTTCCTGTAATTGATATCTAGTCTCATGGCGTTGTGGTCAGAAAAGGTACTTGATACAATTTCAGTTTTCTTAAATTTACCAAGGCTTGATTTGTGACCCAAGATATGATCTATCCTGGAGAATGTTCCATGAGAACTTGAGAAAAATGTGTATTCTGTTGTTTTCGGATGGAGTGTCCTATAAATATCAAGTCCATCTTGTTTAATATATCATTTAAAGCTTGTGTTTCCTTATTTTCATTTTGGATGATCTGTCCATGGGTGAAAGTGGGGTGTTAAAGTCCCCTACTATGAATGTGTTACTGTCGATCTCCCCTTTTATGGCTGTTAGTATTTGCCTTATGTATTGAGGTGCTCCTATGTTGGGTGCATAAATATTTACAATTGTTATATCTTCTTCTTGGATCGATCCCTTGATCATTATGTAGTGTCCTTCTTTATCCCTTTTAATAGTCCTTATTTTAAAGTCTATTTTGTCTGATATGAGAATTGCTCCTCCAGCTTTATTTTGGTTTCCATTTGCATGGAATATCTTTTCCATCCCCTTACTTTCAGTCTGTATGTGTCTCTAGGTCTGAAGTGGGTCTCTTGTAGACAGCATATATAAGGGTCTTGTTTTTGTATCCATTCAGCCAATCTGTGTCTTTTGGTGGGAGCATTTAGTCCATTTACATTTAAGGTAATTATCGATATGTATGTTCCTATTCCCATTTTCTATATTGTTTTGGGTTCGTTATTATAGGTCGTTTCCTTCTCTTGTGTTTCTTGTCTATAGAAGTTCCTTTAGCATTTGTTGTAAAGCTGGTTTGGTGGTGCTGAACTCTCTCAGCTTTTGCTTGTCTGTAAAGGTTTTAATTTCTCCATCAAATGTGAATGAGATCCTTGCTGGGTAGAGTAGTCTTGGTTGCAGGCTTTTCTCCTTCATCACTTTCAGTATGTCCTGCCACTCCCTTCTGGCTTGTAGGGTTTCTGCTGAGAGATCAGCTGTTAACCTTATGGGGATTCCCTTGTGTGTTATTTGTTGTTTTTCCCTTGCTGCTTTTAATATGCTTTCTTTGTATTTAATTTTTGACAGTTTGATTAATATGTGTCTTGGCGTGTTTCTCCTTGTATTTAATCTGTATGGGACCCTCTGTGCTTCCTGGACTTGATTAACTATTTCCTTTCCCATATTAGGGAAGTTTTCAACTATAATCTCTTCAAATATTTCCTCAGTCCCTCTCTTTTTTTCTTCTTCTTCTGGAACCCCTATAATTCGAATGTTGGTGCGTTTAATGTTTTCCCAGAGGTCTCTGAGACTGTCCTCAGTTCTTTTCATTCTTTTTTCTTTATTCTGCTCTGCAGTAGTTATTTCCACTACTTTATCTTCCAGGTCACTTATCCGTTCTTCTGCCTCAGTTATTCTGCTATTGATCCTATCTAGAGTACTTTTAATTTCATTTATTGTGTTGTTCATCGTTGCTTGTTTCATCTTTAGTTCTTGTAGGTCCTTGTTAACTGTTTCTTGCATTTTGTCCATTCTACTTCCAAGATTTCAGATCATCCTTACTATCATTATTCTGAATTCTTTTTCAGGTAGATTGCCTATTTCCTCTTCATTTGTTAGGTCTGGTGGGTTTTTATCTTGCTCCTTCATCTGCTGTGTGTTTTTCTGTCTTCTCATTTTGCTTATCTTACTGTGTTTGGGGTCTCCTTTTTGCAGGCTGCACGTTCGTAGTTCCCGTTGTTTTTGATGTCTGTCTCCAGTGGCTAAGGTTGTTTCAGTGGGTTGTGTAGGCTTCCTGGTGCAGGGGACTAGTGCCTGTGTTGTGCTGGATGAGGCTGGATCTTGTCTCTCTAGTGGGCAGGTTCACGTCTGGTGGTGTGTTTTGGGGTGTCTGTGGCCTTATTATGATTTTAGGCAGCCTCTCTGCTAATGGGTGGGGTTGTGTTCCTGTTTTGCTAGTTGTTTGGCATAGGTTGTCCAGCACTGTGGCTTGCTGGTCGTTGAGTGAAGCTGGGTGCTGGTGTTAAGATGGAGGTCTCTTGGAGATTTCTGCCGTTTAATATTATGTGGAGCTGGGAGGTCTCTTGTTGACCAGTGTCCTGAAGTTGGCTCTCCTACCTCAGAGGCAGAGCCCTGACTCCTGGGCTGGAGCACCAAGAGCCTTTCATCCACACGGCTCAGAATAAAAGGGAGAAAAAGTAGAGAGAATTAGTAGAAGTATGAGTAAAGAAAGAAGGAAAGGAGGGAAGGAAGGAAGGAAAAAGAAGCAAAGAAGGAAAGAAAGGAGGGAGGGAGGGAGGGAGGAAGGAAGGAAGGAAGGAAGGAGGGAAAGAAGGAGAAAATGTAGAGAGAATTAGTAGAAGTATCAGGAAAGAAAGAAGGAAAGGAGGAAAGGAAGGAAGGAAGAAAGAAGCAAAGAAGGAAAGAAAGGAGGGAGGGAGGAAGGAAGGAAGGAAGGAAGGAGGGAAAGAAGGAAAAAAGACAGAAAGAAAGAAGATACAGTAAAAATAAAATAAAGTATAATATAGTTATTGAACTAAAAAATATTTAGAAAATAAAAAAGGGACGGATAGAACCCTAGGACAAATGTTGGAAGCAAAGCTATACAGAGAAAATCTTACACAGGAGCATACACATACACGTTCACAAAAAGAGGCAAAGCGGGAAAAATCATAAGTCCTGCTCCCAGAGACCACCTCCTCAACCTGGGGTGATTCGCTGTCTAAAGGAGGGAAGGAAGGAAGGAAAGAAAGAAAGAAAGAACGAAGGTAAAGTACAATAAAGTTATTACAATTAAAATTAATTATTAAGAAAAAAAATTTTTTTTAAAAAAACCATGGACGGATAGAGCCCTAGGACAAATGGTGGAAGCAAGAGTATACAGACAAGATCTCACACAGAAGCATACACGTACACATTCACAAAAAGAGGAAAAGGGAAAAAAATCATACATCTCGCTCCTAAATTCCACCTCTTCAATTTGGGATCACTCCCTGTCTATTCAGGTATTCCACAGATGCAGGGCACATCAAGTTGATTGTGGAGCTTCAATCCGCCGCCTCCGCGGCTGAAGGGAGAGACCTCCCCCTCTCCTCCCTGCTCTCACAGCTCACAGGAGCTCAGCTGTATACCCGGCCCTGCCCCTGCGCGCAGGTCGCTGGAGGGCGTCTGTTTTTGCTCAGACAGGACGGGGTTAAAGGAGCCGCTGATTCGGGGGCTCCAGCTCACTCAGGCCAGGGGTTGGGGGTTGGGGGATGCGGGAAGGAGGGGCACTGCATGCGGGGCGGGCCTGCGGCGGCAGAGGTGGCGTGACGCTGCGGCAGAGGCCGGCGTGACGTTGCACCAGCCTGAGACCCGCCGTGCGTACTCCCGGGGAAGTTGTCCCTGGATCCCGGGAACCTGGCAGTGGAGGCCTGCACAGGCTCCGCGGAAGAGGGGCGCGGAGAGTGACCTGTGCTTGCACACAGCCCCCCTGGTGGCGGCAGCAGCAGTCCTAGCATCTCCCGCCCGTCTCTGGGGTCCGCGGTTCTAGCCGCGGCTCACGCCCGTCTCTGGGGTTCGCGCTTTTAGCCGCGGCTCGTGCCCGTCTCTGAAGTTCCTTTAAGCAGCGCTCTTAAACCCCTCTCCTCGCGCACCAGGAAACAAAGAGGGAAGAAAAAGTCTCTTGCCTCTTCGGCCGGTGCAGGCTTTTCCCCGAACTCCCCCCCGGCTAATCGTGGCGCACCAACCCCTTCAGGCTGTGTTCAAGCCGCCAACCCCAGTCCTCTCCCTGCGCTCCATCCAAAACCGAAACCCGAGCCTCAGCTCGCAGCCCCGCCCGCCCCGGCGGGTGAGCAGACCAGCCTCTCGGGTTGGTGAGTGCCAGTCGGCACCTATCGTCTGTGCAGGAATCTCCCCGCTTTGCCCTGCGCACCCGTCGCTGTGCACTACTCCGCGGTCCCGAAGCTCCCCCCTCCGCCTCCCGCAGTCTCCACCCGCGGAGGGGCTTCCTAGTGTGTGGAAACTTTTCCTCCTTCACAGCTCCCTCCCACTGGTGCAGGTGCCGTCCTTATTCTTTTGTCTTTGTTTTTTCTTTTTTTCTTTTGCCCTACCCAGGTACGTGGGGAGTTTCTTGCCTTTTGGGAGCTCTGAGGTCTTCTGCCAGCCTTCAGTAGGTGTTCTGTAGGAGTTGTTCCACGTGTAGATGTATTTCTGGTGTATCCGTGAGGAGGAAGGCGATCTCCACGTCTTACTCTTCCGCCATCTTCCAACCACAGCCCATTCATTGTCTTTTAACTCTGTTTAATACATCTTTGTTGTAGGGAAGTTAAAATTGTATTTTATTGCAATTTACTATATTTAAACTATACTAAGACTTTTATACAAAATTAATATTATCTGGAATAAACTTTTTCCCAGGAATTTATATTATATCTGTAACTATATATATTTATTTTTTGCCATTATGGAGGAAATGCTAATTTTGAGTGGGAAGTTTTGTGTGCGTGCATGTGTTGTTTTTCCTTTTCTTACTTCATCCTCCCTTTTCTTACCTGTCTTTGTCTCATGATTTTGATCTGGCCCCCACTCCTCACTGGACCTCAGCACTTATAGTAATGGTTCAGATCTCTTTCCTGCTAAGCTATTAGGGATTTTGCACTTCCCATTATCCAGCCAACTGTAGTTTGTTGCATTTGCTGATCACATAGCTTTGACCTTGTCCTCAGTCTTCCCTAGATTCTTACATTTCTGCCTTTTCAAGTGCATTTTGGAGTAGACTGTTCTGAGCACTATTCTCTGGGTGGCTTCAAGCAGATGGTCCATTACTGAATACCATGGCCATTATCTACTCACAATCTTAGAGACCAACAAGCACAACTTCAGAGCTGTGCTCCCTCTTTCTCCTCTGCATCTGTTCCATTTTTCTGGACCACAAAAATATATAATCCAGTTTTTTAGCCTGCATAAAGAGATTTTTTTGTTGCCATTACTGTTGTTTACTCTTTTGTATCTTCTGTATCATTGCTATATATTTGAAGCATGGTCTTTGCCTCAAGTTGCAAACTTCTGACACTAATGGAATTTGAAAACACATTCTAAGAGAAAGGAGGTATATTATGCACTTGTTAAATGACACATATTAAGACATACACCTACTCCACATTTGAAGGGAGAATGCTTAGCCTCATGATGAAGAAGATATATTCCAGTCTTATGAGCAAGCATAACTCTACTCCTTTACTGAGGCAAGACTGTAATTTCTTAACAACAATCCAAGGTTTCAAGTTAATGGAGCTGCCACAGAGGCAGTGAGTGTAACTGAGACCCACTAAGTGTTTATGTGCTCTTGTCTTACCTATTTATTTTCATTTGTGAGTCTAGGTTGAAAGTGATAATTGTTTAATTGTGCATATTGGCTTTTTCATTTTTTAAAGTTAACGTGTCACAACATTTTTAATCTAAAAGAATGTCTCATGCTGTGATAATCAACATGATAAAATGTAAAAATAAATAGCCCACATTTAAAAGATTCCTTTTACCTACCAACAAGCCCTATCTGTTGAATGTAAACTTAATTGCAATATATTTCCTTAATGGTCTCCTTTAATTGGTTACCCCACTATGGCATCTTTGGAAAGTTGAAGTTCTACAACAAATTATTAGTGGTTATACTTACGAAGAAGCTTGTAATGGTCAGAACACACAGAAATAACATTTTCTCAATATTTAAACATTAAGTAAAAATGAATATACTTTGATTTTCCTGGAGTCAAATTCTTTTTACAATAATATTAAAAGTTATAGCAAAAAGAGCATGGTTGACAGAAACTAGAACTATTTACAAAATGCTAAGAAACAGGAACATTTACCTAGAATTTCAGCCTCCTTTAATTTTCCTAGATCCTGTAGGGCTTTGAAATTGTGAATTCTTTGAAGACAGAAATGTATCTGTTTAACTGTAATGTCCTTTCAACCGAGTAATCCACTCACAGAGGTCAATAAACACTTGCCCACATAAATGATGAAATTAGGACAACATTCTCTTCTCCACTATAAGACAAAACTATGTGGTGTCACTTTCTTTGTTTCTTCAAATGTTTAAAGATCATACTATTCAAAAATAAAGTGATCTAATGGGTCTCCAGAAATAATCAATTTATTAAATATTAATAATTAATCATGTAATAATTAATCATGATTAATAATTAATTAATCTGTGATTTTTGTCAAGTCAATTTTTTACAGAACTCACCTTTGCACTCCTTTCTCCACACATTCACCACCTTTGCTCTGAGAGGTATCTAACCCTAATGTATTCATGAACCATTTACTGTGTGCTTTAAACTGCATAAATATTCTCATTCTATTCTTACAATATTGCAACTTTCTTTATTCACCCAACATTTTTCAAAGTAAATCTGTATCTATACAGATAGTACTTATTCATTCATTTCTCAGTACATACAAGTTATAAATTCTTCTCACAATGGACTTCTTCTTCCAAGTTTTTGGAATGCAAAGATATTGTTTTACAAAGACTTGGAAACTGGAAGTACTACACCATGAGTCTGTGATAACTCCTGACTTATATGTCCTTTCTAGTCCTTTGCACAGTTGTGCTTCTAAAGGTCAGTGATTAAATTTATGCACAAAGTCAAGTCTATCTCGTTGTGATGATAAAGCTTGTTTTTATCTTTTTTCATTTCTTTTCTTTTAAAATTTCTAATTATATGTCTGCCCTTACTCTATATTAAAATCCATCTCAGAAGATGGCAGAGTAGGAGAACACAGAGTTTGCATCTTCTCACAACTAGGGCACTTAACAGGCACTGGTGGGGGACCTTGGGCACCTAGGGGGACAGGAGGAAACCCCGAGTGACTGGGTAGGATTTTTGGGGGGAGTGACGTGGGAGGAGAAGTGGAGGCGGGATAGGACCAGTGGCCCTGAGGGGTGGCTGGGGGAGGGGAGTGTGTCGCTCAGGAAGTGCCCAACCATGGTGAGAGGATCAGTGGGGATGGGGAGAGACCCCAGAGGATCTGAGGATCCAAAGGGAATGCAATCACAATTTCCCCTGCCCACTCAAGTCCTGGCAAGCCTGCTAGGGTCCTGGGCCTGATCCTCCAACCTTGGATTTCCCCTTTAGCTGCACTGAGCCAAAGTCCCACCCCTCACCCTCCCAGGGCCTTTTCTCATGAGTAGATCTTGAGCCTAAGCCCCACTCCTATCTAAGCTCCACTCCCTGCCTAAGCTCTGGCCTACCACAGTCAAGGACTTTTCCAGCCTTTTTTTTTTTCCTGCTACTGTGGTTGTTCTGTTTTACCTTGGTGTTTTTGTTTCATTTATAATTTTATTTTTCTAATTTTAGTTTATTTTTGTATTCCTTGCTATTGTTCTGCTTTTTTTTTTTTTTTTTTTTCTCTCTGCTGCATAACTTGAAGGATCTTGGTTCATAGGCCGGGGGTCAGGCCTGAGATCCTGTGGTGGGAGTACCAAGTCCAAAAAGCTACATTAACATAGAACCTTAGATTTCAGGGAATATTAATCAGAGTAAGATATCCCAAAGGTCCTCATCTTGGCACCAAGACCTGGTTATACTAACTGCCTGCAAACTCTAGTGCTGGAAGCCTCAGGACAAATAACCAGTAAGACAGGACCACAGGCCCATCCATCAGAAAAATGAGATGACAAAGAAATACATTACAGACAAAGGAGCAGGATAAAAAAAAAAACTAGAATATTAAATAAACAAAGAGGAAATAGGCAACCTACCTGAAAAAGAATTCAGAGTCAATGATAGTAAAGATGATCCAAAACCTCAGAAATAGGATAGAGGCATGGGTCAAGAAAATACAAGAAATGTTTAACAAAGAACTAAAAGAATTATATTACAAGCAAACAGTGATGAGCAACACAATAACTGAAATGAAAAATACACTAGAAGGAATCAATAGCAGAATAACTGAGGCAGAAGAACAGATAAATGAGCTGGAAGATAGAGTGGTGGGAACAACTGCCAAGGAGAAAAATAAAGAAAAAACAGAATGAAAAGAATTGAGGACAGTCTCAGAGACCTCTGGCACAACATTTGAATTATAGGTGTCCAAGAAGAAGAAGAGAAAGAAAAAGGGTCTGAGAAAATATTTGAAGAGATTATAGTGGAAAAGTTCCTTAACATGGGAAAGGAAATAGTCACCCCAGGTTCAGGAAATGCAGAGAGTCCCATACAGGATAAATCCTAAAAGAAACACCAAGACACATATTAATCAAACCAACAAAAATTAAATTCAAAGAAAAATTATTAAAAGCAGCAACGGAAAAGCAACAAATAACATAGAAGAGAATCCCTACAAGCTTATCAGCTGGTTTTTCAGGGGAAACTCTGCAGGCCAGAAGGGAGTGGCAGGAAATATGTAAAATGATGAAAGGGAAAAACCTACAAGCAAGATCACTCTACCCAGTGAGGATTTCATTCAGATTCTACAGAGAAATCCAAAGCTTTACAGACAAGCAAAAGCTAAGAGAATTCAGCACCACCAAACCAGCTTTACAACAAATGCTGAAGGAACTTCTCTAGGCAGGAAACACAAGAGAAGGAAAAGACCTGCAATAACAAATCCAAAACAATTAAGAAAATGGCAACAGGAACATATATATAGATAACTATGTTAAATGTAAATGGATTAAGTGCTCCAACCAAAAGACATAGACTGGCTGAATGGATACAAAAACAAGACCTGTATATATGGTCTCTAGAAGAGACCAACTTCAGAGCTAGGGACACATACAGACTGAAAGTGAGGGGATGGAAAAAGATATTCCATGCAAGTGGAAATCAAAAGAAAGCTGGAGTAGAAATATTCATTTCAGATAAAATAGACTTTAAAATAAAGACTGTTACAAGAGACAAGGAAGGCCATTACAGAATCATCAAGGGATCAGTCCGAAAGAGATATAACATTTGTAAATATGTATAGACCCAACATATGAGCATCTCAATTCATAAGGCAAATGCCAACAGCCATAAAATCAAAAATCAACAGTAACACAATAATAGTGAGGAAATTTAACACCCAACTTACACCAATGGACAGAACATCCAGACAGAAAATTAATAAGGAAACATGAGCTTTAAATGACACAATAGATCAGATAGACTTAACTGATATTTATAGGACATTCTAACTGAAAGCAGCAGAATACATTTTCTTCTCAAGTGCACATGGAACATTCTACAGGACAGATCATATCTTGGGTCACAAATCAAGCCTTAGCAAATTTAAGAAAATTGAAATCATATCAAGCATCTTTTCTGACCACAATGCTATGAGATTAGAAATAAATTACAGAAAAAAAAGTAAAAGACACAAACATAGGGAGGCTAAACAATATGTTACTAAATCACCAAGAGATAACTGAAGAAATCAAACAGGAAATAAAAAAATACATAGAAACATATGACAATGAAAACACGACAACCCAAAACCTACAGGATGTACCAAAAGCAGTTCTAAGAGGGAAGTTTGTAGCAATAAAATCTCACCTCAAGAAACAAGAAAAATCGCAAATAAAAAAATCTAACCTTACACCTAAAGCAATCAGAGAAAGAAGAAAAATCAAAACCCATGGTCAGTAGAAGGAAAGAAATCATAAAGAACAGGGGAGAAATAAATGAAATAGAAATGAAGAAAACAACAGCAAAGATCAACAAAGCTAAAAGTTCATTCTTTGAGAAGATAAACAAAATTGATAAACCTTTACCCAGACTCATCAAGAAAGAAAGGGAAAGGACTCAAACCAACAAAATTAGAAACAAAAAAGGAGAAATTACAACTGACACTGCAAAAAGACAAATGATCATAAGAGACTACTACAAGCAACTCTATGTCAATAAAATTGACAACCTGGAAGAAATGGACAAATTCTTGGAAAGGTTCAACTTTCCAAGACTCAACCAGGAAGAATTAGAAAATAAGAGCTGGCCAATCACAAGTAATGAGGTTGAAACTGAGATTAAAAATCTTCCAACAGGGACTTTCCTGGTGGTACAATGGTAAAGAATCTGCCTTCCAATGCAGGGGATGGGGGGTTGATCCCTGGTCAGGGAACTAAGATTCCACATGCCGCAGGGTAAGTAAGCCCACACACCACAACTACTGAGCTCATGTGCCTCAACTAGAAAGCATGTGTGCTGCAAACTACAGAGCCCATGCGCTCTGGAACCTGTACTCTACAACTACAAAGTGTGCACACCCTAGAGCTTGTACACCACAACTAGAGAAGAGAAAACCTGCATGTGACAACTAGAGAGGAGCACACACCTCACAACGAAAGATCCCGTGTCCCGCAACAAAGATCCTGTGTGCCACAACTAAGACCAAACACAACCTAAATAAATAAATAGATATTTTAAAAAATCTTCCAGCAAACACAATTCCAGGACCAGAGAGCTTCACAGGCAAATTCTATCAAGAACTTAGAGAAGAGCTAAAATCTATCCTTCTCAAACTCTTCCCAAAAAAATTTCAGAATGAGCAACACTCCCAAACTTGTTCTACAAGGACATCATCACGCTGATACCAAAACCAGAGAAAGATGCCACACACATACAAAAAAAAAACTACAGGTCAATATCAATGATGAACATAGATGCAAAAATCTTCAGCAAAATACTAGCAAACAGAACCCACCAACACATTAAAAGCGTCATACAGCATGATCAAGTGAGATTTATCCCAGGAATGCTAGGATTCTTCAATATAGGCAAATCAATGTGATACGCCATGTTAATGAATTAAAACTAAAAAACATATGATCATCTCAAGAAATGCAGAAAAAGCTTTTAACAAAATTCAACACCCATTTATGATAAAAACTCTCCAGAAAGTGGGCAGAGGGGGAACTTATCTCAACATACTAAAAGCCATATACCACAAACCCACAGCAAACATCATTCTCAATGGCGAAAAACTGAAAGCATTTCCCCTAAGATCAGGAATAAGACAAGGATGTCCATTCTCAACACTCGTATTCAGCATAGTTTTTGAAGTCCTAGCCACAGCAGTCAGGGAAGAAAAAGAAATAAAAGGAATACAAATTGGAAAAGAAGAAACAAAACTGTCACTGTTTGCAGATGGCATGATGCCACACATAGAAAATCCTAAAGATGCCACCAGAAAAATACTACAGCTAATCAATGAATTTGGTAAATTTGCAGGATACAAAATTAATGCATAGAAATCTCTTGCATTCCTATACACTAACAGTGAAAAATCAGAAAGAAAAATTAAGGAAACAATCCCATTTACCATCTCAATAAAAAGAGTAAAATACCTAGGAATAAGCCTACCTATGGAGACAAAAGACCTGTATGCAGAAAATTATAAGACACTGATGAAAGAGATTAAAGATGATACAAAAAGATCGAGAGATATACCATGTTCTTGGATTGGAAGAATCAAAACTGTGAAAATGATTATACCACCCAAAACAATGTACATATTCAATGCAATCCCTATCAAATTACCAATGTTATTCTTTCCAGAATTAGAACAAAAAATTTTACAATTTGTATACAAACACAAATGACCCCAAATAGAGAAAACAATCTTTTTTTTAACTTTTTATTTTAGATTGGAGTATAGCTGATTAACAATTTTGTGATAGTGTCAAGTACACAACAAAAGAACTCAACCATACATATACATGTATCAATTCTCCCCAAAACTCCCCTTCCATCCAGGCTGCCACATAACATTTGGCAGTTTTCCCTGTGCTATACAGTAGATCCTTGTTGGTCATCCATTTTAAATATAGCAGTATTGATATGTTGATCCCAAACTCCAAGAGCAATCTTGAGAAAGAAAAACGGAGCTGGAGGACTCAGACCCCCTGACTTCAGACTATACTACAAAGCTACAGTAATCAAGACAGTATGGTACTGGCACAAAAACAGAAATATAGATCAATGAATGGTACAGGATAGAAAACACAGAGATAAACCCACACACCTATGGTCACCTAATCTATGACAAAGGAGGCAAGAATATGCAATGGAGAAAAGACAGTCTCTTCAATAAGTGGTGTTGGGAAAACTGGACAGCTATATGTAAAAGAATTAAATTAGAACACCACCTAACACTGTATACAAAAATAGACTGAAACTGGAATAAAGACCTAAATGTAAGACCAGACACTATAAAACTCTTAGAGAAAAATGTAGGAAAAACACTCTTTGTCATAAACCACAGCAAGATCTTTTTTGACCCGCTTCCTAGGGTAATGAAAATAAAACCAAAAATAAACAGATGAGACCTAATTAAACTTAAAGTCTTTTGCACAGCAAAGGAAACTATAAATAAGACAGAAAGACAACCTTCAGAATGGGAGAAAATATTTGCAAATGAAGCAACAGGCAAATAATTAATCTCAGAAAGATAGAAACAGTTCATGCAGCTCAATATCAAAAAAAATTTTTAAAACCAATCAAAAAATGGGCAGAAAACCTAAATAGACATTTCTACAAAGAAGACATACAGATGGCCAACAGGCACATGAAAAGGTGTTCAACATCACTAATTATTAGAGAAATGCAGATCAAAACTACAATGAGGTATTACCTCACACTGGTCAGAATGGCCATCATCAAAAAATCTACAAACCATAAATGCTGGAGAGGGTGTGGAGAAAAGGGAACCCTCTTGAACTGTTGGTGGGAATGTAAATTGATACAACCACTGTGGAGAACAATATGGAGGTTCCTTAAAAAACTAAAAATAGAAGTACCGTATGACCCAGCAATCCCACTCCTGGACATATTACCCTGAAAGAAATATAATTCAAAATGACACATGCACCCCAATGTTCATTGCAGCACTATTTACAATAGCCAAGTCATGGAAACAACCTAAATGTCCAGTGACAGATGAATAGATAAAGAAGAGGTTGTAGGGCTTCCCTGGTGGCGCAGTGGTTGAGAGTCCGCCTGCCGATGCAGGGGACGGAGGTTCGTGCCCTGGTCCGGGAAGATCCCACATGCCGTGGAGTGGCTGAGCCCGTGAGCCATGGCCACTGGGCCTGTGTGTCCGAAGCCTGTGCTCCACAACGGGAGAGGCCACAACAGTGAGAGGCTTGTGTACCACAAAAAAAAAAAAAAAAAAAAAGAAAGAAAAAAACAAAGAGAGAAGGGGTTGTACATATATACAATGGAATATTGCTCAGCCATGAAAAGGAGCAAAATTAGGTCATTTGTAGATGTGTGGATGGACCTAGAGTCTGTCACTCAGAGTGAAGTAAATCAGAAAGAGAAAACAAATATCGTATATTAACACATATATGTGGAATCTAGAAAAATGGTACAGATGAACTTATTTCCAGAGCAGGAATAGAGATTCAGATGTAGAGAACAAACATGTGAATACAGTGGGGGAAGGGGAGGGTAAGACAAATTGAGAGATTAGGACTGACATATATACACTACCCCATGTGTAAAATAGATAGCCAGTAGGAACCTGCTGTACAGCACAGGGAGCTCAGCTTGGTGCTCTGTGATGACATAGATGGGTGGAATGGGGGGATGGGAGGGAGGTCCAAGAGGGAGGGGATAGAAAAAATAAATCAATCAATCAAATCCATCTTATATTTCATTTTAATTTATTTACTACATATATATTAATGTATTGTACATTTTATAATGTTATTTCAAATTCATTGAAATAACATGCATGTAGGTTGTGTTGGGTGGTTCTATTTTACAATTTTCTCATCTTTAAGTAGTTTTTCCTAGATTATTGAATTCTGATTCTTCTTTTTAAGTTAAAGTATAGTTGATTTACAATATTATATTAGTTTCCAGTATACAGCAAATTGATTCAATATTTTTATGGATTATACTCCATTTAACATTATTACAAAAAATGACTATATTTCGCTGATTATTTTCTCTTTCTCTGAAACAAATCTTTCTATGTTCTTTTTGGAGTCATCTCCAAATTCCAAATAAATAATCTGTTTTTTGGTTTTTTTTTTCGAGTCATCCTTATGGGTGATAAAGCTGTTTGTCAACATTTAGCAATATTACTTCTTGTTGACTTTTGTTATTTTTTCATAGACAACTGGCGAGTTGAACATGTGATCCAGATCATACTTCTCTCACAAAATTGATAAATCTAGAGTCTTTTTGAGATCTTGATGAAATATGCTAAATTTGACACAATCTGACATCTCTTGAGATTTTGGCAGAATATGCTAACTACCGTCTATTTTATACATAGGTGAAGATGACATATTGAACAATAGCTCCTTACTCTCAACTCCCAGAAATAGTTTAGCTGAAGCTTTCATCCAGATCCCTCTAAAAGCAATATAAGGGTACAGGAGCCCCATGTACTGAGAGGTGTGTTTTTGAGACTGGATGCATATTGACATTTAACAGAGAATAGCTCCCGTTCTTTTTTCCTAAATGTTTAAGTCCATAAATTATTTTCTTCCTTCTCTCCTGCTAAAGGAGAGAAAGAAGGAAATTATCCTTTGACAAACTATGTGTCAAAAATACTTACTTTTCACTCTCTGCAATCGTATAAGAATATCATACTGACAGTCTTAGAAGTTGGAAAAATCCCCCATTCCGATTAAACTGTCATAGATATTCTTTTATATTTCCATTTACATTGTTATAATTATCAGAACATGTGTACAAAGGAGCAAGGAAATAGATGGATTATCCTTTATCAGTGAACTGCTCTGTTCTGTAAGTTGCTGATGGCAGATTCATAATTATATGACTGAAGGATTAAAGGTTTATAGATATTAGGACCATATGAACAGGAAATAACTGCACTGGTGGCATCACCTGATGTTCGCTCAGCTTCATGGTAACTGGTTCAGAACCAAAAAGTCTAGTGAATAAATGTCTGCTTGTTGCCAGTTGCTAAACTAGACAGATTCAATCTTTTAAGCAAAATACAGCTAGTCGATAGTATTTAAAGCAGCCTGTCAATTAAAATTAAGTAAAACAACTACTGAAAAGAATAAGTGAAATTTTTGCTAGACTGAATTTTCTGGTAAGCTCAATCAAAATATTCTCTCATTATCTCTTTCATGCCGTGTTTATTGAGAGCTAAACTGTGCTAAATCCACACTCAGTAATGAACAAGATGGATGAGCCCCTAGATTCTAGGTTTTATTCTAGAATCTGGACAAAGACTGTGGGGTACCACCTGGTGGGGTTTGAAATTAAAGGTTTTACAAAGGTTATCTTTGACAAAAGGGCAATTCTTAAGAAGGGTGATATATAACATATTAAAAAACATCTATAAATATGTTGTCTTGTTAGTCTCATCTTATATTTGTTGCAACACTTCAACCCTGCAGTACACAAAGTAGTCTCCCAGCTAGCAGCATCAGCATCACCTTGAAACTAGTTAGAAATACAGATTCTTGAGCCTCATGCCAAACCTACTATATCAGAAATTTTGATATTAATGCAGCTAAATTTGAAGAAAAATTTGTGTTTATCCAAGTCACCTGTAGGGCTTACTGCATTATAGTCCATTGGACCTCATGCCAGAGTTTCAAACTCAGTATGTCTGTAGTGGAACTTGATAATTTACATTTTTAATAAGTTTCCAGGTGATGCCGAGTTGATGGTTTGAGGACCACACTTGAAGAACCACTGTATTATTGGATATTCATCCTGGAAGACAATATATGGAAATCATCTGGAAACTTCAAAAAACACCAGTGTTTGGACCCCACCCCAGAACAATTAATCTCTGTAGATGTAGCCCAGACTTATATTTAAAAAAAAAAAAAATTCCATGCAGTTCTAATGTATATCTAGAGTTAAGGAAGTATGCTTTAGGAAAATCACTCCATGTCCCTCTGCTACTCTTCAGCACACAATAGATGCTGTTCTTCTTACTAAAAACCATTGGGAATTTGAAGCAGATCTCATTTTAAGCTGTTTCTACATAATGCTCCCCCCACTCAAAGCAATAGTAAAATGAAAAAAAAAATCAGTGAAACATATTATCTAGGTCAAAATAATACATTAAAACCCTTGTTTTCTGCAGAATTCAACTTAATAAGCAACTCTCAACTATAATGAAACTTTTTTCCAACCAGGACACGTGTGTAAATATAATTCTAACAGTTTCACTTTTTAGGAAGGCATGAATATGGGTGGTGGCATAAACCTTAATCACAGTCTTACATCTTGGATTATAGTGGAATAGAAATGCAAAAGTATTTATTTTATTGATGTACTGAAATAAATGATAAATCCATGCCTGGCACTTAGGCCATTCCTTCCACTAGTCAAAATGAAGTTTGTAACCTGTTTTTGGAATGAAAAGCAAATGGCAATTTAACTTTGGGAGCTATTCTTGCTATGTATGAGAGGCTGTGGCCTCCCTTATCAGAGTCTTCTGTTCTGCAGGGAGCCAGGGGGCTTTGAAGTCTCTTTGTTTATGATCTTATTGCTTTTCCATTAGAATAAAGATCAGGCCTGTAAGTTGCTCTGTTCCCCAGTTGAGTCTCCTGTGGCTTTAAAGCTTTCCAAATGCCACAAGTTCTCAACACCCTACCTCCCAACTCCCCTGCAGAATTTGTAAGTGACAAGAAGCTGGAAAAATACAGATGGCATAATTATATATTTTGCAGTTGATTAATCACCACAAAACATTAATCACATTTTGTATAACAATGCATAATCAAATTCTTTATAGTAGAAATTAAGTTTCTCTCTGACAGGGAATGGATTCCTTTAGGATATTGACAGGGTTTTTCAGCATCTGCTTGGCTCCCATTCCACATCTGCATTAGATTTTCATCTGCTTTAGGGCTTAGTAAAATGCGGCTTAAAAGTTGTTTTATGACTATAAATGTACGTGCTAATAGAAGAATTTGTTGAGAGGGAAGTATTTGCACACGTTAGATACTATATTTTTTCCAGGCCATAACATGTATCTTTAGTGAAAACCATTGGATTTTATTTTCCTAAGGAGTAAACCCACTAAAATTAAACATAAATTACACATTTATTTTCTTAATAGCTCTTGAGATAAATTCTTAATCTTGTAATTAGCTTTATGGTATTATGAGACAAAATATATGTGTAACTTTTATATATACATAACATTTTTATAGTGTAAGTACCTAATTTCTTGATTTTTATAAAATAATGGTATAATTGTATGCATCCATTTGTTTATGAATACAGGTACTTATAGTCATTTGTCAAATAGCTATAATGTATACACATCACATATATTATATGCAAGCATATACAAACTTCATGTTGTTACACTCTACTATTTGGAGTCTATAAACTAAAACTCAGTAATTCCAGTCACTCAAAAATTATTATATACTCTGACATATATACATATATATATATATATATATATATATACACATTTCTTTACTATGTATTTAAGATAAATTAAGAAACAAAGATATGCATCATCAAGTGTTTCATACATGTGTCATACATCAAGTGTTTCAAGTATTTAACACTTTAACAGGAACACATGAGCATAAGAAACAAGGAAATTTTACAAAGCAACATATGAACAATAATATAGTAATTTTATATAGTAATTTAATATTTAATGGTGTGTATGCATATGTGGTGCTATACATATTACACCATGATTACACAAGCTCTACACCAGTCTGTAGAGCTCAATAGAAATTCACATAATCACATTACTCTGGCCCAATATTGGGACTCATATAGGTATTTATTACAACATATATACAGATATGCACATATTAAAGAAAAAAATTAAAGGAATATGAATTTAGTTTGGATTATTGAGATTAGAGAGAGGAGCATGCCTGTGTAATCTGATTACTGGAAAGAGAAAAAAGGTGTATTAGTAATGATCAGGGAAAATGGTCACCTGGGGAAAGGAAGAAGAGAAAAGAAGATGAAATGCCTGCAGAGAAAATGAAAAGATAAACCTGACCAGAGTGGAAGAGCCATGTTGAAGAAGGGCTAAAACACCATTTTTGTAATTTTTGCTAATGAAGAAGTGACATTTGTGTCTAGTTTTACTTGAAATTGTTACTAAGGGCAGCCCCTAGAATGGTTAGTACTCCACGATAATTTTCAACCCAAGAATTCGAGTCTCATAACAGTGAGTTCCCTATGAAGGGTCACTGGAGAAACTGGCACATCCTCTTACATGAAGGTTGTTCACATGGCCACTCAAACTCCAGAAGTCCACGGCCTGTGTCTCCAAGAGGCCATGGCAGAGACTTCCCCAGTACCTCTGCTTGTTGAGTGACATGTGCATCTGATGTTCCCCTCATTTCCCCTCATGCAGCCAATACAGCTCTGCACACTGAAGGGTAAGCAGTGCAGGCTTGATAGGCTTGCCTTTTGAATAAATAATTTGTCAGTCTATGTTGGGAACTGGGATGTTACTAGTTCTGTGAAGCAGTTTTAGTGCTGTGAAAAGTGGTATACAAATAAAATTATTGATGCCCTGTCAATAGGAACTTCAGGGAGAGGATCAAACAGAGGAGTTGCTTATGAAGTAGGAATAGAATTTGGGGAAAAGGTGTTAGATTTTACTTTTCTATCATAAACCCCAAAGCATCATTCCAGCAAGAAAAGAACCTGGTATCTGAACAAGGCAGAACACAATTTCTTATCAGTAGACACATCCCAGTGAAAAACACAAAAGCTGGATTTGTAAAAATCCATTCATGAGGATTTTATTGTAAATTTTTTCCATCACTAGAATGCGCTGGCTGGAACGCTTACATATCTTCAAGCTTTATTCCCTCTTGGCCTCTCTTTCTCATAGGCTTTTAAACTTTCCATTTAAATGGTCAGATTACCATTCCTAAAGACTGTTGGCTGTGAAAAATATTAATAAGATAATTTGTCAAGTTACTCAATACTATAAAATTAGTATATGCAACAAATTGCTTAGATGGATTTGAAAATTTGCTGCCTATTTAAAAATAATAACTATCTACCTAAATCCGAGAAATAGAATTACATGAGATATATTTGAAAATCAGCAAGGAACATTCTACATCCCACTCTCAACTTAGCTAACTCCTGAACATCATTGAAGTCTCTGTCAAAATATCAACTTTCCCAATGATTTTTTTCTTAACCCAATCCGAAATAAAACCCTTCCCAACCACTGCTACATATTCCTGGAGCATCATGAAAATTTTCATCCCATCTTATTGGAAATACTTGCTTACTTTTCTCTTTTTCCTTTTAACTGAAAATTCCTAAAAGTTAGGAATAGTGTCTTTTTCAGATTAGTAGTTAGAGCACTGTATCACAGTTTCTGATATAGCATAGATAATCAGTAAATATTTATTAAGATGGATGGGTGAATTCTCTGAATTTCAATTTCTATATCCAAATTGCCTATTTCACATTATTGCCTGGATGTCTTACAGGCATTTTAAGCTTAACATGCCCCAAACTTATTCCCAATTTCCTCCCTTCCCCCAAACCTGTTCTTTTCATAGACTTCAATTCCATCTTTCTAAGGGATGAGACCAAAAATCTGTCATCCTAATTCCTTTCTCTTGCTCCACATTGTGCATTTATGCTATGAGCAAATTCCATATGCTGTAACTTCAAGGTATGTCTAGAATATGACCACCTCTCCTAACCTACACTGCTAATATTCTGGTTCAAAGCAATGACACCTATTACCTAGACAATTGTATACTTCCTACCGTTGTGGAGCACAGGCTCCAGAAGCGCAGACTCAGTGGCCATGGCTCATAGCCCCAGCCACTCCACGGCATGTGGGATCTTCCCGGACTGGGGCACGAACTCGTGTCCCCTTCATCGGCAGGCGGACTCTCAACCACTGCGCCACCAGGGAAGCCCTACTTTTATTTTAATCACAGTAAATAGTTTGTCACTTCCTTCAAGGCTCTATTTAAATGTTACTTTCTCCTTAAGATCTTCCTTTCTTAGCATATATAACTCCCTTTCAAATGAAACCCATTCTATCTTCTGTGTTCTATTTTTCTGCATAACATTAATCACCATCTCAAATGTTGTCTATTACTGGTCTATTTCCTTCACGTCTGTCTCCATTTCTGGACTGCAACATTCATAAGGATAGAGATTTGCCTTTGTATTTACTCTTATTCCCCAAGACTAAAAAAATGCCTGACATATAAAAATGCCTGACATATAATAAATATTTATTGAGGAAATGAATAAATGTATAGGTGGATAAATAAAGGCATAGATATATTAATTATCTAACAAATATCAAATGCAGTTATGCGCTAATGCCTCTGGAAACAATAGGTGAAAACAAGGAAAAAAACAAGGAAATTTAAGCTCTGATGGAGCTTAAATTCCAACAGCAGGCTAATTCCCTGGTGGTCAAGTGTTTTAAGACTCAGAGCTTTCACTGCTGTGGGTCTTCGTTTGATCCCTGGTCGGAAAACTAAGATCCCACAAGTTGTGCCATGTGACCAATAAAAAAAAAAAAAAATCCAACAGGGGAGGACAAATAATAAATAATTAAACAAGTGAATGAAACAAGTTATTCATAGGTAGTGATAAGCACTAACTATATTATTAAGGGAATAAACAGAGTGATATAATAGAGGTTAACTTGAATGGGACATTGGCTACTTTAGAGAGGGTCATTAGGGAAGTCCTCTTTACAATGGTGATATTTAATCTCAAAGTAGAAGGAGAGCAGGAAAAACATTCTCAAACAAGAGAAAGACAAAGAGAAGTATGAAGATGCCAAGGAGGCGAGAGATAGAAGAGCAAGATGCCCAAAAAGCTTTGATGTGATAAGAGAGATGTTGCCCTGAAGGGAGTTGACGAACATGGGAGGACAGAGGGGTTTGTTGGACAGTAATATTTGCTTCTTCTTCACTGTTGAACTGCAATGCTTTGTAAACTACTTCAGTTAAAGCATAAAAACATTATATAAGAATTTTGCTTGTTTGTTATTGAACATAAGCCTCTGATAAACAGAGCCCTTATCCCCAACTACCAGTATCTATACCAGATACAGAAGGGTCTTACACAAATATCTGTTGAATAAATGTAATGAGCAAAATTTCCAAACCAGGTGAGAACAATGTATATGAGGGAAGTAACTTTAGATGGGAAAGCAGTTGTGTGCAATTAAATAATACATTATCAAAAAGGATCAAAACACTGTGTTCCATGTTGTGTTTTATTAGATAAGAACTGAAACAATCCAATCTAGTTTCATTGTTGCTGTTATTGTTCTTCTCTATTTTGTTTGATAGTTGGTCGTTTGGTGGTAAATTTTGGTTTAAATAGTGTTGGGAACTGGGGAAAGAGATAATGAAGCAATTCAGCAAAGAATCCATTAACCCAAAGTACAATGTGCTCATAGTTTTAATTATTGCTTCCAGGGTTTTAATAGGAATTTCAATTTAGATTACTGATAATTAAATCCACTTTTTCTGAATATTAACTACGCTTGGTTTGAAATGTTTACAAAAATAGCAAAATAAACACAATAAAATTATAAAACAGATCAGTATTTTGTTAAATTAACTAAACATGGAGGCCATTAAACTGATGACTTTAATGCCTTGGTGGTTTACCTAAGCAAACCAAAATCTAAGTCTGTAAATGCCTCAAAAATACAAAATCAAAACTCTAAGGATGACCAATCAAACAGCGAACTAGGCTTTAAGCTGTAGCCAATCAACAGTTTACCTACTTGCTTCCACATTTTCTCTAGAATTCTCTACCTGGCCCCTGTCAGTGGACCATCCTAACAACTTCCAGTTTGGCTCTGCCTGATTCAAATTGGGTTTTGACCAAATAAACTCATAAAATTTTATCAGTTTATCTTTGTACAGTTCACATTGAAAAAATACATAAAATCTTAATTAAGATTTTGACATTTTACTTGGAATGTCTTAGTTACCTCTTATTATTTTAAGAGCAGTTAAATAGATTTTTGAATTTTTAAAGGTTAAACATTTTAAAATTTTATTCTCCAATACTTCAACTAGGCTATTAGCTGAGAAGTTATCTAATGATTAAAATCAATATTAATTTACATTTAAATATTGAATTATAATAGAGTAAAATTAATGTTGATGTTCAATCAAATTAAAAATTCCTTAAATTTAAAAGAATTTGAACAATTAATTTTAAATTATGTAAATATAAACTTAAAATTTAACTAAATTTGATTACATTGATTTAAAGTATATCTTACTTGAGTGTTAAATTTAATTATTTTTAATTTCAAAAGTATTTGAAAGAGATAACCAGAAATCATCTCACATTAGAAGTTACTAAATTTTGAATGCTAGCTAATGCATTTGGACTAATTTCACTTGGTAGTAGTTTGCACGAAGCTCCAACATAAAAGAGTTTTATCACTCAAAAGAGGAAGTAAATATTCCCAGAAATAATTACTAATATCGCCATATAATTACAACCACAAATATGAAATTTATTAACTATAAATACAACATTTTTTTAAAATTGTGGTAGAGTTGTTTTACAAAGTTGTGTTAGTTTCTACTGTACAGCAAAGTGAAGTAGAGTTCCCTGTGCTATACAGCAGGTTCTCATTAGTTATCTATTTTATACATATTAGTGTGCATATGTCAATCCCAATCTCCCAATTCATGCCACACCCCTTTTCCCCATATGTTTTTTCTCTATGTCTGTGTCTCTATTTCTGCCTTGCAAACAGGTTCATCTGTACCATTTTTCTAAATTCCACATATGTGTGTTAATATATGATATTTAATTTTCTCTTTCTGACTTATTTCACTATGTATCACAGTCACTAGAGCCATCCCCATCCAACAAAAGACCCAATTTCATTCCTTTTTATGGCTGAGTAATATTCCATTGTATATATGTACCACATCTTTATCCATTCATCTGGCAATGGCCATTTAGGTTACTTCCATGACTTGGCTATTGTAAATACTGCTGTAATGAACATTGGGGTTCATGTGTCTTTTTGAATTATGGTTTTCTCTGGGTATATGCTCAGTAGTGGGATTGTTGGGTCATATGGTAGTTCTATTGTTCTCCATAGTGGCTGTTTCAATTTATAGTCCCACCAACAGGCCAAGAGAGTTCCCTTTTCTCCACACCTTCTCCAGCATGTATTGTTTGTAGATTTTTTGATGATGGCCATTCTGACCAGTGTGAGGTGATACCTCACTGTAGCTTTTATTTGCATTTCTCTAATGATTAGTGATGTTGAGCAGCTTTTCATCTGCCTCTTGGCTATCTGTATGTCTTCTTTGGATAAATATCTATTTAGGTCTTGTGCCCATTTTTTGATTGGGTTGTTTTTTTTTTTTTTTTTTGATATTGAGCTGCATGAGCTGTTTCTATATTTTGGAGATTAATCCTTTGTCCATTGATTCATTTGCAAATATTTTCTCCCATTCTGAGGGTTGTCCTTTTGTATTGTTTATAGTTTCCTTTGCTGTGCAAAAGCTTTGAAGTTTCATTAGGTCCCATTTGTTTATTTTTGTTTTTATTTCCATTACTCTGGGCAGTGGGTCTAAAAAGATCTTTACGTCTAAGAGTATACTTCTTATGTTTTCCTCTAAGAGTTTTATAGTGTCTGGTTTAGGACTTTAATTTAGGACATTAGGACTTTAATCCATTTTGAATTTATTTTTGTATATGGAGTTTGGTGGTATTCTAACTTCATTCTTTTACATATAGCTGTCCAGTTTTCCCAGCACCACTTATTGAAGAGACTGTCTTTTCTCCATTTTATATTATTGCCTCCTTTGTCATAGATTAGTTGACCGTATGTGCATGTGTTTATCTCTGGGCTTTCTTTCCTGTTCCATTGATCTATATTTCTGTTTTTGTGCCAGTATCATACTGTCCTGATTACTGTAGCTTTGTAGTATAGTCTGAAGTCAGGGAGCCTGATTCTTCCAGTTTCGTTTTTCTTTCTCAAGATTGCTTTGGCTATTTGGGGTCTTTTGTGTCTCCATACAAATTTTAAGATTTTTTGTTCTAGTTCTATGAAAAATGTCATTGTTAATTTGATAGGGATTTCACTGAATCTGTAGATTGCTTTGAGTAGTACAGTCATTTTCACAATGTTGATTCTTCCAATCCAAGAACATGGTATATCTCTCCATCTGTTTGTGTCATTTTTTTATTTCTTTTATCAGTGTCTTATAGTTTTCTGAGTACAGGTCTTTTGCCTCCTTAGGTAGGTTTATTCCTAGGTATTTTATTCTTTTTGTTGCAGTGGTGAGTGGGATTTTTTCCTTAATTTCTCTTTCTGATCTTTCATTGTTAGTGTATAGGAATGCAAGAGATTTCTGTGCATTAATTTTATACCCTGAAACTTTATCAAATACATTGATTAGCTCTAGTTGTTTTCTGGTGGCATCTTTATGATTTTATATGTATAGAAATTATCCCCATATGATTAAAACCACAAATTTGGAATCATTAAATATAAATTCAATTTTTTTTTTAAGTAATAGACTTTGAAAAAAATCACAATAGTTCTCATGCTAAAAAAGAAAGATTGACAAAACAAAAAATGAGTAAAGATTAAGCAGTTACCAATGAAAGCTAAAAATGTGAAAGAAAAATAAAACAAAAAAGTAAATGCCAGCACTCTTTTAACTGACAATAAAATACACTTTTATGACTATATTTATTATTCCTGGTAAAATTCTTTTAGATTCATCTCTAATCTGTTAAAAAATTGGTGAACTGGTCATTTGGGAAATTAATCATTTGGTGAATTGACATCCAGTTGATTGTTTTTTGTGGATTGACTTAAAGCCAGATAATAAAAGTCTAAACAAAGATTATGAAATTAAAATCTCATGGAAAGAAACAGAAACAGAAATAAAATTGTCAACAAAGAAAGGAAGTTAGCAGCTGTTAACAGGTTTGCAAAGTCTCCAAGCTAATTAGTGTCCAAGCCAGAGCTAGAAATCAGGTGGACAGCTTTCTTTTCTGGTGTCCTTTTGGCTTTGTAGTCCTTGTTGCGGGAACCAGAAAGAAATGTAACAGTAAAAACCACCAATGTTCATTTTTCTAAAAATTACTATAAAATGCCCCCAATAATAACAGTGGTTATCTCTGGATGTGGAAGAAGATATTATTTTTTATTTTCTTATTTGTGTGTATTTTTTTTTTGTATTCCATAATTATTTTCAATTTGCATGCATTATTTTTACATTAATAACAATCTGTACAATTTATTGCTTTTAATATAGAAAAATAGTAGGAATAATATCCTGTAGCAACATATATTTACTTCATTGATTTGTAGAAATCTACATTACAGGAATTAACTTATTTGCTTGATAGGAATGTACCTTTTTGTTCATTTGAACACCCTATGATTCCAATTAAATTTTAAGTAGTAGAGTGTTATTTCATTATGTTTAAATATTACTGCAATAAGATGTATTAGTGAAAATGGGCTAAGTTTATATTGATATAACAAATAGCTCCAAAATCACTTTGACTTTGTATTTCTCTTTCACGCAGATATTCCATCTGTGTGTGTGTGTTTTCTCTCAGGGCAGGGATGGCTCTGCTCCAAGTACCCACTGATGGAGAAGAGAGTAACTGAAGAAACAAGGAGTGTCTTTTCAGCCAGGAACTGGGATCACTTGTATTTACTTTTCATGAAACAGAAGAATCCACTTCTAGGCAAGAAAAATGAGGAATGTAGCATTTTCAGGTTTAGGAGAGTAGGCTACTGGTAAACAATAGTAAGGAAATAAAATAAGGTATTTTTTTCCTTTTTCCTGGATTATAAGTGAATTCCAAAGTTGGCTGCCATCTTGGAAAATCACTCTTCTGTATTTTTGATTTTTGTAACCCTGATTTCCCCTCAAATAAAAAAAAAAAAAGGTCATTCCTTTCATTCCTTTGACACCTATCACACCCTGAGGATTAGAGGAGGACAAATGAGAGATAATGTATGTAAAGCACTTTGACTAGCTCAGCAGGAAGGAGTCATCTGCATTCAAAGCACTTAAAAAAAAATATGCTGATGAAATAAGCCCTAGAAAGATAGAGCAAAAAAGAAAAGGCAAATTGTGACACCTTCCCACTCCCATCAATTTCCCAAAGACCAAAGTGAACAAAAATTTCCAGTGTTGCCATCTCATGACAATCCATTTCCAATGGTTGTATTCAGCACCTATGGCCAACTCCACTAGATCAATAGTATCATAGACTCCACCTCTGCAACCCTTAGGACACTGACAAAGATATTGTCTGCCTCAGTAACTTTAAAAGTCATCACAATTAGTGTCCACTCTGCTGTTTACTGACTGGATTTGCATATAAAATTCACGTTACAAATAGGTAAGTCCTCTCTTTGTGTTAATAAAAAATGAGTAGTTGGAGAATAAAAACTAATCCCTAATCTGAAGAGAGAGGTGAGATTTTGCATATGGAGTGGAGATGCAACTCTAGCAGATTGTGACAATATGAACAAACCTTTTAGAGAAAGACAAGAGGAAAACAACAACAACAGAACCCCTCAACAGGGGAAGAGATACATATTTTACCCAAATGCGCATATGACCTTAAAAAGTGCTCCTTCCTTTATATTGTACTATAGTTTTTCTTTGTATTTCCTTAAAAAGAAGACATTACATTTGCCTTTGTTTAGGAAATTCCATAATTTCTTTACTTTCATTTTTAAAATTTGTAATTGAAAGGATTCTATTGGATAGGCATTAGTGCTTTTCAATGATCTAATATCCTTCATTTATATCATCACAGAAGGACAACTAACCCCACAAAATCAAACATTATGGTCAGTTTTGCAGTGGTCTGCAAATTTAGAGGCCAGATTTATGCTTCAGGACAGGCTACCTTTTTTGAATGTAATGACACAAACCTTTCTTAAATTATGTGGTCACATTCAAGAATTTTATAAGAATACCAAGAAACGTGTCTTTCTGTCATTGTGACTTTCTGAAATGACAAAGTCCTCTCTAACAAGCAGATTCTTGGGACTCCTTAAATGCTATCCAGCTGTCAGGCTGAATGTCAATGTGACCAGGGAAGGGGCCACTCCACCCAGGCTACAGAATGCAACAAAACTTTCTGAACAAGTTTTATATAAAAATAAAACAAAGCAAAAAAAGATAGATTTCAATTCTTACATAACCTCTTCCCTGGCCTTAGTCCAAGGAGTTGGGAGTGCATTATTAAAAGAGACCAGAGGACTTCCCTGGTGGTGCAGTGGTTGAGAGTCCATCTGCTGATGCAGGGGACATGGGTTTTTGCCCTGATCCAGGAAGATCCCACATGCCGTGAAGCAGCTGGGCCCATGAGCCATGGCCACTGAGCTTGCACATCTGGAGCCTGTGCTCTGCAATGGGAGAGGCCACAACAGTGAGAGGTCCATGTACCACAAAAAAAAAAAAAAAAAAAAGAGACCAGAGAAATCAGATTGGTCATGTGATATCTGATCATTACATTCTTCTTCTGACTCTGGTATCAGATGATAATCATCCAGGAGGAGTAATTGCATCTATCCCTCAATGACTATTGAGATTGTGTAGAATGATTGGCTCAGTTTGAGGGAAAAAAAATGTGGCATTCAAGAGAATCATGGAGAACATGATCTAGACACCATCAACCAGGTGAAGATCCCAAAGTCCCCCTAACCCTTACTGAAATTACCTTTGACAGGTTAAACTGTATCCTGAGAATTAATTAGCTAATTAAGATGAAGACACTTTCTCTCATTTCCTCACACACATACCTATAAATATACATATTTCTTTTTATTCAGCAACAATGATTCTTTTTCCTTTTACTTGGTCATAATTAACTCTTCTTTTTCACTTACTCTCTGAAGGTATGACACCATAACAAGCTATCTTTTTAGCAGTTAGCTAATTATTTGGCAGTTTACTGAAAATAAAGCTTCTATTTTTGCTGGGACATGAGATGTGTAGGAAAGTGAATTCCAGGTCATAAGACTGGTTCCAATGGCTTGTGACAAAATAATTCTGCTCATATTCTCTTCCTTTCTCTTTCCCCACAAGAAAGAGAAAGTTGCACTACTTATGTTTTAATGACTGGAGATAAAGAACTACATGATGATAAAAACAATATTAAAAGAAGTCAGAAGAGACCTTCAAGATGGCAGAGGAGTAAGACATGGAGATCACCTTCTTCCCCACAAATACGTCAGAAATACATCTACATGTGGAGCAATGCCTACAGAACACCTACTGAATGCTCGCAGAAGACCTCAGACTTCCCAAAAGGAAAGAAACTCCCCCATGTACCTGAGTAGAGCAAAAGAAGAAAGAAAAAACAGAGACAAAAGAATAGGGATGGGACCTGCACCAGTGGGAGGGAGCTGTGAAGGAGGAAAGGTTTCCACACACTAGGAAGCCCCTCCGTGAGCGGAGACTGTGGGGGCAGAGCCGGGGGAGCTTCGGAGCCCCAGAGGAGAGCACAGCAACAGGGATGTAGAGGGCAAAGTGGAGAGATTCCCACACAGAGGATCAGTGCCAACCAGCACTCACTAGTCTGAGAGGCTTGTCTGCTCACCCACCAGGTTGGGTGGGGGCTGAGAGCTGAGGTTCAGGCTTTGGAGGTCAGATATCAGGGAGAGGACTGGCATTAGCTGTGTGAACACAGTCTGAAGGGGGCTAGTGCACCACAGCCAGGCAAGAAGGAGTCTGGGAAAAAGTCTGGAACTGCCTAAGAGGCAAGAGAACATTGTTTCGGGGTTTGCGAGGAGAGGGGATTCAGAGCACAGCCTAAATGAGGTCCAGAGATGGGCGAGAGTCACAGCTATCAGCACGGACACCAGAGATGGGCATGAAATGCTAAGGCTGCTGCTGCAGCCACCAAAAGCCTGTGTGCAAGCACAGGTCACTATCCACACCTCCCCTTCCAAAAGCATGTGCAGCCTGCCATTGCCAGGGTCCTGTGATCCAGGGACAACTTCCCTGGGAGAATACATGGCACACCTCAGGCTGTTGCAATGTCATGCTGGCCTTTGCTGCCACAGGCTCATCCCACATTCTGTACCCCACCCTCCCCCTGGCCTGAGTGAGTGAGAGCTCCCTAATCAGCTGCTACTTTAACCCTGTCCTGTCTGGGCAGGAACAGTGGCACTCAGGCGACTTAGAGGCAGAGGCAGGCCAACTCCAAAGCTGAACCCCAGGAGCCATGCGAAAACAGAAGAGAAAGGGAAATTTCTCCCAGCAACCTCAGGAACAGTGGTTTAAATTTCCACAATCAACTTGATGTACCCTGCATCTCTGGAATACCTGAATAGACAATGAATCACCTCAAAATTGAGGCGGTGGACTTTAGGAGCAACTGTAGACGTGCGTGGGGTTTGCTATATGTGACTGACTGGTTTCTGGTGTTATGTTTATCTTAGTTTAATATTTATTATAATTGGTAGATTTGTTTATTGATTTTGTTTCTCTCTTCCTTTATATATATATATATATATATATATATATATAGATATAGATATATAGATATATAGATAGATAGATAGATAGATAGATATACATATATTTTTTTTCCTTTTTCTCTTTTCTGTGAGTGTGTATGTGTATGTTTCTTTGTGTGATTTTGTCTGTATAACTTTACTTTTAACATTTTTCCCAGGGTTCTGTCTGTCCATTTTTGTTTTTTTTTTTAATATTGTTTTTAGCACTTGTTATCATTGGTGGATTTGTTTTTCAGTTTGGTTGCTCTTTTCTTTCTTTCTTCCTATTTTCTTTTTTCTTAGTTACTTTTAAATTTTTTTTTATTTTCAATATTTTTTATAATAACTTTATTTTTAATTTATTCTTTCTTTCTTTCTTTTTTCTTTTCTCCCTTTTCTTCTGAGCCCTGTGGCTAAGAGGGTCTTGGTGCTCCAGCTGGGTGTTGGGCCTGTACCTCAGAGTTGGGAGAGCCAGGTTCAGGACATTGGTCCACCAGAGACCTACCAGCTCCACATAATATCAAATGGCAAAAGGTCTCCCAGAGATCTCCATCTCAATGCTAAGACCTAGCTCCACTCAACAAAAAGCAAGCTACAGTGCTGGACAAACTATGCCAAATGACTAGAAAGACAGGACAACAACCTCACTCATTAGGAGATAGGCTGCCTAAAGTCATAATAAGGTCACAGACAACCCAAAACACACGAATGGATGCAGTCCAGCCCAACAGAAAGAGGAGATACAACCTCATCCACCAGATCACAAGCACTAGTTCCCTCCACCAGGAAGCCCACAAAACACACTGAAACAACCTTAGTCCCTGGGGGCAGACACTAAAAGCAATGGGAACTATGAACCTGCAGTCTGCGAAAAGGAGACCTCAAACACAGTAAGTTAAGAAAAATGAGAAGACAGAGAAACACACAGCAGATGAAGGAGCAAGGTAAAAACACACCAGATGAAACAAATGAAGAGGAAACAGGCAGTCTACCTGAAAAATAATTCAGAGTAATGGTAGTAAAGATGGTCTAAAATCTAGGAAATAGAATAGAGAAAATATAAGAAACATTTAACAGGGATCTAGAAGAACTAAAGACCAAACAAACAAAGATGAACAACACAATAAATGAAATGAAAAATTTTCTAAAAGGAATTAATAGCAGAATAACTGAGGCAGAAGGACGGATAAGTGACCTGGAAGATAAAATAGTGGAAATAACTACCACAGAGCAGAATAAAGAATAAAGAAAGAAAAGAGTTGAGGACAGTCTCAGAGACCTCTGGGACAACATTAAACACACCAACATTCGAATTATAAGGGTCCCAGAAAAAGATGTGAAAAAGAAAGGGACTGAGAAAATATTTAAAGATATTATAGTTGAAAATTTCCCTAATATGGGAAAGGAAATAGTCAATCAAATCCAGGAAGCACAGAGTCACATACAGGATAAATCCAAGGAGAAACATGCCAAGACATATTAATCAAACTATCAAAAATTAAATACAAAGAAAAATTATTAAAAGCAGCAAGGGAAAAACAAGTAACATACAAGGGACTCCCCATAAGGTTAACAGCTGATCTTTCGGCAGAAACTCTGCAAGCCAGAAAGGAGTAGCAAGACATATTTAAAGTGATGAAACAGAAATACCTACAACCAAGATTACTCTACACAGCAAGGATCTCATTCAGATTCGATGGAGATATTAAAATCTTTACAGACAAGCAAAAGCTAAGATAATTCAGCACCACCAAACCAGCTTTCCAACAAATGCTAAAGGAACTTCTCTAGGCAGGAAACACAAAAGAAAGAAGAGATGTACAATAACAAACCCAAAACAATTAAGAAAATGGTAACAGGAACATACATATTGATAATTACCTTAAATGTAGATAGATGAAACACTCCCACCAAAAGATATAGACTGGCTGAATGGACACAAGAAAAAGTCCTATTATATATGCTGTCTACAAGAGACCCACTTCATACTTAGGGACATATACAGGTTGAAAGTGAGGGGATGGAGAAAGGTATTCCATGCAAATGGAAATCAAAAGAAAGCTGGAGTAGCAATTCTAATATCAGACAAAATAGACTTTAAAATAGAGACTATTACAAGAAACAAAGAAGACCACTACATAATGACCAAGGGATCAATCCAAGAAGAACATATAACAATTGTAAATATTTATGCACCAAATATAGGAGCACCTCAATACATAAGGCAAATGGTAACAGGTATAAAAAGGGAATTTGACAGTAGCACAATCAAAGTAGGGGAGTTTAACACCCCACTTTCACTAATGGACATTTCCAAAATGAAAATAATTAAGGAAACACAAGCTTTAAATGTACATTAAACAAGATGAATTTAATTGATATTTATAAGACATTCCATCCAAAAACAACAGCATAGACTTTCTTCTCAAGTGCTCTAGGAACATTCACCAGGAAAGGTCATATCTTGGATCACAAATCAAACCTTGGTAAATTAAAGAAAATTGAAATCTTAACAAGTATCCTCTCCAATCACAATGCTATGAGATTAGATATCAATTACAGATAAAATTCTTTAAAAAATACAAACACATGGAGGTTAAACAATACACTACTTAATAACCAAGAGATCACTGAAGAAATGAAAGAGAAAATCAAAAAATACCTAGAAACAAATGACAATGAAAACACGATGACCCAAAACCTATGAGAGGCAGCAAAAGCAGTTCTAAGATGGAAGCTTATAGCAATACAATCCTACCTCAAGAAACAAGAAACATCCCAAATCAACAACCTAACCTTACACCTAAAGCAATTAGAAAAGGAAGGAGAACAACAACAACAACAACAAAAAAAAACAAAGTTAGCAGAAGGCAAGAAATTATAAAGTTCAGATCAGCAATAAATGAAAAAGAAATGATGGAAATGATAGCAAAGATCAATAAAACTAAAAGCTGGTTCTTTGAGAAGGTAAACACAATTCATAAAGCATTAACCAGACTCATCAAGAAAAAAAGGAAGAAGACTCAAATCAATAGAATTAGAAAAGAAAAAAGGAAAAGTAACAACTGACACTGCAGAAATACCTAGGATCATTAGAGATTACTACAGCAACTATATGCCAATAAAATGGATAACGTGGAAGAAACGTACAAATTCTTAGAAAAGCGCAACCTTCTGTGACTGAACCAGGAAGAAATAGAAAATAGAAACAGACCAATCACAAGCACTGAAATTGAGACTGTGATTAAAAATCTTCCAACAAACAAAAGCTAATGGACAAGCAAAATGGCTTCACAGGCGAATACTATCAAACATTTAGAGAAGAGCTAACACCTGTCCTTCTCAAACGCTTCCAAAATGTAGCAGAGGGAGGAACACTCCCACACTCATTCCACAAGGCCACCATCACCCTGATACCAATACCAGACAAATATGTCACAAAGAAAGAAAACTACAGGCCAATATCACTGACGAACATAGATGCAAAAATCCTCAACAAACACTAGCGAACAGAATCCAACAGCCCATTAAGGATCATACACCATGATAAAGTGGGGTTTATCCTTGGAATGCAAGGATTCTTCAATATACGTAAATCAATCTGTGTGATAAACCCTATTAACAAATTGAAGGAGAAAAAACATATGATTATCTCAACAGATGCAGAAAAGCTTTCAACAAAATTCAACACCCATTTATGATAAAAACCCTCCAGAAAGTAGGCCAAGAGGGAACTTACCTCAAGATAATAAAGGCCATATTTGACAAACCCACAGCCAACATCGTTCTTAATGGGGAAAAACTGAAACCATTTCTGCTAAGATCAGGAACAAGACAAGGTTGTCCACTCTCACCACAATCATTCAACATAGTTTTAAAAGTTTTAGCCAGAGCAATCAGAGAAAAAAAAGTAATAAAAGGAATCCAAATCAGAAAAGAAGTAAAGCTATCACTGCTTGCAGATGACATATTATACATAGAGAATCCTAAAGATGCTACCAGAAAACTACTAGGGCTAATCAATGAAGTTGGTAAAGTAGCAGGATACAAAATTAATGCACAGAAATCACTTGCATTCCTTTACACTACCAATGAAAAATCAGAAAGAAAAATTAAGGCAACAATCCCATTTACCATCATAACAAAAAGCATACAATACCAGGGAAAACCTTACCTAAGGAGAAAAAAGACCTGTATGCAGAAACTATAACACAATTATGAAAGAAATTAAAGATGATACAAACAGATGGAGAGATACACCATGTTCTTGGATTGGAAGAATCAACATTGTGAAATTGGCTCTACTATCCAAACAATCTACAGATTCAATGTAATCTCTATCAAACTACCAGTGGCATTTTTCACAGAACTACAACAAGAAATTTCACAATTTGTATGGAAACACAAAAGACCCCGAATAGCCAAAGCAATCTTGAGAAAGAAAAACGGAACTGGAAGAATCAAGCTCCCTGAAATCAGACTGTACTGTGAAGCTACAGTAATCAAGACAATATGGTACCCGCACAAAAACCAAAATATAGATCAATGGAACAGGACAGAAAGCCCAGATATAAATTCACGCACATATGGTCAACTTATTTTTGATAAAGGAGGCAAGAATATACAATGGAGAAAAAACAGCCCCTTCAGTAAGTGGTGCTGGGAAAACTGGACAGCTACATACAAAAGAATGAAATTAGAACACTACCTAACACCATACACAAAAATAAACTCAAAATGAATTAAAGACCTACATGAAAGGCCAGACACTATAAAACTCTTAGAGGAAAACATAGGCAGTACAATCCATGACATAAATCACAGCAAGTTCCTTTTTGACCAACATCCTAGAGAAATGGAAATAAAAACAAAAATAAACAAGTAGGGCCTAATTAAACTTAAAAGCTTTTGCTCAGCAAAGGAAACCAGAAACAAGATGAAAAGAGAACCCTTGGAATGGGAGAAAATATTTGCAAATGAAGCAACTGACAAAGGATTAATCTCCAAAATTTATAAGCAGCTCATGCAGCTCAATATCAAAAAGACAAACAACCCAATCCAAATTTGGACAGAAGACCTAAATAGACATTTCTCCAAAGAAGATATACAGATTGCCAACAAACACATGAAAGGATGATCAATATCACTAATCATTAGAGAAATGCAAATCAAAACTACAATGAGGTATTACCTCATACCAGTCAGAATGGCCATCATCAAAAAATCTAGAAACAATAAATGCTGGATAGGGTGTGGAGAAAAGGGAACCCTCTTGCACTGTTGGTGGGACTGTAAATTGATACAGCCACTATGGAGAATAGTATGGAAGTTCCTTAAGAAACTAAAAATAGAACTACCATAGAACCCAATAATCCCACTACTGGGCATATGCCCTGAGAAAACCATAATTCAAAAAGATTCATGTACCACAATGTTCATTGCAACAATATTTATAATAGCCAGGACATGGAAGCAGCCTAAGTGTCCATTGACAGATGAATGGCTAAAGAAGATGTGGCCCATATATACAATGGAATATTACTCAGCCATAAAAAGAAACAAAGTTATTTATAGTGAGGTGTATGGACCTAGAGACTGTTATACAGAGTGAACTATGTCAGAAGGAGAAAAATAAATAAAGTATGCTAACACATACATATGGAATCTAAAAAAAAAAAAAAAAGGTTCTGAAGAGCCTAGGGGCAGGACAGGAATAAAGACACAGATGGAGAGAATGGAGTTGAGGACATGGGGAGGGGGAACGGTAAGCTGGAACGAAGTGGTAGAGTGGCATGAACTTATATGTACTACCATATGTAAAATAGATAGCTAGTGGGAAGCAGCCACATGGTATAGGGGGATCAGCTGGGTGCTCTGTGACCACCTAGCGAGGTGGGAATAGGAGGGGGGGAGGCAGACGCAAGAGAGAGGATATATGGGGATATATGTGTATGTATAGCTGATTCACTTTGTTATAAAGCGGAAACTAACACACCATTGTAAAGCAATTATACTCCAATAAATATGTTAAAAAATATATTAAAAGTCAGACCTCATACAGCATTCTAGTTAAAGCTAAACTGCAAGCTTAAAAATCAATAGATTATCTTCTTTGTTGGAGATAAAGAACTTAGTTTTGCTTTCAGCTCCATTTTTGCTACTGTTATGTATTTTCATAATTAAGCAGAGATGTTTTCTCAGCATTGTTATAGGATCGAACTTTGGGTCCGCTTGCCCATAATGCAAGAAAGCCAAGTACTGCCCCTGGATTGTGATAAAGGAAAGTACAGGGTTTATTTGCAGATCACCAAGCAAGGAGTACAGGGAACATGGGAGGTGTCATGTTCAAAAGAACTGACGTCCACAATGGTTTTTAGGGAAGTGTTTTTAAAGGCAATGTTTGAGGGTGAGGGCTGCAGGATGGATGATTTGCTTCTAACTGGTTGGTGGTGAGATAACATGACAGTGTTTCAGGAATCTCTGTCATCAACCTTCTGGTTCCAACCAGTCTGGTTGTTCATGCTTGTACTCAACATGCTCCACCTGGGGGGCAGGGAGTGGGGAAGTTTAATTTCTGAAGAAGAGCTCAAATATATCCCTCAGATTGTTATATATATCTTTTGAGAAGGAACTAGGACTCTAATCACTGAACTGTCATTACTTTTATTTTCTATGCATTTCCTTTCTCTGCTTTCCCCTTCTCTGCATTCCCTCACTCCCCTAATTTGTAACTGTCTGTGCCTGCTCTTTGAAACACAGGGAAGACCCAGGAGAATACATCCTTTTCCTACAAGCAAGAAATGGGGGATGTGGAGGGGCTTTTGTACCCAGGAGGGTCCCACAGGGTCCTGCTTGATTTCAATCCCCGCTTTACTTTGATATTCCTCAATCTTGAGAGAAATAGATATGGGACAAGAAAGGAAATAAAGCTTTTAATAGAGAGTTTAGTCATAAACTAGACAGAGGAACTCAGTTTTGGGGTGACTCGGTTTCAGTATCACATGCTCTGCAATCTTCCCCCCAAACAGAATATACGAAATAGTCATAAGAGCATTGCCTTCTTCAAGTACAAGTGTGCAAAAGGAAATTGAAATAAAAACTATCAGTGGCCTGGCACTTGCCCCTGGCAGTGGGAACAACCCCTTTGATCTATAGTGATGTTTTAAATGGATGCACTCTTCACCTATGTCTCCTTCCTCTTATAAAGGGAGAAAACTTTACCACCTCAAAATATGTCTCACTGGCATGAGGATTATTAAAATAATCCTAAAGGCTGATTATTTTTAAGAAACTAAATATTCAGGAAGAGCTTTTACCTTCCCTTTAACTGCCCAAAAACAATTTAGATGGAGGCCTATTCCAGAAAGAAAACTATCAACAGAGATAACTACCTAGAACTATGTGTGGTCAACTGGGGGAAACTAGCAAGGCCTGTTTGTTCACAACAAACTCTGTGTCTCTTTGTCTGTGCCTGGCATGGTAAACAATTGTTTACTAAACACTTGCTCTTCCCATCTCCATGTGACTTGTCTTTCTCCTCCTTCAAAGTCTCAGATTTAACCGCCTTCTCCTGAACTCAGAATGGCACAGAAGCCTCAATTACTTGACTGCCTGTGGGCTTCACATTCTAACGAAGCCCGCATACATGCAACATTAAATCTGATTTTGTCCTGTTAATCTATCTTATGTCAGTTTAATTATTAGACCATCCAGAAGATTTGGAAGGGTAAATGAAAACTTTTCTTCCCAGATAAACATTCTTCTGCATGATGTTTATGTAGAATGGCTAACTGATCCTTCCTGTACAGGTTAGGTTATAACTTAGAACCACTTTGATGTGCAATTGGGAAACATTACCTTCCTTTTCTCAAAAATTGTATTCTTAAATATTCTTTTAGTTAGAGCTTTTTTCTCTTCATGTTTTGTTAAAAAATAAATTAGTACAGATGGTAGTAGAATGGGGTTTAAGATAATAACGGTTAAGAATAAAATGTTTTATAGTATGGCATGAAATCCAAGAAATTGAGAACTTGAAAGAACTTTAGAAATTGTGCCATCCTGTAGATTTTAGGACTGGACTCCACAGAACTCTCAGGGAGCACAGCTAGGAATAGAAAGGAAGTTGAACATCATGCTTCCTCATTCTTGCCCCAACTAGCATGGCTCTACTTCTGTCTCACAGTACTTGGGGTCTGGGAAAGAAAATTGCTTTGAAAAGAAAAATATTTTCATTACTAGAAGGTTATGTATGTATATATATATATATATATGTGTGTGTGTGTGTGTGTGTGTATATATATATATATATATATATATGCTTTTATACCATTGATTTAACCAATCTGTTCAGTTAAAAGTTGAAGAAACAAAATCTCAAAGTTGTCTAAATAAACACAGAAGAGCCAAGACTAGAAATCTGCTTTCCTGACTCCCAATTCTGTTTTCTCTTTTCTTTCCATATGACACTGACTTTGTTACTTAGCACTAAGCCAGGAAAGACTAGGCTGGTGTGGCAAATTGTTCTAAGACGGGAGCAGTAGTAGGAAATGGTATGGTAATGGGAGAGAGTGAGAATCCTAATACCTCTAGTGCCCAAAAGGCTCTGTAGGTGTGCAGAGTGACCATTTGATAGAATCAGATTTGCTCTACCCAAATGAGAAGTGGTCATTGGAGAAGTGAATTACTGTTTCTAAGTGAGAAAAACTGCAAAGGGAGGGTGTCTTCTCAGTCGATGCTGTTTTTGCAAGAGAGCAAGTATGAATAGTGGGCTCAGGGGAGCAGGACCCTTGGGGAGTCGATGGGTAAACATGGAGATCCCTAATCTGAGCCCAGGTTCTTCTACTTTACAGGATCCTTTCCTTCCTCCTCCGTACTAACAAACACTTTCATTTGCATCAGATTCTTTAACATTTATATATTCTATATTTTGACCTATTGGTGCAAATCCCTTCCCTTGATGACCGATTTCCTGAAGGAGGAGCAAATTGTTGCTTCATGTTCTCAGAACACTTTTCACTGTTTTAGTCACTGCATAGTTGCTCAAAATGCGTGAGGGTATTTTACTGAATCAATTTTACTGTCAATAAAATTAAATGTGGACAATTTAAACAAACAATAATACATTCCACTTGTCAAAAGAGGACTGCAGGATTCTCGCGGACAGATTAGTTTAATGGCCTCTTTGACAAAGCCTGTTAGATGTCAGAAGAAGTGGAGTTCAGCCATCCTCGTGGCTCAGAGAAGGGAGCCACGTCCCTGCTTTCACAGCAGGCTGCTCCCTGTCGGTTCTCCCTGCTCTGGTGAACGCTTCCCTTTGCAGAAGCCCTATAACATTACCATGCATAACAATCTGTCACTATTATTCATGGCTTTTCTCCAGTCTCCATACTTTGACATTGCCATTAAAGAGATTCAGTGTGCTTAGTAACTCTTTAAAAAATAAATAATTGAAAACTAAATTATATTAAACCAGGCCAGTGCTGACCCCTTCACCTCAGCCCATTGCTATCTCCTTAAATGTATTCCTTCTTAAATCATATTGTAATTTGAAGATGCTGAAGTCTAAGTTTCTTAACTCAAATGCAGTTTCTTCTGATGCATAATTCATTTTCACTTTGTTACTGGTGCTGCACATGCAATTGCTTTTTTGGCAGCTAAATGCAGGATGAAATCAACAACTCTGTAAAGGGTGAGGAAGCATAGTGGACATCTTGGTGGAAGAAATATTAAGCATGTCACAATGTTTTGTACTCTATCTGGTGAAATGGAGACAAAAACCTCCAAGTTAATGCAAGACAATGGCATTTTATGACTGAAAATTATCTACCACTGATGTCATGCTGTTATTGGATTTAATTATTCTACACATCACAGAAGACGATGACTTTTGAATGTTTCAAGCCTCATAATTATTTGATGAGCATCTTCTTGGAGTTTTGCTGTTGTTTAGAAAGAGAATGCTCCTTGGTTTTCCTGTCACACTTATGTTCCCAAAGGTTTAGCATTCCCAAAAAAAAATATGACTGTAAAACAAAGAGAAACTAAGCTGGAATGTCTCAGAGTGAAGAGATTGTCAAAGTAGACAGGAATTTGAATGCTTGGAAAATTAGGAAAATTTAAATCTACACCAACGGCAACTAAAATTGTTAACTTTAAATTATGGAGCAAAGTGACCTCATGTCATACAAACTCAGAGAAATGCCATTTCATTGGGCCTTTTAAAAAAAAGTTATGTTGTACTTTTTCCTCAAAATAGTTATGAAATCAGAAAGTTTGTTTCTGATCCTTTCACATTGCCTTTTTTCACTAATTAAAAAAAACCCAACAACATATTAACATGTAATTTATGCACATTTAATGCCATTTGTGCTAAATGAATACCATAAAACATTTAAAATGCTTAATATTTTAAAAACATGCTGTCATAAGATACATTTAGCAAGGGAATACCAACAAAAGAAGTACTACACCATATTGCCAAATCCCTATTCCCAGTCCTCTTTCTTATTCCTTGTGAAATTCTGCCAATAATTCTCCCTTTAGCTTCTACCTGTTTGGCAAGGCATTTTTTAGGTACAAATCACCTGATAAGGGCCTGGGATGTGAGCATTCTAAATGCATGAATATCAGTCTACTGGTTAGAACTTCAGAATAGATGACCATGAGGAAGATTGTACGTGTGTGTGAGTGAGTGTGTGTGTGTGTGTGTGTGTTTACAGTGCCAAAGGGGGAGGATATATAGTATTCCTCATATTTCTACTAATTAAGTTACCACTTTTCCATCTGTTTTTTAGACTATCCCACTGTATCATTTTTGGCTCTTTTTGAACTCCTTGAAAGAAGACAGCTGAAGACAAACTTTCAGAAATAAGGGGAAAACAACCTGAAAGGTTAACTGTTTAGAGGAATTGTTTGATTGGGGCTGATTAAAAAAAATAAATCTTTGAACTAGATACAAGGACAATGAGTGACTAAGGCAGGGCAAAGAGGGGTACATTGCCTTTTTCCTTTTTCATGTATTCAGAGTGACAAATTTGAGATGTAAGAGATTTATGAAGTTCAAGGGTAGCTTTGGCATAAAATGTAATCAATTGGTCAATATATCTCTTTGAATCCATACAATGGGCAAGCCCTATGCTAGTCACCAAAAGAATAGCAGAAAACTGAAAGGTGGCCTGAAGCACTAGTTGAATTTTTAAAATAGTAACAAATTACTCAAATTCTTGAAAGAGACACTGAATACATAATCTCAGAAATCTCAAATGAACTCTTCAAATTACCTTCCCCATATTGCAAAAATGAGAATCCCTTTTCAATCACATGACTCCATTATTTCATCATGTCTGTGCCCTTTGAAGTTTAGTAATATGAATTCATAGTTTTCTGTTTGGAGATGTTTCATCAAGCCAAGAAAATTTTCCCCTCTGCTTGGGTATGTGTGGGTTTGTTTTCTGGCTTGTTAATTCAATAAACTGGGAAGGAAATCTTTCTTAGCAGATCATTCTTTTCTCCTGAATTTGATGGAGGACAGCAGAGATTTCCCAGGTAGCAGACTGATGGTAGATTCTCTTTGGCCCAGCTATTTCAATAGCTATGAAGGCACAAAAGTGTCTCTGGAATATCCCTTCCTGGGATTCACCTCTCTGGATATCAGTATAAATTTATGATACTTAGTAACTAATAATCCTTACTAAGAAATGGAGGTTCTTGAAGAAAGTTCAGAAGAGCAAACTTTTAGTCAGAGATTTTTTATTGGTCATTTCCCCACAGTCTCTTGGGACATGCCTGCTTCCCTCTTCTCTTTCACTTTGCTACATTGTATCTTCTGCAAAAACTTGTCCAAAAGATCTGTTTGCCAATATGACTAAGCCAAGTGACAGATAACATGGCTTATGGTGTTAATATCTTCCATTAAATATGAATTTGCAAAGAAAAAAAAATCCTTCAGGATCTAAAATAGTACCTCAAGAACAGTGGGAAGGGGCTTCCCTGGTGGCGCAGTGGTTGAGAGTCCGCCTGCCGATGCAGGGGACATGGGTTCGTGCCCCGGTCTGGGAAGATCCCACATGCCGCAGAGCGGCTGGGCCCGTGAGCCATGGCCACTGAGCCTGCGCGTCTGGAGCCTGTGCTCCGCAACGGGAGAGGCCACAACAGTGAGAGGCCCGCGTACCGCAAAAAAAAAAAAAAAAAAAAAAAAGAAGAGTGGGAACACCAAGAGTGTGAAAAGCATTTTGAAAGGTCATCTTATCATATGGCTTGTTAAGTGCATAGCCATACTCAAACACAGTCTATTCATGAAGTCCAGTCCAATTCCGAGTCAACTCAAGGTGAGTTTATTCTCTAAGGAGGAACTACAAACATGCTGTACTTGATTTGAAAGAATATAACAGACTCTTGGGACTATTTAAATTCTTTGTAGAAGACCAGGGTTATATTGACCCTGTTTGAAGCAGAAGATAAAGAAAAGTCACACAAAACAGAAAAGTTAGAAAGTGATTGCATTTACTTGAAAAATAATTTCCCTAGTAAAATTACATATTCTAAAATCACCACTTTATCTCCTTAATTTTTAGTGGCAATGATTCATCATCTCTCTGCAGTCTTTTTGACTTCTCTACAGAATAAGAATCCATTCTTGTTCCTCCTTTTGGTATGGGATCAGTACGTTTTTTTGAATGGCCCAAGCTAAGAATTTTTCTCAATATTTTCAAAGGGTTGTAAAGATAAACCAACCAAAAAATACAAAGAATAAGCAAAAGATTGACAAAGAAGACCATATGCAGCCCATAAAGCATGAAACATTTACTATCTGGGGTCTTATAGAAAAAGTTTCTCAGCTCTTGCTCTAGTGGATAGTAAACTAGTAGAACCAGTAGGACTAGAGGTGGTAGTAGGTCTACTTAGCAGTAGTCAGTCTAGGAGTACTGACTCTAAATACGGATACAGTTTCTGAAGGAAAAAGCAATGGCCAAAGTTGGAAGGCTGGTGAATTGTGCTTTAAAAAATGTGGAGATTTAATCAAATTGCGAAGTTAAAAAAAGCAGTAGAAATAAATTCAGGAGGACCCTGACCATCAAAGAGAGTCATGGAACAGGAAAATATTTCAAGGCAAAGATTCCAGATCTGTCATTAATGGGCTGCTTTTTTGTTGTACTAAAACCAATTGGGAAATACCGAAGTTATGGGATGATGGTGTTCATAGGTCATAGAAACCCAAACCAGTATTACAAGAACGAGATGCTAGACTGAGAATATGAGCCAAATTTACTGCCAAAATGTGACAAAAGACCAGGGAAACTCTTCAGCAATGACTGTCAAGTCAGGTGATCAAAAGAATTGTAACTTTTAATATAAGCCCAAGTGTTTAAACAGGGCCCCACTCATTACATTTAAAAGGACCTCAAAGAAAGAATGTCTCCTAATACCACATTTTTTTCTTACTTTTAAATAGCATCACTCCCAAATGTGTATGCTCATTTGGAATGTTTCCATTTATGTCCTGTCAGCACCTAAAATGCAACGCTTTTAAATTTAAATTATCACTTTTTTCAAAAACTGTGCTTGCCTTCTAGACCTTCAGAGTGTAAGTTGGTTTTGTCCACTGCCACCACCACTTCCAGATGTTAATTGATATGTGGCCAGTTCCCTTAAGAGTCACCTTGGCTCTGTTCTGAGTCCAGTGTAAGCAGAGAAATCCATCACTCTGCTCAGCCCTGCCTCAAATAATTTCTAGATTCAAGTGGCATGTGACTGTCTGTGACATCAGGAAAGCAAAGAAAGGTGACCGAGTGTGATATATAGCAAATTCCCCCATAAATCTGCATAGAATTAACAAAATCAAGGCATACCAGAAAAGCAAAAATGTATAAAATAAAAATCTACATTAGTCGACATTGACAGCTATAATATTATAGACTGAATTAATGTTCCATAAATATGTGCTGGGCTCCTCCATTACAGTGGTGTCAGCTCTCATTGTCAGTTGAGCTATTGCCTAGATGGTAAACTACATGTGACTCTGAGGGAGAGGCATTTGGATAGGCTGACATGGACTATAGGGATGCTGTGTGCACCCAAATCTCCAAAGGGAAGGGAGAGGTATGAAAGGAATAAGAGCACATCATGTATATCCATTAAAAAAAAAATGTGACACACCATCAAAATGGGTATTACCCACTAAAGCAGAAGTTTCCCTTTAAAACTCATCCCTTCATGTAACTATGATACAAAGATTGATGCCCTGCCATGGCATCCTTTCTAATTCTACCAGGCAGGATTGAAATTTAGTCTTATTTTATGGATCTCAAGGTCATACATTTTTGTACTCAGATATTATCACTCAGCTTAGTCATTCACCTTCATCACTTGACTTCGGGTGCTTTTACTCTTTAAAAAAAATGGTTGATCCTGGGACCTCTTATATTAGAAACATTAAATGCATTCTTCTTGACCCTGTTACACCTTATGTGCAAAGAGCCTTGTATGCTAATGTAACCTATTAGAGACAATGAAATGTAGAATCTAGTATTTCTTTTTACTTTAAAAAGCAGTGCAGTTCTTGTGTGTAAGCATGAGAGGGAATTTAGTTGTATGCACTGCACTCCCCACTTGAAAGGATCTCTTTTCTCATAGGACATGGGCTCTAACTTCCTGCCTTTGGAAATCAGTCCTCTTATGCTGCCTTTGCTCCTTCCAGTAGCTATCATTTATAAAGTTCAAATTCCTCTGGACAAGTTATGAAACATAATGTATATGCTTTAGTAAGAATGATATTACTAGATCACTTCCTCTCATTATGGGGAAAGTCATAATAGCATGAGAATGCTGTTTATCTAAAAGTGAGAGAAGATGGGTCATGGAAAAAAGGGAAAAGGGACATGGATTTTGAAGGAATGAGAAAAATAAAGACAAACTTCAATGACGTTCCTTCAATTTCAGAAGTGTCCATTCCGACCTCTCCATTAACCTATTCATAATCTCCCCTCACCTCCTGGAGGTTAAAACTAGCTGATTTTCTTTTCTTTTAAAAATAGTGTTCAGCAAACACTACTCATGTGTGGAGTATGAAAGGAGAAGAATGCAAAAAGCTCTCAAAGGGGTGGTGGTAATTATAGGTAGCAAAAATGTAATTATCCAACTTGGAGTTTTTCCAGGCTGGATCCACCTGATCAGAGACATAGAGCAAATGCATTACACTTTTAAAAAGTCTCCTGCCGGGCTCACTGAATGAGAGTAATATCATATTGCCTATGGTTCTGGTAAATAAAAAGCATCATTAACAATAACACAATGTGAAGAGCCTGCTGAAATGATATACTGTATTTAGCCATGATGGTGCATCAAAATCACAAGCCTGGCTTCAGAAATGGGAGGATGCACTGGAGGGGCAAACAGTGATGATTAAAAAATGCAGTCAGAGCAGGAGCAAACTCTTTCCAGCTTTTTCTCATAGAAATATTCCTCTTCAAAAGCAATCATACTGGGAAACTTATTCCACTTCAAAATAGGAGAACCTATTGTACTGAACATGAGAAAAAACAAGTTTTTTTCTATTCTGGCACAGTGACACATTAACCAAACCAATGGCAAATGCATTTGCACTGTTGGGTGGGTCACTGGTTGGGTGCAGGGCCAGCAGAGCTGGGAGTGAAAAGAGGGCTCAGTTGTGATCAGAGAGTGATGGCAGTTTCATTCCCATTCCTAGCAGACTCATTTCAATAAAGTTCAACAAATAGTCTGAAGCACCTTTCATAGGCTGGTATTTCCCATGACATTATGAGTTATGAAAGAAGTGTGACATATTCCCTGTTCTCAAAATGATTACAGTCTACTTGGGGGGTGGCATATGGAAAATTTAACATGGAAAATAGGTTAATTAAAACATGTTCAATTATCAAAATAAAATAGACAAGTGAAAAGGTGCCATGGGAATTCAGTGAGGGAGATGATATAAACAATGGATGGTATTGATAACGACATCAAGGAGGAAGTTTTGTTTAATATGGACACTGAATTTAACTAATATGGGGCTGATAGCAGCTGGTAGGGCCAAAGATGACCTTCCCAGTGTTTGTGGCCACTGTCCTTTCTGATTGGACAATGTTGTAACTGAGGAGACAGCTTAGATTAACAAGTATAAAAAAAGGAAGTGGGGACAGCATATGTACTATGTATAATATACCTAATATTCATGTATAGAGACAGAATAAGATCTGTATATAAAGATCTATATGTATTGATCTGTCACATTCATGTAACTGTGCTGTCTATTGTACAACTATAATATTTATCAAACTAGCTAATGTATGAAGCACCCATACGTGTATTAATGTCATCTCTAATTTTCACAACAGGATCTATTATTCTCATTCCCAGATGAGGAAACAGTATCAGTGAGAATATAATTGTGTATGGAGCTCCAGGTAGGAAGAGGGTGAGGCAGGATTCATTCCCACTTCTGCTGGCTCAATGACTTAGACTTTTTCTTAGTACCGTATAGGACCTGCCAAGTAGAGAACACAGTTTGAACAAAAATATTAAGAGATGTGTGAATCATGCTCAGTTCACAAGTAGTGTGCTTGCCTATCAATTGGTTAGAGTTCTGTACTGTAGAAAGGAAAGGATGAAGAACAGTAAGTATCTGTATATGTCATTTGAGAGAACTAGGCAAGCCTCTTGCCACTAGAGCTCTCTTTGCTATCACTGCAGGCTTTGATAACAGTCATGCATCCTTTAGGTCTTCATCAAGTCTGTTTTTTAAAATGAAATTTTTTCTAGGAGAAGTTAACAGCAAAAGTATGTACACCTTAATAGGAATGGGTTTGGCAAATCCAATTCACTTTTCTCTATGACCAGCATGACTTCAGATATCATGAAAGCAATGAGCTTCCTGGATGTATGTACTTTCTTGGATGGAAAACTGGGGAGTGTACAAAAGGAAAGAGGGTAGAAAATTAACATTTTCTTCTTTAAAGTGGATCTGTAACCCACTCTGGTGACAATTAATTTAATTCTCTGATACTTCCATATTACTTTGAAGTATAGAAATCCTAGTCAATTCCAAGTACCCTGAGTGATCTACAAACAAGTCAGGACTTCACTGCATCTTTAATCACATCTTTAAAAAAATTGTCCTCCAGTGGATTTTCTCCACTTTTCAATCTTCTAAGCCAAGTCTTCTTTTACAGTTCCCTTTAAATCACCTATTATTTCAGAAGTAAAAGATCCAGCAAGAATTTTACCGCATCTGGTTATACTTTCCTTATCATAGCATACCAGGCTCATCCTCTACCAAGTTTTCATTGAGTTCACTTGTCAATTAGCAAATGTTGTACGATGGTGGTGATGGAGACAAGACTAAACACAGCTAAGACATTATCAGTATTTGTATTTTCATACATAAATGATCACAAAGCATCACTTAACATGTTGGGTCAGATAACTCATTGTATTTCATTGTGGGTTAGGTATGATGTCTGTGTGTGTGCGTGCATGTGTGTGTGTTAGGCATATAATTTTTTCTCCCTGTCTTTAGATGCTTACAATCAATATTTAAATGTACTTGGAAAGGCTATACAGAAGGCATCAACTCTGGCAGAATTTTAGAACTGTCCCATTAAACATAACTAACTTCATAGAAAAATTATTTAAAATGTGAAATTTTGATGAAACTGACAAGAAAATGAGTTCTCTGCTCCTCAGGATTTGGGAAAAGAATGGGAAACCAGAGAGAGGAGTGGGCAGTACAGCAGATTATCACCTGGGAAGTATAAGCCATGTCCAAGAACTAGTTTTGTTCAAGTCCATTTGCTCCCTGATTTGCTTATTAAATCAGCAAGGTCTATGTGGAACAGGATAAGGTACTAAAAAAAAAAAAAAAAAAAAAAATTAGAGAATAGTTAAAGACAGGACAGTAATCTGGGAATGGTATCTCCAAGGAGGTAAGATGAGGTAGCCATGTAAGACATTAAGGGGAATGTTCCTGACAAAGGGAGCAACATCTGTAAGAAATTGGAAAGAAATTGATTACTTGGAGGATCTGAAAGAAGGTCAGTGTATATAACACTTCCAGAGTGAAAGTGAGTTGTATAGAGGCTACTAATGTGGGCATGAGTCAGTCCACACAGTGTAGAGTTCTAACATTTATTAGGAATTTATATGTGCAATGTAATTATAGATGGGTTTTCAGCAGAGAGGTGACAAAATTGGTTTTTTTTTATTTTAAAATTCTAACTGCTGATTTCATTCATGTGGGTTTTATCTATTGTTATTTACCATATTAGATATTAAACTTAAAAAACTAAATAATTCATTTAAAAATAAAAATGTAAAAAATTAATTACATCCTAATGTTATTAGCATATTTTAATGCAAAATAACTACATGTTTTAAATAAAGATAATTCCAGTGATATTATCATTGTTTTACATTTTCTAGATCTATTTAGTGCCTGATTGAATAGAAGATGGCTGAATTCCCATATGTGATTTTTCTTCAATCTATTGCAATATCAGAAATCATGTAGCTTCTGGAAAATTCCACTGTATATTTATGAGAGAATGAGAATGAAGGAGAAACATGAAATCTTAGTTTTATTATGAAAATTGTCTCAATTCTGTTGACCACTTGAGAAGCTCCCAGGGCCACACACCGAGAACTGTTAATCTAGATGAACCACCACAGGTTTGGCTTGAACATAAAGGCTTCGACAATCTGTATTCTTCCTAATGTATCTTCTACTTGTCAGAATTTCCCTTCAAGACAAGCAGAACCCAAGGCTATTGTACCTGGAGGGAATAAGGGGCTTAAAACAGGACTTATCCTCAGGCTACAGAACAGAGTTGAGACTAATTTGAGTTACAGTGTCCAGTGGTAAAGCACAAATCAGCAGCCAGAGACATCTGTCTGCACAAGATATCACGTTGCAAACAATAAATAATACGCCAGGGGCTTGGGTTTCAGACAGGTAAATTGGTGTCTGGCCATCCTCTTGATAATTTTATGAAAGGAGGGTTAGAGAAACTTCCTGAGCTGCAGGGACTTTTGTAAATATTGGCAACACAAGTATGATTGGCAGGAAAAGATATTTTAAGGACAATTGTATGTCAAAGTATGTATCCTTAAAAAATCAGTCAGAAAAATACCAACAGTCCAAAAGAAAAAAAGACGTAAGTGAGCATACTAATATAAATATGAAATAAACTTGAAATATTATTAGTAAATAAAATTGTAGAATAAAATACCAATCAGTTTTCATGTTTCACCCATGGCATTGACCAATATCAAACTCCAGAAAATATAGTGAGGTAAGCATTTTAATACACTAGTGATAGGAATTCAAATCTGGCTTTTCTGGAAAGCAGCTTGGTTGAATTTCATGCATTTACTTCAGAAAACTCTACTTGCAAGAAGGTTACCCTAAAAAGGCATAAAATACATTGACAAAAATTTGTATCCATTAAGTAAAATTCCATGATTCTTTAAAGATAAGGAACACATAAATAAACAAGTAAATACATAAATATAGTGAAAGGAAAGCTCTTACAGTACAAAGCCTACTAATAAATGTAGAAGGGACAGTGAGATTAGAAAAGTCACCACTTTGTAATCACCATAGACATAATGATTCTGGTATGAATTATCAACAAACACAAACATTTGATGAGGAACTGGATATTTAGATAGACTCAAAGTATCTCCTCACAATAGCTTTTATTCAAAACAAAAAAACAAACTTTAAAGTTAAATAAACATGACAGACACCTGTAAACCAAATGATCAAAGAAAATATCACTAACAATGAGAGAAACCAACATTCTGGAGTGAACATTACTTGTTGTATACTTGACAGAATCGAGTAACTGGAATCTAATTGTGAGGAAACCCAAGTAAGGTACAAGCTACAAACTAAATAGGCTGTTTGTATTTTTCAAACTATTTTATGAAAGACAAAAAAGTGTTGCAAAGCAATTCCAGATTAAAAGGCCTAGTGAGTCCTGTCATGGTTACTAAATTCAATGTATAATCTGAATTGGAACCTGGAAATAAGGTTAGCATAAAGAACATTATTGAGACTATTGGTGAAATTTGAATATGGGCTATTGATTAGATAGTATTCTTTTATCGATATTAAAATTCCTGGATTTATTAACTGCACTACAGTTAGTTCTTTGTTTATAGAAAATATACTATGGAGAATTTAAGTTTAAATGACATACTGTACACAACTTTCTCTGAAATGCTATAGAACAAGTAAATATATACACATAAGGAGAAAGAGCAAATGTGGCAAAATATTTTTTTTTTTAAATGGGGGACTTCCCTGGTGGAGCAGTGGTTAAGAATCCGCCTGCCAATGCAGGAGAAATGGGTTCGATCCCTTGTCTGGGAAGATCCCACGTGCCATGGAGCAACTAAGCCTGTGATCCACAACTACTGAAGCCTATGAGCCTAGAGCCCATGCTCTGAAACAAAAGAATTCACTGCAATGAGAAGCCTGCACAACACAACAAAGAGTAGCCCCCACTCACCACAACTAGAGAAAGCCCGTGCACAGCAACGAAGACCCAACACAACCTAAATAAATAAATAAATAAATAAAATTAAAAATGGGGAATCTGGATAAACATTATTCAATACTTCTACAAAGTCAAAGTAAAAACTATTCTTGAAATATATCTGAACATGTTAAAATAGCCAAATAATTTTGAAAAAAATAACCTACACAGATTTTTCACTAAAGCTTTGTTTAATATGTACATTAAAGGTCATAAAATTCCCTCTAAATACTTTGGATTCCATGAATGTTGATATGTGGAACTTCCATTGTATCTAAATAATTGAAATTTCCATTTGTATTTTGTCATATTTATAAGTGTTAATTACTTTCCAAAGTTGTGAAGTTTTTGTGGTTAATGTGGATACTAGTTTCCTTCCCTTCCATTCCCTTCCCTTCCCTCTTTCCTTTCTTTTCTTTTCCAACAATCTCCTTCTCCTCTTCCTCTTCTTTCCTCTCCTTTTCTTCTTTGCTATTTTTATGCTGATTTTTATGTTGATTTCTAATTTACCACATTTTGTTCATGTGATTAGGTCTGTACAATATCAATTAGAAGTTACTGAAATTGTTGTGGTCATCTAGGATATAATCAATTTATATAAATGTCCTATGTGTATTTGAAGTATTTTAAAAGAGTGTGTATATTGAGAGACCAAATATACAAACAATGGCCAGATCATATATAAAAATAAAACTCTGATCCACAATCTGCAGCACCGTAGCCAGAAAACTAACACCTTATCTACAATTACCAGCCGAGAAGACAGCCATTAGTCAGAAATTTGGGAACTCAGACTGCCATCTCTAGTAACAATACAGGAATAAACAATAATTTCTGTAACAACTGGCCCAAAATGCCAGGCAGTACTTGACTGATAATTGACAGCTTTCTAATTTTTTCCCCCACTTCCAATTTAGGACCAGCTAGAGAAATCCAAAAATGTGTCCTGAACCAATAGCGTAGGATGGCCCTCTTCTAGTTGGCGCATTTATAGCTTCCTCATGCCAATAGTCTCTAATCAGGCCAATAGCTGAACTCTTTCCTTTTTTTCATTCTAAAGCTTCCTCACTCCCCTGCCTGCCTTTGAATCTCCATCAAAACACAAGTGATGGTGGTTGATTGCTTTGCTGTAACAAGCTCTGAATGAATAGCCTTTTCTTTATTCATTCTGTTGATCTTTGTTTATTTCACAATATCTTATTTGAGGTCTCTATCTCTCTCTGCCTATGTCTGTTTCTGTCTCTGTCTCTCTGTATCGGTTCTCTCTCTCTCGCACATATATAATGTGTGTGTGTGTGTGTGTGTGTGTGTGTGTGTGTGTGTGTGTGTTTGTGTATGAAGGGAGCAGAATTTGCTACCTCAAAATATGCCGAAGATTATTTGGCATAAGTGCTATTTTGAGCTGATAATTTTTTAAGAAAGAGCTTATATAGGAAAAGCTCTAAAAACTTAGAATTTACCCTTTTATAAGAGACATTTACATTTATAAAAAGAAATCTCTCTTGTAAGAGTATCTTTCTCTTTGTATCAGGAAGAGGAGGAGGAGGAAATCTCTAGAAATTTAGCAATGGCGATGACATAGACTTAAATCTGCATAACAACCATTCCCTTGTTGATTGTCCTTTGCTTAACAACCTCCCGTACCTGGGCTTCCCCCACCCCCAACACCTTCTCTTGTCTTCAGATGAAGATGGTATTTAATTAAGGTGGAGGATTGGGCCATTTCATGGAGTTAATCAGTTTTTCTCAGATATCTCTCTTGCATGCAGGAAGCATACATGTTATTAAACTTCTGTTTGTTTTTCTCCTATTAATTTTTTAAAATTATTATTACACAATCTCAGCCAAGAACCTGGAAGGGTAGAGGGAAAATGATTTTTCCTCCCCTACAATATATGCATATATACTCATACACACACACACACACACACACAAACACACACACACACACTCACACACAGAGTGATAGCCAAGAAACAATTCAAATGCTCAGAAATGAGGTGATTTAAAAAATAAAATAAGAACCATCTATACATTAAAAATTGTACTGTCCAAATGTGAGATAAGGAAAATGTTCCTTCCAAATATAATGGAAATCATTTTTTTAAAGAGTAATATATATATTTTCAAAAAAACAGGATGCAAAATTGCATAGATTGTGAGCCCAAATTTATAAAGCAACAGCAATAATAAGTTGCCTGTTTATGAGAAAAAAAGCCCATAGGATTACAATGTTACAGTATAGTATCTTTGTGAGACAGGAAGGGGGCAGAGCACAACGTTTAAAAGAATGACAGCCATTGAGGACACAGCATAAACTGGTTAGAGCCAAATAGGTCCAAAATGATGGATAATTGACTTCCACTAGATCTTGAGCCTCAGTATGTACTGGTTGTAACACATCAGCAAGCTAAATGACACACCCACAGGCACCATGACAGTTCCAAGGCTGACCATAAAAGGCGAAAAAAGAGGGTGGTGACCCAAATCCTGGAAATACCCACCCCTTCCCTAAAATAGTTGGAATAATCCTCCCAATCATTAACCTATGAAATTACCCAGCCCATAAAAACTGACAACCCCGTACCCTGGTGCCTCTAGCCTTCCAAGATGGCCCACACTCTGTCTGTGGGGTGTGTTTCTCCCATGACCTGTCACCTTTCAAGATAGACCACACTCTGTCTGTGGAGTATGTATATCTCCCTGAATAAACTTTCTTTCACTTTACTATGGCTCGCTCTTGAATTCTTCCTGCTAGAAGCTAAGAACTCACACTTGGCAGCTTAACCAGGGTCTCGGACCCTGGGATGGGACCATTCTCTCTGGCTCCACTTTCTTTCCTGCAACAATTGGATTTTTGAAAGTTGTAAGATTATAGACAGCTTTATTTTCATGTACTTTACTGCATTTTCCAATTTATATTTTTTACCATGAGTATGAATTTGTTTTATAAACAACACAAAATCTACAAATTTTTTTTTTTTTTTTTTTTTTTTTTGCCGTACGCGGACCCCTCACTGTTGTGGCCTCTCCTGTTGCAGAGCACAGGCTCCGGACGCACAGGCTCAGCGGCCATGGCTCATGGGCCCAGCCGCTCCGCGGCATGTGGGATCTTCCTGGACCGGGGCACGAACCCATGTCCCCTGCATCCGCAGGCGGACTCTCAACCACTGCGCCACCAGGGAAGCCCTACAAATATCTTTTTAAAACTACTTAATTAAATATCATTCATCTCTGAGGAAGTCCAGAGGAGGAAAAGCTTAAGTCTGTATAAGACATACCTGTACATACATAAAAGGACATTAGTTTAGTTACAGAAATTCAAGTCACCAATTTAAATATATTAACTATCACTAATAAATATTAAAAATGTGTATCCAAAAGGTTAATGACTTAGGCTCAGGGAAATCTAAGTGACCTGTCATGAGATAAAGTGAAGTGGAATAGATGGAATCAAATAAGATGAAATGGATTTGAACTGGCATAAGTTGTAAAAATGTCACCAAAATGTATCCTATAAATTTAGTCTACTCACTTTTGGCTGGTATGGTGGGAGCTGCTTTGGAGAATACCATTCAGGAACTCATTTCATTTTATTTTTTTTTAAATCCACATCTGTTCCATTAGAAATACGAGCAATATAATTTTGAAAATCCCATTTGAATCCCCCCATCTCAAAGCTCAAGGCAGTACATTCCCTACAGTGAATTCCTTGTTATTTGTTTACTCTGTTTTTAAATAACAATGTTAACAATAATCCTTCTCTGGGATCCCACAGCCTCCAGTCCCCACCCAGAACAAATCCAGGGATTATCATGGAGAACCTGTAAGCAAGAGTAGAGCTTGGTACTCACAATCCCCCAAGGGAGACCCTTCCAACAAATTCTGGAAGAATGAGAAGGTTAACTGTTTAAAGCCTAAATCATTTGAGCCTAGCTTGCCAGGCCTTAACTTCATAACCCACGCTCTTGCAGGCAATGTCCTGGATCTAAAACTCTTAACAAATACCTTTAAAAGAAGTATGGTGACCTTCACAACGTGCAAGTCCTAAATTTCAATCAATCACTCTGATTTGTATTTTTTAAGTACCTATTCCCAGTAAACTTTCACTCCATAATACATTGTTTTATTTTATAACCATTCTTCTCAACTCTTTTAATTCAAAAATGCACTCTGAATTTTTTTTAATATAAAAACTAAGGCAATTAATTTTGTGGTGTTAACTATTTTATTTAAATTATTTTAAAACTACACAGTAATGGAAAATATTGAATAAAAATTATTTTGGTTATTTTAATTAGATGTTCTTATAAAAATAGTACAGTTGCAATATCTAGGAAATATTAAAAAATAGAAAAAAAGAATTATTACCATGTATAATTTCCCCTGAACAGAGATATATACTATTGGAATTCGGATTCATTTGCCTGTCATTTCCGTTTTAATATTAATAAAAAACAGCAACAAAGCTTCAAGTGTTTGAAATGAAAAATAAATAAATAAATAAAGATGAGACTTCTGGTTAAACCTGTCAGATCAACACTTATACTGTATGTTTCCTTCTGAAAACACAACATAATAAAATAAAGATATAAATACAAGAGGACAAGAAGAATAAGATAGGAAATGACTCCAGACTAATGATGTCAACAAAATGTTGGAAAATGAGTAACAGATGGACCAGTGGTAACTAAGTAGAACAGGGGAAAATCATCTCCTGCAATTCTGCTGAGAGAATAATTTAAGAAAAAGCAAGCATATTTATACCTCAAAGTCTGGAAAAACACAGGGTTAGATAACAAGTACTTCTAGAATAGTGGGTAGAGAGAAGCTGGAAGGATCCCTCCACCCAACACAGGCAGAAAACAGCCTCTACTATTCTCCTGAAGGAGACAGAAAGTCAGTCTCTGGAGAAAGCACTCCAGAGAATTCTGAAATTGGATACCAGCAAACCTGAGAATTAGCGTCATATCCCTGGAACTACCCTAAAATATCATAAACCATGGCAAATTAGGAATGATTCTGAGTTTAACATAAAGACTAAAAGAAACTGCAAGCTTAATTGACCCAAAATCTAAAATGTGGATAGAATGAAATGATCTGAATTTTGTTTAGAAAAAATTGGAGACAAAAGCAGTGTCAATATTCATTGTAAGGCCAACTGGCCCGAGGCAGGGGAAAGCAATCAGACTCACAGGTTGCATCAGACCAAAACTTTCCGGACCACCCAGTTCCAAGAACTGACCTGGGGACTTTCCACCCGGTCCAGCCTTCCCGCCTTTTGAGGGGCGGGACTAACGGTCCCAAGACTGATGCGACCGGAACCAGATATTGCCACGATACCCAAAAAGACCACCAAATAAGGAATACCTTTCACCCTCCCGGATTCGCCACACCCCTTTCCCTTCTTCCCCTATAAATTCTGCCCAAACCCTCGCCCGGACGCGACTTCTCTGGCCCCTTTCTCTCGGACCAGTGAACCTCGCCCGGGAGCGTCCCCAAATAAAGCTTGTTTAAGCTCTCCCCCGTTTCTTGGTGCCGTTCCTTACATTCATAATAGGAGGAATGTTAATATTTTGTTTGAACAAAGTACAATAAACAAGGTAAAATGTGGCTTGATTGAGATGCTAAGTTCACTTATTTTTGGATTTGGATTCTAAGATGATAACATCCATAGATCAAAGCAAGAGAAATTGGAGAAACCATTCCCACTTAATAACTGTCCATCTCTTGTGGTTATATAATGGTGATTCAGGAGGGAACATTCATCTAAAGCCAAATGTGCAGAAGAAAATATTTCTATTACATAGTCTCACAGATTTAGATTTAGAAGATCAGAAGGAATCATAGAGATATTACTTAGGCCAAAATCCTTTCTAATTAAGAGGTCATTTCTAAAACATTCTTGACAGGTTGCCATTCAGAGTGTGCTTGGTCACTTTTAGTATCTACCACATTAAACATCAACCCTCTCTTCTTATTTTATGTTGTAGGTAAATATGTATGCTTTTCCTTAACAGCACAGAATTTGTATCTTTTTAATCTTCATCATTTAATGCTAGTTTTGTCCTATTTAAACATTTACTCTTGGTAAACATGTACCACTCTTTTTTATTTTCTTGCCTAATGTTTCACATTATTAGGTTCTTACATAATTTTTCTTTAAAACTGTGGTGTCCCAAGCAAAATGAAAACTTCCAAGTTGATCTAATCAGTGTAGTTAACTTTCCCTTATTTTGGACACTAAACTTTACCTTTATTTATACAATTTAAGACTCGATTAACTATTTTAAAAGTTAAATCACATTCTAACCTCCTCTAATCTTACAGTCTCCCGAAACTTCAAGACCTCAAGAGACATCCCTAAGTTTGGTTTTAAATAGATTTTCAAATTTACATTTATCCTTATGAACTATTTTGCTTTCAGGTACGATGCATCATTTTAGCCTAACCTTTTTAACCTGAAGTCTCTGATGTGATGATTTATTCATCTGACTTTGTAAAATCTAAGGATTAAATAATAACCTTCTACTTCTCAACCCACTTTTTAATAAGTCAAACTTATATAATCTCCATGAAGACAAGGGAGGGCCTGTCTTTGCCTGTCTGGATCTTGCTCATTGCTGTTTCCTCCAATTCTAGCACATAGCAGGCATCTGACACTTATGTTTGGAAAGAAGCAACACAGCTCTAAGATCTCTCTCTGGATTGACATTCATCCTTTAAGAAACAAAGTTCAATTGGCATTGACTTTATTCAAATGTTCTACACATTTTCCCCCAGTGCCTAAAAAATTATTTCATGAGAAAAACTTTGATGAAATCCAGCAATGTTGTTACTGAAACATCCAGATTTTGCAGTCTAGCAACAGTATCAAAAAAACCCACCAAAAACAACAACAAAAAGATTACTTTAACATGAGGTTTTTTTGGTGAAAACACATAACACACTGTTTCCACTTTTCATTTCTTGATATTTTGAATAGGGACAAATCAATTACTGAATAATTAATTAGACAATTTTACTAGTTAACAATGCCAAGTCCTTGAGATAAAATCTTCACAATCTATATTTTTCTCCTTTGTGAAAACTGATGAGGCTTTTGCATCTAGCACTTCTTTTTTCCATTTCCTCTGATTATAATTGCTGCATGACTCTGAAATTATATTTGCAAGTTTTTCTTATTTGAAATAACCAGGTTTTTTCTTACAATTTCTTGTGCTTTTAATTTTATTTTATACCTGGTTATTTTGCTTATTACAGTTGGAATCTTTGTTTTTCTTCTTTAATAATGAATATGGAAAGCTATGTGCTTCTTGCAAGTGAAGATTTTCAGATTATGGAATCTGAAATTGGGAGCATTTCCTAGTGGTATTTTATTTTTTGAAAGATCTGAAAAAAGAGGGCAAATGCTAATTAGGTTCTGATTTTTAAATCAATTCTGCCTGTGAGAAGACACATGGTTTGATGACCAATTGGCACTCCTAGGAGTGCCTGTCCTCCCTACACTGGGTTCCCTTCACTTCCTAAGTTAACAATCTCACTGATTCCTCCTGAACACACACATGCTTTCCAAGTTTGGGGCGTTCACTAAAACATGAGCAGCTATGAAAAAGCCTTCAGGATAACACCAAGATGCTTTTGTGCTTTTGTTTGACTCATCCTTCTCCTTTTGTCTTCCCAGGTAATTTTCTTTCTGGGGCTTAGAAAGGTTTAAAAAAAAAGCAATGGTGGGGCTTCCCTGGTGGTGCAGTGGTTGAGAGTCCTCCTACGGATGCAGGGGACACGGGTTCGTGCCCCGGTCGGGGAAGATCCCACATGCCGTGGAGCGGCTGGGGCCCGTGCCCGTGAGCCATGGCCGCTGAGCCTGCGCGTCCGGAGCCTGTGCTCCGCAACGGGAGAGACCACAGCGGTGAGAGGCCCGCGTACCGCAAAAAAAAAAAAAAAAAAGCAATGGTTTTCCAGTCTTTCCTTTGACTGAAACTCTGGATATCTTGCTTTTGATGCTCTCTGTTTTGCTATGTTACCTGGAAGAGTAGCATTTGCATTCCTAACATCTTTCACAGATGGGGGAGTTTGATCTATTCCTGATTTTGCAGTTAGATGAGATGTCCCTGTAAACTAATTACTTTGGAAACCAAGGAGGCACCAAGGTTTCTCTCAGGCATCCATGGGGGCACCTTAATAGTGTTTTAAACAGTGTGTACAGAAGGGGTTAAAAGCTACACAGAGAAGAGCAGAGCCTGAGGGGAAAGATACTGCAGGTTTGTGGTTAACAAGGAACTAATTGTGTAACGAGACAGGAGGAGAAGCAAGCATAAAGCTGGTCAACATGCTTGTGTAGAATTCCAGCAGTCGGCTAGTGCTGAGCCCTTGAGGAGTTGAAATAAAGACAAATTGAAGCTGGAGTCTATTTTTTCCTGTGATCTTTACTAGAAACTGCAAATGGGGACTTGACAGCTTTCCCCGCTGCCTGTTGCTTTATTTCAGGTGGTTTTGTTTTGAAAGAGCTAAGAGCTGACATTCTGGATGCCCAGCCCGGGTGTCTTGTATCCAGACAAGAATGTGCATCAACTCTTCAAGGCAAGTTACTCTTTCTTCTGTTCTTAATGATCTCTGGGTATTGTGAATGAGATAGGAGATAGTGAAATAAGTGTTGGCTTAGTACTCGGGAGACTGGATTCTAATACCAAGTGTATACTCAATAGCATCCGCTTCAGCCAATTATCCTGCCTACCAGGCCTTCACTGCTTTTCAAACTATCAAAAGAATGAGATTGTTTGTGTTTCTTGTCAGAATCTCTTTGAGCCCTAAGGTTTTTTATTTTAAAAATTGATTAGTTTTGTCTGTTGAAGTTTGATCAAGTACCATAAAATGGACTAGACCGTATGGAAAATACACAGAGGGGAGAAAGTATGTTTCCTATCCTCAAGAATTCTACAGACAAAAAACCATAGGAGTGCTAAATGTTATGGTATAAATGGGGGTGAAAGCCATCTAGGGGAAGGCCATCTCTGGCAGGGGACAGAGCCACCCAGAAAGCAGTGCAGGTTTCACAAGGAATGGGTGATGTCATGAGCCTCCTAAAGAAGGTGACAGCCAAGGTAGTTTTCTAAGTTCTTGGGATGGTGCAAAATATGGCTTAAGGTTGATAATAAACCTATGGGAGATGGTGCAATAAAGGGATTGACCAGACTGAAGCAGAGATCAGCTAATGGGAAGCAATAAAAATTGTTTGCTCAGAGTCAAATTATGGATATATAGCCAGAAATGATGGGCAGGGAAGTCTTAGAGGAGAAAAAGAAAACACTTTGGGAACATTTTGAAAAACAATATTAAAAAAAAATACTCTCCTGTTGAGTAACATATAGAACTAACTCAATTTCAATTATCATTTATCATATACCTTTAAATAATAATAAAGTATATAATTTTTTTTGAAAAAGCATTGTTAGAATAAAGTAAGTCCCAAAACCAAAGGAAAATGTTTATTCACTTTAGTCCAAGATATAGATCTGTATTTTCTCTGAGCCTAAATGAGTTGACACAAAAGGATGTACAAATGAACAACTTGACAATGGTTTAAAGTAGAACATCTAATTTATTTTCAACATAAATATCAAAGGAGCTAAAGTAGAGAGTCAATACGGTATATCACAATATGGTATATGGAATGATCACAGGGCTTGAGGTTGGATACACAACTTCTTACACCTGTAATGTGTTTGCTCACTGGTCAACTCATGCATATGGTCTTGTACTTTCTGTTGGCTCCAACATGCCCTACTGTTTCACATCCTTCCCACTGGACTCATTAATGATACTTTTATGGCCCCTGAGAGCACTTCCAGATATAATCCCTGGTTAGAACTGGCACTGCCATTATGTGAGCCAGGTCCTTGCAGTCCATGTAAACTCTCTGGCCTCTAAATTTCAAATTTGGAAAATGAGAGTGTTTGACTAGAGTAGCTGTAATTCCCCTTCTAGTTCTAAAGTTCTGTAATGCTTAGCAAGAAATAACATTTTTCTAACATGATAGTGTGATATGACAGTTTGGAAAGAGGGGAGAAAGGCAACTTTTAAAGACCAGATTAATGGAATGCAAATTGTAGCCATATAACTTTTATATTAAAGAACTTACCTCATTTGTGCTGATTTTTCTGAAGAACCAAACCACAATTCTTAAAGGAATTTGCAAAATCAGTATCTTAATTCCTGGCATGTCTTTCTCCACCGACCTCCGTTCAAGTTTCAACATAGAGGGAAGAAAGAACATTTTAAAAGAGCTTAGAATTAAGCTCAAGCAGCAAGTTCAGTAGTTTGAAGACATTTTACCCATTTTAACAATAGCTGTACTAGCACTTTAGGAATTCATTGAGATCAGTGATTCCTTTAAATTAGCTACAGAAAAGTTCAACTTCTGAATAAAACTGGCTGGTTGAAATTTTTATATAAAAATACAGCTATTTCACTGAAGTTATAATATAGTATTTCAAATTTCCAATTTCTGTTTCTTAATGGGGAGTGCCATCAAGCAAAGCTTGCATTTATACAAGTTTAGCACACATCCATTTTATTTCTATAAGTTACTCTTGATTAATTGCTTTCTTGTCTTTGATATGAGCTGAAGCTATGATGTACTGCTTTTATATACCACCAAAGACCTGTTTTTCTCCTTTTTTTTCTCTTGTCTAGACAAATTCTTCAAGTTGGGTTATTCATTTCTCAAAATTGAATCTGTAAAGAGTACTCAAGTAACAAGCATTCAATTCTCTCATTAAAAATCCTCTCATCCTGGGCTTCCCTGGTGGCGCAGTGGTTGGGAGTCCGCCTGCTGATGCGGGAGACATGGGTTCGTGCCCCGGTCTGGGAAGGTCTTGCGTTCTGCAGCGCGGCTGGGCCCGTGGGCCATGGCCGCTGGGCCTGTGCGTCCGGAGCGTGTGCTCCGCGGCAGGAGAGGCCACGGCAGTGAGAGGCCCGCCTACTGCAAAAAAAAAAAAAAAAAAAAATCCTCTCATCCTATTTTCATTGTTTCTTTGAGGGATTATTTTTTTAATGGCTGGGCAAGGAGTACAGAAATAAATGACTGAAAATCATAGTGTGAGAGGTTTCCATAGTGATATATGGACAAGTTATAATGGGATACCCATATTCTCCTCCCCATCTCTCATATGATGGTCTGAGGATTAAATGCCCATTGCCAATGACAGTAGATTTGTGGTTCCATTGTTGAAAAAAAGTGTATTTTCACAATAAAAAACTTAGTCGATGTTCTAGACTTAAGATATTCATCCCTCTGCTGAGACTTTCTCAGCATATGAATATGCTGATGATAAATGCAAATGTATAATTCTCTTCCATATTTCCTACTATTCAAGAGAAGCATTAAAAGATGATGACACCTGCTATATTTAGCCAATAATTATAAAACTTGAATTTATGGGATGAAAAAAAGCTCCTAGGGACCAGTAAGTACAGACTTATTTATTCAGTCCATTTTTTTGTTTTGTTTTTTTAAAATTTTTATTTTTGGCTGTGTTGGGTCTCCGTTGCTGCATGCGGGCTTTCTCTAGTTGCAGCGAGCAGGGGCTACTCTTGGTTGCAGTGCATGGCATTCTTATTGTGGTGGATTCTCTTGTTACAGAGCACAGGCTGTAGGCATGTGGGCTTCAGTAGTTGTGGCATGCAGGCTCAGTAGTAGTGGTTTGTGGGCTTAGTTGCTCCACGGCATGTGAGATACTCTAGAAACAGGGTTCGAACCCATTTCTCCTGCATTGGAAAGCAGATTCTTAGCCACTGTGCCACCAGGGAAGTCCTATTCAGTCCATATTTAATGAGCATCTTTCATATGGCAGGCATTGTGCATGGGCCAGGAGACAGTGATCTATAATACAGTTACGGTGTTTGCCATATTAGAGCTAGTATTTTGCAGAGAAGGTGTTGTACAATGAACTTTTATTTACTTAAAAGAAAAGAAAACTATTGCACAAATTGCTGTAAAGGAAAAATAGAGGTTTGTGATAGGAAATAGAGAATACTGCAGTAGTGGGAGCAATCTTAGACTGGGTGGTCAGCAAAAAGAGACCTCTCTGAGTACATGATATCCAAGTGAAGCCTTGGGTAAAGGAGCCAGTTATGCAAAGATCTATGGCAGAGCCTAGAGAGTGTAAGGGTTAAAACCCAGAGGCAGAAAAGAGGTTGGAAATTTTAAAAAGAGGCTAGTGAATGACTGATTTCCAGGAGGAGCTAGAACAGAGTGTGCAAGGTTGTAAGTGGTATGAGAAAGGATTGGAGAGGCTGGATGTTATCATATCATGAGGAGCCAAATAAGTCATGCTCATGGGTTTGTACTTCATTTTGAGAGTGGTTAAAGATTTTCACCATAAGATTATGTTTTACATTGTCTACTCTTTCTGCTGGCTGTAGGAAATGGATTGGAAGAGAATAAGAGTAAAAACAGGAAGTCCAGTGAGGAGAAAGTCAGGGAACACAATTGTGGAGGCTCAAACAAAACTGATTCCACTAGAAATGGAGATGAATGGTCAGGTTGGTTAAACATTTTGGAAGCAGAAAAATCAAGATTTGCAGTTATGTAGTCTGTAGAAAGGAATCAAAGAAGAATCTTAGATGTCTGACTTGAGAAACTGAGTACTCCAATGGTATCACTTGCTATGAGTGAGAAGACTCAAGTCTGTATATGTTTACATAACTGAGCTCACATGTGTGTGTAAAGGATTATAGTTATACGTAAGATGTCTATGGAATAACTTTTAAGTAAATATGCCTGATAAGAATGTGGATGTAGTCGTCTCAAATTTTGCAAAAAATTATGACCTGAAGACTTAACATTGCAAGTCCTTAGCATGTAGACAGTTTTTAAACTAAGTGAACAGAGACTATCTTTGGAGAAATTTTTTAGATAGTGAGAAAAGTAGAGACAAGGACAAATAAATAACAAACACATAAGCATATGACTAGATATAAAAGGATTCAGAAAATTTGTCATGAAAGTTTTCTCAGGAAGCTATTGGAGGATGTTTGCCACCAAAAGCAAAAGATAACCCACCAAAACGTAAACAAAAAAGAAAAAGACATGTGCAATTTTAAATATTACATTAGTCACATTAAAAAAGTAAAAGAAACTGGTGACATTAATTTTAATAATATATGTTACTGATCCAGTATTTTCAAAATATTATCATTTTAAAATTTAACAATATAAACAATTACTAATGAGATGCTTTACATTTGTTTGTTTAGTATTGTCTTTGAAATCTGTTGTGTAGTTCTTCAGTACATTTCAATTCATTCTAGTCACATTTCAAGTGTTCAACAGCCACATGTGGTTCCTGGCTACAGTACTGGACGTCAGGGGGCCAGAACATTTTGTATGAATGATCTGGTAGAGAAAGGAACATGAGATAAGGAACAATTTCCTCTATAATATTTTATCTTTCATAAAACCAAAAATGCAAGGTTAGGATGTAGGGCATAAGGGGCTGGAGATTAGTCCTTGGAAGATTGGTACTTCCTCAAATGTAATAGAGAATTAAAAAAGAAATAAAAAAGGAGAAAGAGATGCAGATAGAAAAGATTTGTTCATGGAAATACAGAAGTCTTTTTAAAATTTTATTTTATTGAAGTATAGTTGATTTACAATCTTGTGTTAATTTCTACTGTACAGAAAAGTGATTCAGCTATGCATACGTATATTAGTTTTCATATTCTTTTCCATTATGGTTTATCACAAGATATTGAATATAGTTCCCTATGCTATACAGTACGACCTTGTTGTTTATCCATCCTATATATGCTAGTTTGCATCTGCTAATCCCAAACTCCCAATCCTTCCCTCCTCCACCCCACATAGGAATACCAAAGTCTTATTTAGAAAAATTCTAATTACTTCTTCAAGTATGTGGCAAAATCAACCAAGTAGCATGAAGATGCAGTTCCCTGTTCACAGAGAGCTTTCTAGGACGTTGCCTACTGCAACATCAAGAATTTGTGCTCAATATGTCGTATCTGATAACGGTACAATTTGGCTATCAGAATTTCTCTGAGTAGCCCTCTTCGAGGCATGTTGAGTGGACACTAAGTGTTATGTGACCTCCTCCTTCTGTTTTCTTCCCCTTCTTCTGGCATTTCTATTTGCTACTCAGTGTTCTTAGAATTCAACAGTGGGCTTTCACAATCCAGTAGAATGCTGCTTCAATTTGAATCAAACAAAATGTTTTATTCTTTCATTGGCAGCTTTTGTGTGTGTGTGTGTGTGTGTGTGTGTGTGTGAGTGTACGTGTGTGTGTGTTTAAACACTACAATGTGTACTTTGGAGTCATGGTAGCTGTGTTCCAACTGGATCATGTTATTGGCATGAACTAAAAATTAATGTTGAACAATTGGTGGAGCTGCAGGATTTAACAGCTTCGCAACCTTGGCTTTAAAATCTCCAGCCCTGCCTCCATATATTTAAACTCTCTGAGTAGAAAAAAAAAAGAAGCTAGAAAAACAGGAAATCCAGGGATGGTGGGAAGGTCATATGGAGCCAGATTGGGATGGAGGGCTGTCTTGTTGTGTTGAGAAAATAAAAAGACAGGAGTTGAGAAGTCAGATTGTGTAAAAGTTACTGTTTTGTATTTGTGTGCAAGGAGGAGGATAAAGCAATAGAACTGCTCTGTTTCCAGGAATGCCCAGGCTTTTAAGTACAGGTCAGTCCAAATCAATCCACACTGCACTCCCCCCAAATAAGGAAAACACTAAAACAGCTCTTAATGTAATTTATTCTTTCATATCTTGTGGCAGAGTTTTCTAAAGCTTTAAGCTCTGAGTCGCTTACTTTCTTTTTTTTAAAGCTATATATCCCACTCACTTAACCCACACTTTTTATTTTTAGTTTTATCTTTCTGATGAAAACTTGCAGATCATGAAGATCACATTCTCTGAGCAAGGTTAGCCTGCGTGATTCCCAAGATTCACTTTCTGTTCAGCCTTCTCCTTAGTTGTTGTATTTTTCCTTTTTCTCTTTTCTGTATTTCCATGTTACCTCTTGGTTCCATAAATATTGCACAAATTTTGCTATAATTTCTAATGTACATATAATCTGAGATGTAGAGAGTGATACTTTGTCATTCTTTGTTACAAGTTCACTGAATAGGAGGTGACAAGAGGAAATAAAAAGTTAAAAGGCCAGAATTTTACATTATTTCTAAATTATTTTGGTTTATGCTTTCCTACTCCATTATGTACAGTCTAAATTTGGTCTCACACATGTTAGGCTTGTTCTTGAGAACAAGCCATTACTCAAATAGGTTTTCCCCTGCTTTTCACCCTTGCTAATGAGATAGCTTATCCCTAAGATGCCGTTCAATTTGTACTCTATCATGGGCCATCCAGGATATCCAACACTTTTTCCTTTTCTGAACTCCTGTTTCTTGAGGAATCCTAAAACAAGGCAGGGGGAAGCTATGAGTAAGATTCTGGATACTCTAGTTAGATAAGCCTCTGTGTGGATTCTCATTCTGATTTCTGAGTTAGGCCACCTTGGTAAGTAATGTCAGATTCCTCATCTCTAAAGTCAATAATTCCTTAAAGTAATGTTGAGAGTAGTAAATAACATGTTGTTTGCAAATCGATGTGCATGTTCCCTCAATTTTAGCCAATGTAAGTAAGCCTTTACCACTCCTTGAGTTGTAATAAAGATAGCAATAGCAAGAAATGGAAGCGGACTTAAATATCATTGGGCATGATTTTTAACTAAGGATCTTGAGGATATTAATTTTACCAGGACCAAATGCAGCAATGGAGTTGAAGATAAAATCAAGGTATTCAAACCCCTAATTCTGTGATCTTATGGTCTCCTAATTATCAATGTGAGAAGTCTCTGGTAAGAGACAGTGTCACACAGTGGATGGGGAACAACCTCTGTAGTCTGAAATTTATGGAGTTAACTCCTATCTCAAAAATGTCAAAATAATATGACCATGTATAATTTACTTTTGATCTCCAGCCTATTTCTTACCAGTATCTACTGCATAGGAACTCATTTGGGTTTTACAAAGTATATTTCAAATAAAACAAATGTCAGGTCATGACAGATAGAAGGGGCCAAAGTAGGGAGGAGGAAGGAGAGTACTTTTTGGAATCAAAAATTCAGAGAAGGCTATGGGAGAAAAGAAGCTAAGATGAGGGTGAGTGTGATTTAATACCTAAGTAATTCTGTGTGTGGCCCGAAAGACCAATATTGGTTTCAGTTAAGAAGCATATTTAGAATAGCATGAAAAGGAAATTGTGAAAAATATCAGAAAACAGCAGTAAAGACATTTTTATATGATAAGATGTGAGTTTTTATTCATCTTCTTTTTAAATGGGTTTACATTTATATTTAGAAAATGACATATTGTAATTAAGTTTAAAACTCCACTAAAATTTTAAATAAAATTTATTAAAAATGACCTATAAAAATTTAGGCTGTTTTCAATTCTGGAACAAAATAGTAAGCATCCAGTGTGTGTAGGTGTGTGTGTGTTTGGAACACTTCTATTGTCTATATGACAACTGCATGCTTGTAGAATTTGTCTAAAAAAAACTGTTTTGAACTGTATTATATTATTTTTCTGTTTTCCACCAAGTTGGGTGCTGTTGTCCTTTTTTTTTTTTTTTAACATCTTTATTGGAGTGTAATTGCTTTACAATGGTGTGATAGTTTCTGCTGTATAACAAAGTGAATCAGCTACAAATATACATATACTGCCATATCTCCTCCATCTTGTGTCTCACTCCCACCTTCCCTATCCCACCACTCTAGGTGGACACAGAGGACGGAGCTGATCTCCCAGTGCTATGTGACTGCTTCCCACTAACTATCTATTATACATTTGATAGTATATATATATGCCCATACCATTCTCTCACTTCGTCCCAGCTTACCCTTCTCCTTCCACGTATCCTCAAGTCCATTCTCTACCTCTGCATCTTTATTCCTGTCCTACTGCTATGTCCTTCAGAGCGATTTTTTTTTCAGATTCCATATATATGTGTTTGCATATGGCATTTGTTTTTCTCTTTCTGACTTACTTTCCTCTGTATTACAGTCTCTAGGTCCATCCACCTCACTACAAATAACTCAATTTAATTTCTTTTTATGGCTGAGTAATATTCCATTGTATATATGTGCCACATCTTCTTTATCCACTCATCTGTTGATGGACACTTAGGTTGCTTCCATGTCCTGGCTATTGTAAATAGTGTTGCTTCTTTTTGAATTATGATTTTCTCAGGGTATATGCCCAGTAGTGAGATTGCTGGGTTGTATGGTAGTTCTACTTTTAGGTTTCTAAGGAACTTTCATACTGTTCTCCATAGTGGCTGTATCAATTTACATTCCCACCAACGGTGCAAGAGGGTTCCCTTTTCTCCACAGCCTACCAGCACTTACTGTTTGCAGATTTTTTGAAGATGACCATTCTGAGCGGTGTGAATTGATACCTCATTGTAGTTTTGATTTGCATTTCTCTAATGATTAGTGATGTTGAGCATCATTTTATGTGTTTGTTGGCAAACTGTATGTCTTCTTTGGAGAAATGTCTATTTAGGGCATTTGCCCATTTTTGGATTCAGTTGTTCGTTGTTTGTTTTTTGCTATTGAGCTGCTTGTATATTTTGGAGATTAATCTTTTGTCAGTTGCTTCATTTGCAAATATTTTCTCCCATTCCAAGGGTTCTCTTTTCATCTTGTTTATGGTTTCCCTTGCTGTGCAAAAGCTCTTAAGCTTCATTAGGTCTCATTTGTTTGTTTTTATTTCCATTTCTCTAGGAGGTGGGTCAAAAAGGATCTTGCTGTGATTTATGTAATAGAGTGTTCTGCCTATGTTTTCCTCTAAGAGTTTTATAGTATCTGGCCTTACATGTAGGTCTTTAATCCATTTTGAGCTTATTTTTGTGTATGGTGTCAGGAAGTGTTCTAATTTCATTCTTTTACATGTAGCTGTCCAGTTTTCCCAGCACCACTTATTGAAGAGGCTGTCATTTCTCCATTGTATATTCTTGCCTCCTTTTTCAAAGATAAGGTGACCTTTTGAGTGTGGGTTTATCTCTGGGCTTTCTACCCTTTTCCATTGATCAATATTTTTGTTTTTGTGCCAGTACCATACTGTCTTGACTACTGTAACTTTGTAGTATAGTCTGAGGTCAGGGAGCCTGATTGCTCCAGCTCCGTTTTCCTTTCTCAAGGTTGCTTTGGCTATTCAGGGTCTTTTGCGTTTCCATACAAATTGTGAAATTTTTTGTTCTAGTTCTGTGAAAAATGCCAGTGGTAGTTTGATAGGGATTGCATTGAATGTGTAGATTGCTTTGGATAGTACAGGCATTTTCACAATGTTGATTCTTCCAATCCAAAAACATGGTGCATCTTTCCATCTGTTTCTATCATCTTTATTTTCTTTCACCAGTGTCTTATAGTTTTCTGCATACAGGTCTTTTGTCTCTGTAGGTAGGTTTATTCCTAGGTATTTTATTTTTTTGTTGCAATCATAAATGGGTTTGTTTCCTTAATTTCTCTTTCATATTTTCATCATTAGTTATAGGAATGCAAGAGATTTCTGTGCATTAATCTTGTATCCTACTACTTTGCCAAATTCATTGATTACCTCTAGTCATTTTCTGGCAGCATCTTCAGGATTCTCTACGTATAGTATCATGTCAACTGCAAACAGTGACAGCTTTACTTCTTCTTTTCCAATTTGGATTCCTTTTATTTCCTTTACTTCTCTGATTGCTGTGGCTAAAACACTATGAGGAATAATAGTGGTGAGAGTGGGCAGCCTTGTCTTGTACCTGATCTTAGCAGAAATGGATTCAGTTTTTCATAATTGAGAACAATGTTGGCTGTGGGTTTGTTATATATGGCTTTTAATATGTTGAGCTAAGTTCCCTCTATGCCTACTTTCTGGATGGTTTTTGTCATAAGTGGGTGTTGAATTTTGTTGAAAGCTTTTTCTGCATCTATTGAGATGATCATATGGGTTTTCTCCTTCAATTTGTTAATATGGTTTATCACATTGAATGATTTGCATATATTGAAGAATCCTTGAATTCCTGGGATAAATCCCATTTGATCATGGTGTATGATCCTTTTAATGTGCTTTTGGATTCTGTTGGCTAGTATTTGTTGAGGCTTTTTACATCCATGTTCATCAGTGTTGTTGGCCTGTAGTTTTCTTTTTTTGTGGCATCTTTCACTGGTTTTCATATCAGGCTGATGGTGGCCTCATAGAATGAGTTTGGGAGTGTTCCTCCCTCTGCTATATTTTGGAAGAGTTTGAAAAGGATAGGTGTTAGCTCTTCACTAAATGTTTGATAGAAGTCTCCTGTGAAGTTATCTAGTCCTGGGCTTTTGTTTGTTGGGAGATTTTTAATCACAGTTTCAATTTCCATGCTTGTGATTGGTCTGTTTATATTTTCAATTTCATCCTCTGTCAGTCTCAGAGGTTGTGCTTTTCTGAGAATTTGTCCATTTCTTCCAGATTGTCAATTTTATTGGCATACAGTTGCTTGTAGTAATCTCTCATGATCCTTTGGATTTCTTTAGTGTCAGTTTTTACTTCTATGTTTTCATTTCTAATTTTGTTGGTTTGAGTCTTCTCCCTTTTTTTTCTTGATAAGTCTGGCTAATGGTTTATCAATTTTGCTCATCTTCCCAAAGAAGCAGATTTTAGTTTTATTAATCATTGCTATTATTTTCTTCATTTCTATTTCATTTAGTTCTAATCTTATCTATGATTTATTTCCTTCTGATAACCTTGAGGTTTTTTTGTTCTTCTTTCTCTAATTGCTTTAGGTGTAAGGTTAGGTTGTTTATTTGAGTTTTTTCTTGTTTCTTGAGGTAGGATTGTATTGCTATAAACTTCCCTGTTAGAACTGCTTTTACTGCATCTCATAGGTTTGGGGTCATCTTCTTTTCACTGTCATTTGTTTCTAGGTTTTTTTTTTTTTTTTTTTTTTTGGCTGTACACGGGGCTCTCACTGTTGTGGGCTCTCCCATTGCAGAGCACAGGCTCCGGACACACAGGCTCAGCGGCCTTGGCTCACAGGCCTAGCTGCTCTGTGGCATGTGAGATCTTCCCAGACTGGGGCATGAACCCGTGTTCCCTGAATCGGCAGGTGGACTCTCAACCACTGCACCACCAAGGAAGCCCTGTTTCTAGGTATTTTTTGATTTCCTCTTAGATTTATTCAGTTTTCTCTTGGTTATTTAGTAGTGTTTTATTTAGCCTCCATGTATTTTTAGTTTTTAGAGATTCTTTCCTGTAATTCATATCTAGGCTTATAGCATGGTCAGAAAAATACTTGATACAGTTACAAGTATCTTAAATTTACCAAGGCTTGATTTGTGACCCAAGATATGACCTATCCTGGAGAATGTTCCATGAGCACTTGAGAAGAAAGTGTATGCTGTTGTTTTTGGATGGAATGTCCTATAAATATCAATTAAGTCCATCTTTTTTAATGTATCATTGAAAGCTTGTGATTCCTTATTTATTTTTATTTTGTATGATCTGTCCATTGGTGAAAGTAGGATGTTAATGTTCCCTACCATGATTGTGTTACTGTTGATTTCCCCTTATGGCTGTTAGCTTTTGCCTTATATATTGAGGTGCTCCTATGTTAGGTGTTTACTTACAATTGTTATATCTTCTTCTTCGATTTGTCTCTTGATCATTATGTAGTGTCCTTTTTTGTCTCTTATAATAGTCTTTATTTTAAAGTCTGTTTTGTCTGATATGAGAATTGCTACTACAGCTTTCTTTTGATTTCCATTTGCATGGAATATTTTTTCCATCCCCTCACTTTCAGTCTGTATGTGTCCCTAGTCTGAAGTAGGTCTCTTGTGAACATGATATATATGGGTCTTGTTTTTGTATCCATTCAGCCAATCTATGTCTTTTGGTTGGAGCACTTAATCCATTTACATTTAATATAGTTATCAATATATATGTTCCTGTTGCCTTTTTCTTAATTGTTTTGGATTTGTTATTGCAGGTATTTTCTTTCTCTTGTGTTTCCTGCCTAGAGAAGTTCCTTTAGCATTTGTTGTAAAGCTGGTTTTGTGACGCTGAATTCTCTTAGCTTTTGCTTGTTTGTAAAGATTTTAATTTCTCCATCAAATCTGAATGAGATCCTTGCTGGGTAGAGTAATCTTGGTTGTAGTTTTTTCCCTTTCATCACTTTAAATATATCCTGCCACACCCTCCTGGCTTTCAGAGTTTCTGCTGAAAGTTCATCTGTTAACCTAGTGGGGATTCTCTTGTATGTTATTTGTTGTTTTTCCATTGCTGCTTTTAATATTTTTTCTATGTATTTAACTGTTGATAGTTTGCTTATTATGTGTCTTGGCATGTTTCTCCTTGGATTTATCCTGTAAGGGACTCTCTGTGCTTCTTGAACTTGATTGACTATTTTCTTTCCCAACTTAGGGAAGTTTTCAACTATAATCTCTTCAAATATTTTCTCAGTCTCTTTTATTTTTCTCTTCTTCTTCTGGGACCCTTATAATTCCAATATTGGTAAGTTTAATGTTGTTCCAGAGGTCTCTGAGACTCTTCTCAATTATTTTCATTCTTTTTTCTTTATTCTGTTCTGCGGTAGGTATTTCCACTGCTTTATCTTCCAGGTCACTTATCCATTTTCTCCCTCAATTATTCTGCTATTGATTCCTTCTAGAGAATTTTTCATTTCCTTTAGTGTTTTGTTCACCATCATTTGTTTGCTCTTTAGTTCTTCTAGGTCCTTGTTAAATGTTTCTTCTATTTTCTCTATTCTGTTTCCAAGATTATGGATCATTTTTACTGACATTACTCTGAATTATTTTTCAGGTAGATTGCCTGTTTCCTCTCTCTTTGTTATGTCTGTTGGGTTTTTACCTTACTCTTTCATCTGCTGTGTTTCACTGTCTTCTCATTTTTCTAACTTACTGTGTTTTTGGTCTCCTTTCGCAGGATGCAGGTTAGTAGTTTCCATTGTTTTGGTGTCTGCCCCCAGTGGGTAAGGTTTGTCAGTGGGTTGTGTAAGCTTCCTGGTTGGGGGGACTGGTGCCTGTGTTCTGGTGGGTGAGCCTGGATCTTGTCTTTCTGGTGGGCTGGACCACGTCTGGTGGTGTGTTTTGGTGTGTCTGTAACCTTATTATGATTTTAGGTATCCTCTCTGCTAATGGGCAGATTTGTGGTCCTGTCTTGCTAGTTGTTTGGCTTGGGGTGTCGAGCACTGTAGCTTGCTGGTCCTTGAGTGGAGCTGGGTATTAGTATTGAGATGAAGATCATTGGGAGATCTTTTGTTATTTGATATTATGTGGGGCTAGGGGGTTCTCTGGTGGACCAATGTCCTGAACTCTGCTCTCCCACTTCAGAGTCTCAGGTCTGACATCTGGCTGGAGCACCAAGACCCTGTCAGCCATATGGCTGATAAGCAAGGTGAGAGAAAAGAAAAAGAAAGAAAGAAAGAAAGAAAGAAAGAAAGAAAGAAAGAAAGAAAGAAAGAAAAATAAATAAAACAAAATAAAGTTATTAAAATAAAAAAATTATTACAAATAAAATGTAATAAAATAAAAGAAAGAGAGAAAACAGCAACCAAATCAAAAAATATATCTGCCAATGATAAGAAGTACTAAACACTATACTAATAAACACATACACACACACACACAAAACAACAAAAAAACAAAAAATGGACACACAGAACCCTAGGTCAAATGGTAAAAGCAAAGCTATAAAGACAAAAATCACACAAATAATCATACAGACTCATGAAATGTGAAAAAGAGAAAAAAAACTATATATATATAAACAAGAAAATGGAAGTGAGCATCAAATCTGGAAATAAATCTACTAGTGGTAATAAGCTCTAAATACTAAACTTAAATAAACATAAAACCAGAAACAAATTAGATGCAGAAAGCAAACCCCAAGTCTACAGTTGCTCCCAAGTCCACTGCCTCAATTTTGGGCTGATTTATTGTCTATTCAGGTATTCCACAGATGCAGTGTACATCAAATTGATTGTGGAGATTTAATCTGCTGCTTCTGAGGCTGCTGAGAGAAAACTCCCTTTCTCTTCTTTGTTCACACAGCTCCTGGAGTTCAGCTTTGGACTTGCCCCTGCCTTTGTGTGTAGGTCACCTGAAGGTGTCTGTTTCCCACCCATACAGGACAGGGTTAAAGTGGTAGCTAATTAGGGGGCTCTGGCTCACAGAGCCCAGTGGGAAGGAGGAGTACAGAATGGGTGGCGAGCCTACAGTGGCAGAGGCCACCATGGCATTGCAACAGCCTGGGGCATGCTGTGTGTTCTCCTAGGGAAGTTGTTCCTGGATCATGGGATCCAGGCAGTGGTGGGTTGCACAGGCTCTTGGGAGGGGTGGTGTGGATAGTGACCTGTGCTTGCACACAGGTTTCTTGGTGGCTGTAGCAGCAGCAGTCTTATCATTTTGTTCCCACCTCTGGTGTCTGCACTGATATCTGTGGCTTGTGCCCATCTCTGGAGCTTGTTTAGGTGGTGCTCTGATTCCCCTCTCCTCACTCACCCTGAAACAATGGTCTCTTGCCTCTTAGGCTGGTCCAGACTTTTTCTTGGATTCCCTCCTGGCTAGCTGTGGCTCACTAACCCTCTCAGGCTGTGTTCACACAGCCAACCCCAGTACTCTTCCTGGGATCTGATCTCTGTAGCCCAAGCCTCAGCTCCCAGCCCCTATCCACCCCGGTGGGTGAGCAGACAAGTTTCTTAGGCTGGTGAGTGCTTGTCGGTACCGATCCTCTGTGCGGGAATCTCCACTTTTCCCTCTGCCATCCCTGTTGCTGCGCTCTCCTCCATGGCTCCGAAGCTTCCCCCCGCACACACACCCTGTCTCCACCAGTAAAGGGGTTCCCTAGTGTGTAGAACTTTTCCTCCTTCACAGCTTCCTCCCAGAGGTGCAGGTCCTGTCCCTATTCTTTTGTCTCTGTTTTTTTCTTTTGCCCTACCCAGGTATGTGGGGATTTTCTTGCCTTTTGGGAAGTCTGAGGTCTTCTGTCAGTGTTCAGTATGTGTTCTGTAGGAGTTGTTCCACATGTAGATGTATTTTTGATGTATTTGTGGGGAGGAAGGTGATCTCCACGTCTTACTCATCCACGATCTTGAAGGTCATCCCATGTTGTTGTCCTTTAACTTTTATAAGTGTAAACATGTAACACACTTGAATTGAGCATTTTTATTTTTAACCAGTTAAAGCTCCATTTTTCTTTTCTCTATTTTCTATTTTTTAGAAATGTTTTTCCATTTTCATAAACCAAACAAAAATGACTGTTAATTTCTCCCTGAAAGACATTGAAAGATGGCTCCCAAAATGAATGGTGCAAGGCAAGTTTACAAACTGTCAGGCTTTGAAGTGAACATTAGTGTGTCATTCTTTCTGAAAAGAGCAGAGCATAGAAATGACTGCTGTAAGAGACTCTCAAGGCAAAATATATTTTTTTAGATGAGGGGACAAAAATTAAACAAATGTTTTCTTCCTCACCTACTTCCCAAATTCTGTCAACACACTTATACTCACACACATCCATACCCAATTGAGAGGATTTTCCAACAGCACATTCTTTACTATTCTAAGAAACCAACATCTATGGGAATCAGATGGTGATATAACTTAAAACTCCACTTGAAAACAAAAAAGATTTATTGACTAGCATAACTGGAGAGGACCAGGTGGAAAAAATCTGAAAGCAGTGTGATTATTTTTTAATTTCCTAAAGCAGAAACTGTTAATATTACTCAAAATTTGATGACCAATTTGAGTAAGAAACTTCAGAAACATGAGCTAATATTTTCAAATAGAGTCAAGTATTGGTTTTATTTTCAGGCCAAAATTCCAGTGTCACTAAGAGCTTTGTACTGGCTGCTCTTTCAGGATCTTAGAATATTAGAGCTGTATATTCATCAAAAATTATAAAATATAACCTTTTCATTGTTTAGAGTGACAGAGGACTTGGGGTGCATATTGTTGGTGTTAGGCAGATTTGTTTGCAGTTCACACTTGCCTTTTCTTTTTAATAAAATCTTGAACAATTTACTTTGAGCCTAAGTTTTAAATAGCTGTAAACTGTGTATGATAATCTAAATTCAAAGTTATGGATGAGTTGGAAGGATTTGATTATATAATAGTTTTGGAGCACATGGCATATTGTTGGGATCCATAAGGAGAGATGGGCTCATGCTGAGATAAGGAAACCAAGATCATCAGCATGGAAGTAGAATCTATTTTAGCAGATGATGTGGAATCTTCTTTTCTGAAACAGGTTTCATACTGAGAATACACAAATATCTTTCCTAGGGATAATTGGCACCAATAATTTTAGGAAATACATTTTCATATCCTCAATTTTGTATATGTGTTCTTCATTCTAAAATGGATCTTCCCAAGAAAGTACCTGAGGCCAGTTCTCCTATTTGCCAACTGTTCTTCTCCCACAAGAAAACTATACTCTCCATGGCACATCACACAGAATTTAAAACCTTCTAGAGATAATTGAGAATATTGTTATCCCTAAAGGAGGAGAATAGACTTTTCTTGTTATCCCTCTTTTGTACATATTTCTGTTATGGACAAAGTATGGGAATGGAAATGGTGATATTTTGGCTTAAGCTGAAATGTTCTAAATTCTGATGTATGATAGAGGATGTGATCATTTTCTTTGAATGACTTTGACTCTTCCAAACACCAAACTACTCTAAAAGAGCACATTGTGACCAAAGGTGAGTCCTGTGAGAGCAAAGCTAAGAGTACTTAAAGGAGGAATTAAATGCAGTGGTGCCTTATTTCATCCAGACCAAAAAATCATATCAAGACTTTGTGATTTTATTTTCTATCCACCTAATTATCTATCTATTGTTTATTTACTTCTCATCCATTAATGTATCTATCTTAATAAAAATTCAGAGCGAGATGTTGTGAAGTTGAGATAGGTATGAATACTTTTATTTAAATTTAACAATAAAGCTAAATTTTTTCTAACAAAAGGATGATTATTATTGGGGTGATTGTTTTGACATTGATTGTTCTATGTAAGCCCTGCATTCCACATTAGCTTAAATGGTACTCACACCTTTTATAAAAGACAATAATAAGGAAAATTGATGATAAACACTGTCTTATGGTAGTGATGAGTAATATTCATCCATGAATTCATGAGCTAATGGGGAAAAAAATAAAACCCATACCCATCTATTTCATTAAGAGATGCATTTCCAATGAACATCTGCATTTTGTTTAATATTGTTTACCAAAATTTGTGATCTATTTATATTATTTTGATCAATTGTGTATTAGTTCAATTATAATAACTCAATTGAGAAGAATTTTTAATTCTTGGAGTTTCACATTCAGAGAAATAAAATATTAAATTAAATTTTACATACACAATTTTTTTTTGCAGAGAATGATGGTAAGATAACCAATAAAATACTTTCAAGCATAAAAATATATTAAATGATAAGATACTGTGGGGGATGTAGAATGGAAATATAAGTTCATGGAGAGAAAAGAAACTGAAAAATCTAATATTGCAATGGAAATTCATGTCATCCACTGTTTTCATAATGATGGCAACTTTCAAATCATATTATTTAGATTATATTGCATACATTTAATAGAATGATTTAACAATTTTATATTTAAATGTCCATACTTTTAATTCATTTATATTGTACTCTGTATCATAAGTATAAGCTTATGATAAAAACTTTTAATGTCAGTTTAAAAGTATGTGAGAGAGTAAATACTGTGAACCTATATATTTCTCTATAATTGCCCTGGTCAGGAACCCATATCTGTAAATAAAGGAAGTATATTCTACGTCATGCCAAAAAACAGCTTCATAGTAAAGTCTTAAAAAAAAGAAAGTCTACTGGTTTGGGTGTCTTGATAGATACTCTGTTTTGGTGAACATTTGGATATTCATTGTCATAAATTCTTTCAAAATATGTTGGAGCATTTTAAGGTTTTAAGTTGTGTCTAGGGCTTGTCCTTCACATGCCCACTGTCATTGAACACAGCATTTGAAAATGTGCCTATAACCTCTCAGTGAAGTCTGGAACAGGGTGCCCTGTCTTTTGGCCTAAATTGAAAAATACCTTGTTTTATATTCAGTTTGGTACCACCAATCATTCTAAAGCTTTGTATCAGATCCCAGTTGTTCCCATAAGACTGTTTCATTTATGTCATTATCTAAAATTCTATTGTATATCCTCATAAAACTATACTGTTTGCCACTTCACAGCTCCACATTTTTATAAAGGGTTATACTTCACCATTCCCCTAAAGCAGAAGTCACTAAAGAAAGAGACCATTTCAAATATTTTAAATATTTTTAATCTTTCATAATATTTAAGGCAGTAGACATTCAACAAATCTCTAATGATGGATTGCTTGATCTCATTTGCCATATTTTTTCACTGAACCTTCTCCTAAGTAATTATATTACCTCTTCTTTGCCTGTTATCAGAAACTTCTTAAAAATGAATCATTTAAAATGAAATTACTATGTATAATAATTTATGCCTACTGTCCTTTAATAGTCTGATTTTCAGAAAGATACTTTAAGTCCAAATAATGCAATTAGAGTTGCTTCAAATTAGAAGGGGTATTGGACAAAATCAAATCTAACTTTCTCATTTTATGGATGAATCACAGGCCTTATGATTCACAGCCTCAAGGTCACATAGCTAGTTAACTAGAACTAGATTTAAGAGTAGAACTCAGTCTTCTGTCTTTTGATCAAGTGTTCTTGCTATAATAACATACTACCTTTCAGACTATAAACCAGAGTTTCTTTTTTGATGAGCATGGTCTCAAACATATACCTTTGTAGTCATTTGTATATCCCCTGAATCCTTTAGCTTTCCTCTGTATAATAAAAAATAGGTTATGAATTGGAATTTGAAAATCCTGATGCATCACAATCGGTTATTAATAACACACATACAGAGAAATTTCACTGCCACACCTTGGAAGTTGTGAGGAACTTCCTTCCATTTATTTCCTTTTCAGTTCCATTTAGCTTATGGAAGATCTCCAAACATAAATTGAGACAATATCTTTTTTAAGTAAGGGATTTATTGTGAAAGATGTAACCATCTTTCTTAAAGAAAACTTCACATTTTAGATCAAGAGATCATTTCCCAAACACAGTGGCAAATCCAATATTACAGAAGTTACGGCAGTAGAACTATTTGAAAGTTGAAGTAGTAGCAGTGGATTTTATTATTGATGGTAATATGCAGAGTGGAAGAAAAGAAGAAGAATGGCACTCAATGGAACATTAATGTAAAAATATTGGAAGAGAACTGTAATTGAAATGAGAATGTAAAAGTTTAGACTAATTTTAGGAAGAACTTGGAAAGGCTAGGTATTGCCTTAACAGTCAAGGGTAGTAAAAGAAATGGAGAGAATCCAGGTACCTCCCAGAAGATGAGGAGTAGGGGTGGATTGAGTGTTGGTGGAGTCAGAGAGTGTGGCAGGACTTTGGCTCTCACACATTCCAGGGAAATTGTGCTGGATGCATGTTAGTTTCTCAGGTTGACTTCTATTTTCTTTTGCTGAAGTGGAGGTCCTGTTGTCGTTCCCTTATACCCCTTCCCAGCAAACTCCGATGAGTTCATCGGAGTGATGCAGCAGTTCCAATCTGTGTGCTGTTCAGGAATGACTGGAGAAATTTAGAGAAATGGATACCCCCCTGAATTTATTTTCCCAACCTCTCTTTGTCAAAAAATTTTAGGGTACTACATTAACAATACTTATTTGGATATGAAACACTTTAGAGGAAGCAAATAAAAGCAAGACTGTAAGACATGACAGGAAGGTAATCAAAATGAGGCATGCTTTTTTCATTTTCTTGCTCCTCATCAACAGATGACACAGGTTTCACACCCACAAATGTTAGAACTTAGCCAAGCTTCTAAGATAGGAAGAAAGGAGAGCTAAACTGCCTTCCAATTCAGTGATTCCAATGGCAGTTTTTTAAAACTTATTCATGTTATCACCTGCCCAGATAGCTGGCATTCTCTAGACAAAGTGGAAAGGCTGTTTTATTAGAAGTTTACAAGTCTTGTTAGAGAAAATGAGTTGAAACTTTAAAAAGAAAAATAAGAGGTATAAAATATGGAAATGATTACTGAAACTTAGATTTGAACAAATAAAAAGAAGAATATCTTCAATCTAATCTTTCTTGAGCGTGGCCAGAATGAATGGTTTAATGTTGAAGGAAAAGAAAACACACTTTGATGGCTTTTCTTTAAGGAAACATCTCATTTATTTTATTTTACTTTTTTCACTTTTCACAAGGGCCTCTCACTCAATGCTCATCTTTGGTGTCAATAATTTTGACCATTAAAAAAAAAATCTAAAAGAACACAGTGCTTCAATTTGGAACACATTATCTTTTCTTTTGAGAAGATGGGATAAAGAAAGGTAAAAAAAAAAAAAAACTCCCAACTCAGATACATAGGCAAAGGTTTACAAAGAAAATACATATTCTGTACACAGGGAACTAATTTAATAAGCAGCCTCTCCCTTAGCTTGCGAATAAACTAAATTGCCAGCCTAAACTTTTCTGCACAGAATTTCAAATGTCAACACATTAGATTGTGATTCCTCTTAATTTCTCACAAAGAAAATGCAAAAGGAATTCATTATGCTGGAGTAAGTGGAATAACTGATGAGTTTCTCCAGAAGAGTATGCAATGGGGAGAGATTGGGCAAGACGATTATATTGAGATATTTGAATAGGTAGCCATTAACAAGAGCATCCCCATTACTCTGCTGATAATTATATCTCTTCTGCTATGACTTCCCAGTGGAATAATAGAATGTTCCCGGTGCAGGAGATAATAAAAAATACCATTCCGGTGGTACATATATGCCACGAAGCGAATGCAGTATATCTTTCTTTCCTGGATTTTGCTCTTCCTTAACCCCTTGAATCAGCCCCAACTCCCTGTACCTTGTCAATTTAATGGTGCACACCTATGCAATATATGTTAATATGTGTTTTCTTGTAATACGCTGTGCACGGGGAGAATAAATGTATCTTGAAAATGAAGATGGCAATGGAATATCATTCTTCCAACATAATTATCTCCCGTATTTAGAAAGCCTGGTGTTTTACTGAGTACATTTTTGTTAGCTATTATGTAAATGACTTTCAAAACCAACTATGATACAGAATGAAGACTTTGGATGGGACCTTATAAGGATAAAACTCTTTTTTCTATGTAAGAAAAAAAAAAGTTTGCATATTCTTCTAATTAATCAATCATTTTGCAGTTTTCATGTTAGCAAATCAAGTGAAGTTAAACAAACAAAAAGGGAGAAAAAAAGTGAGATCAAACAATAACATCCACTCATTTTCAATAACATCTTCCCTCCTTTTCTCCAGTTCTTTTCTCTTTCTTTATCTTTTTTATTTTCCCCTCATTTGAATGATTCATAAAACCTCTCATGCATTATTGCCACCTTATAATACTGTGGCATTTTTATTGCTGTTAAAAGTTTGGGGAAATCTTGCTAATTAATTCATTAATTAACATTATTAAATTCATTAATTGTTTAATTAACATCCAACTCAATTTGAATCCCTCCCACCCTGCTTTGCTGTGCCACTGTTGTTTTAAATTCTGGATCCTTGCTAGAGAGTCTCATTTTCAAATTATATACAGAAAGGAAAGTTCTACTCAAACAATTTATATTTGCATCCTGTAGAGGGCAGTGAAATGTTATAATGGTTTTACCCTCCATCAGGGTTACATTGAGACCGGCTCCTTTTCCTGAGTTTTGGCACTCACTGGAAATCAGGACAAAGGGACAGCTAAATTACCCAAGGATATCATTTTTTCCCCGTTAAAATTGAACTTATGTTTAAAGTCAGAGGGATACTTCACTACATGAATGTTTTCTGATTAAATAGTGACCCAGGGATGTATTCAGAATGCATAAAGTTGTAATGTATATGAACAAGTGGCTATGACTCAAACCACGTGGAAACAAGTTATGTGTGTTCATGGTGTCAGAGATAGAATTCATACTCAAAATTTAGTTAATATCCAAGCACAGGCAAAGGACTGGTTGGTATAGTCAATTCTTTCTGGTGATATAACAAGCAATTAGGACCATTTCTAGTATGGAAGATTTAATTTACAAATGCCAGTCACATACACAAAAATTTAAATTACATCTATTTACTATTGGCATGCATTATCATCAATACTGGACATTACTTAGTAGCTTAGTGTAATGGTGAATATTATCTTTGAAAATTTAATAATTAAATTATTTGTACATATTTTAGGAAATGTCTAGTGCCAAAGAGAATTTGAAGTATTTTAGCCTATTGATCTCTAAACTAAACAAAATTTATTTAGTATAACACAAAGTACATGGCAGTGTATATTATGTATGTATGTAATATACCGTTGGTTACTGGTTGTTGATTGCTGGTTATACTCAATACACAATGAAAAATGTGATGATATATCTAAATGTTTTCTCAAATCTTAAATCTATATGATGTAATCAGTGTCATTAGTGATTGATTGAAATCTATATAACTCACTCTGGTATATATTAGGAAACAATCCCTAAATTTTAATAATGTTGTATGTAATAACACACTTCTATTTAGCTTTACTTTGGAATGGAATATCTTAGTTGTCTCCTGTTTTTATTCTCCTTTTTCTCACCAATGACTTTTCATTACATTTCCAAACTACAATTGACCCTTAAACAACACAGGTTTGAATTTCTCAGGTCCAATTATAGGCAGCTCTTTTTTTCAGTAATAAGATCTACTGTACTACAGGATCCAAGGTTGGTTGAATCCACAGATGCAGATCAAAGGCTCAGAGGAACCATGGATGCAGAGGGCTGTCTATAAGTTATATGTAGAATTTTGATTCGGCAGAAGGTCTGGGACCCTAACCCCACTTTATTCAAGGTCAACTGTATTTCCTTTTTTCTTGGATTTGTCAAAACCCCTAAGATCAAGTTCTTGATTGTTTGTACCTGAATTCTCCAGAGTTTCCTCTTACTTATCTTCAAAAACAAAAACTATTTATACTGATCTCATTTCCAGTTCTAATCTTCTAAGCCTCCTGTTGCTTTCCCCAAATTTGAATTTACTAAATTCAGCTAGTCCTGGTGCAGGGTGAATTCCTCATAGCCTGATGTGTAATCTCTCCCTCTTAAAAGCAAGTACTGTCCTGGGAAAGTTTTCTTTCTTATTCTAATTTCAGGGTCTTATATAACCTTTCTAACTTTATTAGTTTAAAATAATCAATTTTGGTTTTCTTAATCATTTGTCTTTAAATTAATTTAACAGTTAATTTCTTTCTCCAAGCTTTTACATCAAAATTTTATGTTGACCTAGAATTAGATATGCTATTGCCACTCTGATTTCTGTTGTAGCTGTGCCAGCTTAAATTCACATCCTGCTATAAATTTTTAGACCCAAGGATGTTCTGCCTCAGGGTTTTCCCTATGATATGGGAACCAACTCATTCTGTGCACCAGTATAGCCTAGAAGTTCAAGGATATAATTTTAGATTTGAAAACACAGTTAACTTGAATGTAAAAATATGAAGTGTATAAAAGCTCTCACCTCCCATCCTTCAGGAAGCTAAACTTCAGGTGACATTCTATGTTTTATTGGATGCTTCTGATCCCTGTGAGCCACAGTGATCATCTCAAAAGCTCACACTTAGATTGACTTTCCCACTTTTTCTATTAACTGTTCCTGATTCCTGAGTCATCTCCTAAATAAAATTACTTGCACAAGAGTCCTTGACTCAAAGTAAGATATTCTTCTTAAAGTACAAGAAACATTGAATATAACAATAATATGAGACAGGTGACATGTTTATATGCTTTGCAATAGAAATTAGATTTCATGGAAGCTTGATTTATTGATGAGATTATTTGAGACACAGCAGAGTATTGGATATCTTCATCTTCTAAATTGTATCAATGGACCCATTAATTGTCATAAAAACAGAATTATAAAATTCTAGCTTATATAACTACTGTTTTTATTAGGTATACAGTGCCCAAAACTATAAATGTAATTTTGTATGATAGTAGAAACAAACAAACAAAAAAAACAACTACTCTATATTTCAAACTTTAAAAGAAACAAAGATCTGTCAAATTTCACTAGAAAACAGTGTTAAAACTTTTAAATTTTATCTCTTTTTAATTATTAAATTACCCAGCTTTATTGAAGTGTAATCAACAAATAAATTTCCTTAGTTTATTCATCTGTAAAATTAATGACTTTCTTTTTTTTTGGAAGAGAGTTATTTTATTAAGTAAAACAACCAGGACCCATTACAGGTTTCTTATCACTGGCCTTTGAAATTTTCATAGTGTATAAAATTAACTAAAATGTTCAGCTATAATGAAACAAATAGAAAACCAATAGCAAGATAACAAAGTCCTATTAATAATTTCATTAAAAACAATTAGACTAAAAATGAAAATAAAAGAGAAATTTTCAGACTAGATCAAAAATAATGCTCAATTTATATTATTTTCAGGAAATAATTTGAAAGCACAGTTAAATTGAATGTGAAAATATGGGGTAAGATATACCATGATAATATCATCATAAGAAAGCTAGAATAGCTCTGTTAACATAATAATTTGAATGTCTTTGCACCTAATAACAGAATTTCAAATTAAGTGAATAAATTGAAAGAATATAACATTAATATCAGACAGGTGACATGTTTATATGTTTCTCAGTAGAAGTTAGATTTCATAGAAGTTTAATTTATTGGCTGAAATATTTTTTTTAAATGAAAGGAGAAATATAAATATGCATAATTATACTTAGGTACATGAACACTCTTCTCTCAGTAATTGATAGAAAAATAGACAAAAACATTAAGAATATAGAAAACTTGAAAACTTTATTAACCAACTTTACCTAAGTGGATGTTCATAGGAATTACAGCCCCCCCCAAAAAAAAAAGAGTCAGAGTTTTCAAGTATACATGGAGGATTCTGCAGAGATAGACTATATTCTTGTTCCAAAGAACAAATATCAAAATATTAAAATCAAAACTTATGATTTGACCAAAACCTAATTACATTGGAAACAATTTTTTTAAAAAAAGGCTTAGAGAATCCCTAAAGTTTGAAAAATTTTAAAGTCTAGGTCAAAGAAAAAATGCAAAAGAAATTAGAATATATTTTGAAATAATAATAAAATGAATGAAAGCAAAATACCAAGTTTGTGTGATGCAATGTTTAGAGTAATATTTATATCTCCAAATGTTTACAGTTGGAAAGAATAAAGAATCAAAATCAATGATGTAAATTTATACATTAAGAAGCTAGCAAAAGAAGAACAAATTAAATCCAGAGTAGATAGAATATAAAAACTAATTAGAAGAAAGCAGAAATCAGTGCTGTAGAAAAAAAAAAAAGAAAAACACAATAGAAAAATGCATAAAATTATACTACCTAATAAGATTGGTTGGAAAACAAAAAGAAAAAAACATAAATGAGCCATGTTAGGGCTGAAAAAGCAGATAATACAGATTCTATAGACATTAAAATTATAATAATGGAATTTATAGTTAAGTTTATATCAATATATTCTATACTTTGGAAGAAATGGTTTGATTTATTGAAAGAAACAAATTACCAACAGACTCAAGGAGTAATAGAAAATCTAAATAGTCCTTTAAGTATTAAAGAAATTGAATTTATAATAATAAAAACCTTTTTCATAAAGGAAAACCACATCTTCAATGGTTTGTCTGTTGAAATTTAACATATATCTAAGGAAAAGTATAAAATAAAATTTACATCAAGTTTTTCAGAAAAAAGAGGAAGAAAAAATACCTTCTTACTCACATTTTGAGGTCAGCACAACCTTGAAATCCATAATCAGAGAAGAAAAATACAGACCAGAAATAACATACAAGCATATATATATATATATTTAAGTATTGGAAAATGGAATGAAATAACGTAAAGAGAATAACCACAATCAGGTGACATTTCTCATGGGAATGCAAGTTAGTTTAATACTTAAAAATCAATCAATGTAATTCAATAAATTAACAAAATAAATGAGTAAATTTGTATGATTATCTCAATGTATGAAGAAAAACTATTTGGCAAAATTTAACACACATTTGTTATGAAAATTCTCAGCAAGCTAAGAATATAAGAAAATTCAACTATCTGATGAACAGCATTTACAAATATCTTAATCCTAGCATCTACTTAATGGTGAAAAACTGCATAAATTGTCCCTAATATTTGGAAAAAGGCAAAGATGTCCCTTTCATACCTCTATTTGACATTATAGTGGAGGTCCTACTCAGTAAAATAAGGTGGGGGGGGAGGAAGAAAAAATTATAAGAGTAAAACTATCTTTAAACAGTGATGATTATGATTTTGCTTAAAAATCATATGGATTCTACAAATCTAGCAATGTTTCAGGAATAAAGGTGAATATACAAAAATATTTGTATTTCCATATATTAGCAAAAACTAGGAAAATCAAATTTTAAAAAATCCACAAATACTTGTAAAACTTAGGACTTATAAAGCAAAATGTGGGTACAAATTATATAATAAAAACTATAAATCCATGATAAAAGGAAATAAATAATACTTAAGCCAATGGAGAGTTATATAATATCATTGTTTGGTAGACAATATTTTTTTAATATTGATTCTAACTGAATTCTTCAACAGATTCAATAAACTTCCAATTAAAGTCCAAGCACAATTTTAGTAGAAATTAACAAGTAGATCCTAAACTATATATGAAAATGTGGAGACATGAAGAATGAAAACAATCTTTGAAAAAACAAACAAACATGAAAGATTTATATTACCTGATTTAAGGAATTATTGGAAGGCAACAGTAACCAGGACAGTGTGGTATTGGCTTCCAAAATAAATCAATGGAATAATATAAATAACACAGAAATTGATCCATTCTTAGACAGTAAAATGATTTTTTGACAAGGCTGTCAATGAAATCCAATGGAGAGGAGAAAAAGCAGTTCCATGATAACTGAGCAGTTAAAATGGAAAAAATATATATATACATGGTCAATAAGTACATGAAAGGATTCTCAATGACATTAGTCAGAAAGGAAATAAAAATTAGCCAGCAATTACATACCACTATATACCCACTATAATGGCTGAAATTAAAATGGCTCAAAATACTAAGAGTTAATGAATTAGAGAAGCAATTGGAATGTTCATATCTGACTGATGGGAGTGTAAAATGGTTTAACCATTTTGTGAATTGGTTAGACATTGTTTTATGAAGTTAGATATACATTAAACCTATGATCCAACCATTTCACTTATAATAATTTACCCAAGAGAAATAAAAACACATAAACACGCAATAAAATGTGTACAAGAATGTTCATAGCAGCCTTATTCATAAGATTTCCAAACTGGAAAAACACAAATATTCATTGACCATAGAATGACTAAAAAAATTGCAATTTAATCATGTAATGGAATATTACTTCATAATACAAAGGAACAGACTACTGGTACATGCAACAAAACCGATGAACTTTAACTTATGCTGAAAGAGAAAAAAGAGTAACTTCACAGTGGAGAAACCTAATAAACATCACCTGAGACAGGTGATCAGGGTCAACATCAACAATGGTAAGTCATTTGATAATTTGTACCCTTGATATGATATAACAAAAATGGCATTTTACTTCTGTGGTCTTCCTCTCCAAAACTCATAACTCTAGTCTAATCATGATAAAAACATCAGACAAATCCCAGTTGAAGAACATTCTACAAAATATTTTACTGCTAATCTTCAAAAATGTAAAGGTCGTCCTAAACAAGGAAAGCCTGAGAAACTGTCTTAACCAAGAAGCCTAAGTAGACATGATGACTAACTTTAATGTGGTATCCTGTATGGCATATTAGATAAAAAATATAAGGAAGTGTAAATAAAGAATTGGTTTTACTTAATAATAATGTATCAACATTGGTTCTCTAATTTAAAAATTTCACCATAATAATATGAGATGTTAATAATAGAAGCAAGAAGGTGTGGAGTATATGGGAATTCTCTGTATTATCTTATTTTTTTTTTTTCCTTAAGCCTAATACTGTTCTAAAAAAGTTTGCTAAATATATATAAATGAAAAAGCCAGAAATGTGAATGTACATACTGAATGATCTAATTTATATTAAATTGTAGAACAGACTACACTAATCTTTGACGAAAGAAAGAATCAGAATAGTGGTTGCCTCAAGAAGAGGATGTAGATTAACTTTCCAGTCAAGAAGAATTTCTGGGTTAAAAAAAAAAAAAAAAAAAAAACTTTCTATCTTGAAAGGGGTCAAGATTATATGGATGTGATCATTTTTCAAAACTCATTGAATTTTATACTTCAGATCTGTGCTTCTAATGATGTATAAAATACCCATAATTTTTTAGTGTAAAAAAATGTTACTGAGAGGCAATAATGAAGAATTCAAAACTTACCTCTATTCTGCCCCCTTCTTTCTGATTTAGTTGTCATCTTTCTAAAATGAAAATGGGTATTCTTTGCAGTTCTTTGCCTTGTGAGATCTTTGTACAAAAGCCACTTGGTAAGTACAAAGGCTTATTGTAACTGTGCCAGATGACTCATAGCCAGTTGAAATTTTAAATAGTGAACTTTATTCCAAAATCTTATCTCCCTTTGTTTCTTGATCTGAATACATGCAGACATTCTTTCCCTTCCTTGTCCTAATTTAAATTCTCAAAAAGAGATGAACTCTTTCTATAGTCAGGATAAAAATGTTCTCCTTGTTATCATTCCAAAAATCAGACTCCAAATTTATCTATATTTACTTGTCACTCTATTTGTTACTGAAGTGTCCTTTATGTTGGTCACATTTTTGTTCATGTGAGATAAGTGTTGAACTCCAAGGCTCTCATCTTTACATAAATGCTATGGATGCATCTTCCCACCATTTATTTCCATTCTCTTTAGTATTTTAAGTCTCATTTTAGTGGAAAAATATTTTAATGAAAAAAAGAAGAGGAGGAAACAAAAATGAAAAGGGAATGTGAGAAATGCAGACAGGACACTGAAAGGTAAAGTATACCAGTAAATGACCAAACCAAAGTCACCTCAACAGACTAATACAGCCACTAATAAGCTAAGTGCATCATAGCATTCATTAACTTAACCATGCCTGCTGTTTTCCTATAAGATTTTTTTTCCCTTGAACTGGACACTGTGTGGTAACATTAAGGGCATGTTAATACAGGCTTATGATAAAGGAAAATATAGCATAAAATTTGAGAGTGGCATCTTTTAGCATTTCAATGAACTCCATGATTTAATTTTTCCTCATCATGATCTATGTCTACCTCATTTTATAAATGTGTGTTTTAATGTGATATAAAGACTTTTGAGACTCAGAACATCCAAGGCAAGCTACAAATATGTCACATGGCTCTGAACAGAGCTTGTTCATATAGGATTTTAGTTTTTAAAATATTCAGATTAAGATATTTGTCATTCAATATATGCATGGAGTAGTAATTCATTTAGAATTAGTATACAGTAACTATAAAACTATTCTGAAAATAATTGTTTCTTTTACAGATTCCAAATGCACATACTGTTCTTTCAATGAGAAAATATTCCTAAAAACTTTAAATATAATTTTCTGGGGAAGTGCAAAGTGCCATTTAATAAACAGTTTCTGTTAATAGAAAGTCCAGCAACTGAGAATTTGCTGCTTTTATTTATTTATTTATTTTTTACCAAGGACATAATGAGTGTTAAAAATATTCACTGAATAGTGCTAAATAATGTTAGCCATAGGAGAGAGACAGAACACTTTGCCAGGTGGATATGGCCATACAATAAAAGGGACCGTGTTAAAGGGGTAAAAGAATTTCAGAAAAGCAGAGCAATTATCAGGGGCATAAGAATCATCCTTAATAAGAAGTCACTGAATATTGACTAAGTGCACAGAACAACAGAGTGTCCAGTCACAGCAAACATTGTAAAGCAATGCTTCCAACTATAGGATCATCATGGAGGCAATGGATAAGTGCAAGGTCATCCAAGGGAATTCCATCTAACACAAGGTGAAGAACTAAAATATGGACTGGTCTCATAAATGGACTGACAAGACTGACTCTAGTCAAGAGCCTCCAGTTAATGCCAGGGAAAAAGTCAATTAATAAGTCTGATCCTAAAACATAAGAATGAATAAATAAGGAGGAGGGGAGCAAAAGGAAGAAATTCCTGACAAGAGAAATAGCATCAACAGAGGCTTATACACCAAAATAAGTGTATTCCAAATGTGGACTTTAGGCAACTCTGAGAGTAGACCTCACTGATCTTCAGTAGAAGGTTTTTATTGGGAACTAGGGAAAGAAAATAATGTGATACAGGCATTATTCTAATATTCATTTTATTGTTGAAGAAACTAAGACACAAAAAGCTTGAAAAAGTTGCCCAAGTTCATGTAGCTAGTAAATAGTAGAGCTCAGAGTTTACCACTGAGAAATCAGCTCCAAAACTCATCTCTTAACACAGACTTATACAAATCTCAAAATTGAGTAGGTTGAGTTTCAAGTTTACGGTCTAACTTTAAATAAGTTTTCCGGATCAATACAAATATGGTAGAAAATGTTTGTTACCAAATAAGTGATTATCCTTTCTGTGAAAAACCTTACTTATCCTGTCAGCCCATCTAGTAGCTATGAAATAAGGATCAACCAGTAATGAACCTTCTGAAAGTTCAAAAAGGTAAACTAAACCCATCTCATTGCCCTAGGAACAGCAATCCACCCCAACAATGAACATGATCTCTGCTCAAACAATCCACTGGAAAAGATACAGATCATTGTTGTCATTAGCTATTTACCAAGTTGTAGTTGTAAAGATGAGCATGGCCAATGGGGAAATTTCCTTCAAATAATCTCAACTTACATTTTAGAGGTGAAATTTTAAACAAACTAGGAAATAAACAGAATTTAATCATTATTGTCACACTGATTTATCTCCAAATCTGTGGCATTAACATTCATAAAAGCATCTAATTCAGCCCACAAACTGTATATGTGATTTGTCATGCAGGGAATTCACATGCAAAGAAGAGGTGTCAAGTTGACTCAAGCTGCCTGGGAGAACATTTAAGAATAATTTCTTCTAGGTTTCTATTGGGGTACTTAACTTGCTTTGGGAAAAAGTCACTCATACTTATTACTTCAGTCTTTCCTGCCGTAGTGGCTCCAGTTAATGCACCAGCAGGGATTGCACCACGAGATCCATTTATCAAGGGCTTTCTAACTCAGTCATAAAAATTGGATCTGGGTGCAAGCTTGTCCCAGTTGTGGTGCACTTTCTAGCTTGTTTGTTATAACCAGATGTATTTAAATTTTGTTCAGCTGCTTTTGAAGGTGGAAAGAAAATGACATTTTCTGCTTTTGAGATGAATTTTGGCAATGCTGGGAATCTAAAGGGAGTCTCATTTTAAAATTAAATGTGAATTTTAGATTCCATTAGGCCCATATTTTTTATCTGAGGCCACTGCCTATGGGCATTTCTATTAACAAGAAAACAGAAAATAAAACCCAGTGGAAATCATCCAGTTAAAAAAAGCTGATAATTCATTTCCATCCCAGGCCTTATGCTAATAGTCAGCCAGTTGTGGAATGCCTTGACCTCTATGGAAGATGCATTCTGTCTCTGTGCAACATCAGATTGGGAGTTTGGGCCCAGACACAATTTTGGTTAGAAATTGAGAGGTAGGCATAATGAGAAGGGGGACTTTTGATCACAAAATAAATATTGTATATAGGAGAAAAAAGAAATAATAGTTTCAACCAAGGGATATGAGAGCGTACTATGTGTTCAAATAGCTGGCTAGAGCTTCTTCTGACACTAAACATAACTATTGTAGAAGATGTAAATAATGCAAACAATGAATGCAAACATGAAAAAGATGTCTGGAATTCAGATTATGTCAATGTGTGCTGTAGACAAGTGTCCAGGGACAGAAGCGCTGACTTTTACTATGGAAAAGATGTCATGGGGTGGAAGCTCCCTGACATCATTCGTTTTCTGTTCAGCAAGAAAAACTTGAACTAGCCCCTGGAGGATTGGAAAAGAGGGGAAGGGGATCAGCAGGAGGAGAGATACTGAGTGAGGATGAGCTAGGTACTCTTGGAGGGCCATATTGGCAAGACCAGGTAGACTAGATTGTAGAGGGTCTCATACACACGAATAAGACTTGTCATTTGTTCATTTTTAATAGGACATATAAAGTTAATGAGGGCTTTTTGAAAGGAAGGAACCTTAGAGTTAAAGGGATGTTTTAGAAGATTGATCTTGCTGTAGTAACTAGGAAGAATGAAATTTAAGTCTGAAGAAAGAGAGGCAGAAAATTCCTTGAATTAATAAGGATCTAAACTTTTGTGGTTATCAGAAAAAAAGAGAAGAAAAAATGGCTTGAATTCAGTGTCTTATTTTGTGTGAGGCATGGGAGGAAGGATAAAGAGAAATAAGAGGTGAGATATGAAAACACTGAGGACTGGTTCTCCAAAGGCCTTGGCTTCAAGCTGAGTTTCTCCTGTTCTGAATCTCAGGTGGTGGGTCTTTCTGGCATGGCAGCCTTAGCTCTGGCATCAAAGTTAGGAGTAGCGTACAACTTCTCACTCTTGCTTGTGTTTTGAAGAAAGGGAAACTGGAAGATTGCCTCCTAAGAATTAAGCAATCTATGGCATGGCAGAGTTTGCTACTTAATGTCCATTCTCATCTTCTTTACTATGAATGTGGGTGCCAGGTTAAGAAAAAGAAAGCCAGTAAAACAACAATGTCAACATTAATAATTCATTACCTTAAGTTTTCTTGCTAATAAAGAGACAGTGAGTTTTTCCTCTCAGATTTATTGAGGTATAATTAACAACTAAAATTATATATATTTAAGGTATACAATGAGATAATTTGATACATTTTCAAAATCGTTTCTACAATCTTGTTCATTAAAGCATCCAGTGAGATTTAAATGACAACAATTGGGTAGGATGTTCTGGAAAGCTCTTTAAAAGAAGTTGATTTCTTTGAAAGCAGATGATACTTTCCTCACACCTGCTTCCTTTTGCTTGCTGTCTGGGACACAGTTATAATAGCTGGAGATCCAGCATCCATAATAAAGAGAATTGAAAATGTAAGCCTGTAAGGCTGGCAAAGCAGAAAGACAAAAGGAACTTTGGTAACTCAAAACCTACCATACCAGCCCAGCACTGCCTAGGTCTGTATTTTATATGATAATCTCCCTCAGGGAAAATAATTCCTACTGTTATTTTAAATTATTATGAGCATTTCAATACACTTCTAATGGACACAAGGAGAATGCAACATTCATTAAATGTAGAAATCTTGAAGATGTATACTTTTTAAAAATCATGCTTTCTGTGATTAAGAACTGCTTAGAAATGGATTAAAATGCTAAAGTAAAAATGATCTTCTCCTTAGAGCTAGTAAAAGACTGAAACCCAGTAAGTAATCAGGAAATGTTTGTTGAATGAGTCTGTTGGTGGGTAAATAAATTAATAAATTAATCTTCTACTCTCTCCCAGTGTGGTTAATTTCATCCTTTTAATAGCTGATGTTTGGTGCTGGCACTCTTACATCTCATCTCTATCAGATGGTAGAGAAAGAAAAAGACTCACATTAGCCAAATGTTGCTAATTTTAACTCTTCAATATCTCAGTAAATTGGGAACTTTCATTTATTGCATAGGAGCATGTTAAGATATCTTAGGCATATATAGATAAAATTAATGCCTAGAAAGGCTAGACAAGGACTAATATACTAAATATTTAAAGAACACATAAATCCATAAGAGAAAGGTTTTTAACAAATAGGAAAAAATGAGAGCACTTAAATGATGAGGTCACAGAAAAAGAAGTGGCTTTATACATATGAAATGGTGCCTGGCCTCATACACTATTACACAACAGCATAATAAAAAAAAATAATTACCTTCAACTTCAATATTCAGAAAAACAAATAAAAAGTTGGACTGGAGTTAGGGAAACATGTGCTCTCATTTTTTTTGGTAGGAGTACAATTTGGTAACCAATTTACTGGACAATTTTGCAACATCTACCAATATTGAGAAGAAATTTATCCATTTACCTAGTAATCCCATTCAAAGGACTTTATTATACAAATATACTTGTACATTTTCACAGAGATGTGTATGCAATAATGTTTGTTATCAATGGTTAAAGAAAAGAGTTGTGAAATATCCTTTATCTCCACTGAGCATTTCCCTAATATGAACATTTTATTTACATAATGAATACTAAGAAGACTATAAAAACGTGGTTCTTTATGTGCTAAGATGGAAGGATCCAGAAGATACATTTAGTAAGAATAACATAAACCTCGATGCTTATTTGTTTTTAGTGCATAAAACACTAACTTTGGTTAGTGTTCTTCATCTTCCTAAGGTCATAAATTGAAATCTTACCCTTGATCCAGTTATTTAGTAAATTTTGTCAACTAGAAGAGGGTATTAGAATAGTTCAATGCAATTTACCCCCACTACTGGAGAATAAAATTAGAGTGATCTCTTACACTGACATGATTCTATCACTTTTCTATGGGTCCCACTGCAAAGTACTGTTTAATACCTGAGCTGGTAATCCAGTTCACAAGTAGTTCCTGGTAATATGAGAAAACAAGCTCTAGTTACTCTGATGAATACTTTATCTGGTTCATGGGAAAATTAAATTCTCCTTGTCCTTGGGCTGATCAGATCAGGTCCATGAGATGTTGTGTATCTTTTTTAGCCAAAACACCAGCAAGGTTATTGTTCATCAAATTATCTACCCCATGGTCCACACTGTTATTTCATTTAAACATGTCCTACAGTAGTGAATCCCACAGACCTATTATCACTATATTTAAGGTTATTACCTTTAATTTGTTTCAAATTTGCCAGCCCTTCTGCCTTGCCTCTAATATCTTATTTTCCGGCTGCACCAAAGTACAATAGAATTTTCTTTCTTTTTTTTCATGCTGTCCATCTCCTTATAATTACATTGTTAGAGTGCTAATGACTCCATATTTCATTACCTTAAGTGTGCTTTTACCCTGTCCCCAGTTTCCTTACTTTAGTCCAGGATAACTATCTTATAGAAGATAACATTAAGTTTCAGTTGTTCAGTAGTTCAGTTTAAGTACTCCGGGTTACATAGTTCATGACAATGACAAATATCTACAATGATAGGTGACCTTGAAAATGACTGAGATTTTAATTTTGCTTGGATGTGATCTAAAATGCCAAAAGGCAAAATATGATCTGGAAATTTCACAAAACTATGGCAAATTATTTTTTTTTTGTTTTTTCTATAGACAAATGTCTATAAGATAAAGTAGCATAGTAGGGGAGAGCGAAGACAAAAAAACACTCTTTGGAGTGAGGCAGAACTGGTTTTGAATCTCAGCCCTACTCTACCTAATTGCATCACATTGGAAAGGTTACATAAATTCCATGAGCTTTAGTTTCTGTATAAAATAGGTAAAATGATGAATACTCACCAAGTTGTTCAACCCAACACTAATCAGGTGTTCAATAAATTTACATATTATTATTTAAATAGAAAGTCAATAGTTCCTTATAAGGATAAAGTTTTATTCTGGAGACAGAAATAGTTGAGAAAAATCAGACTACAGGAACTATATGAATAACAAAGATTTCGGAAATAGTCTTATATTAATTGGCAAAATATAAATATCATTTTATCATATATTTATCCTAACATCAACATATGTTTAAAAAAATAGGTAAGTAAACATGGATGAAAGAAAAAAAATGAATACATTATGTTCTGAATGAACAACATAGTATAGAAAAAGAAAATGGCAGTATTTAAAGTTAGAATCATTTTTGGCTCAACTATTGGGAAATTAGGAAAACTTCTGTTTTCTCATCTGTTAAACTGAAATGTTGAAGAAGAAGTTCCCTTACGTTCTCTGTGGTTTCACCATTCTATAATAGAATGATATGTGGCTTTTTCCTGTCCAGGTGCCCTCTTTTTCACTACCAGATACTTCTTAGTTCTTCCCTTGTTGGTATGTCCATGATAAACAGTTTTGTGCACATATATATACCTGGGCAATCTCTGTTTTTCTACTCAATTAGCTAAATTATGAAATTGCTTCTTAGCTCCTGATTTGCAGCTTTGTGAAGGAGGGGCTTAGTCAATGGTGTGCTGTTAAATGTTTAACAACTAGGTTTCCAAAAAAAAGAAAAGAGAGAGAGAGAGAGAGTCCTGCTTTGAAGCATTTGCCAATTTCTGTGGTGTAAATACTCCCACCATGGTTTGTTTCAATCTGTCAATGTGACATTTCTGAAGGTAGAGATGGAAGAGATAGGTATTAGCCCACCATTGTATAGTACCCCACAAACAGATACAATAGACTTAAGAGCATAGATAACATAAAATGCAATAAAATAATTAGAAAGGGATATATTTTGAGTATTTATTACCCTTGCTTTTATTATAGTTTATTTAATTGATAATTAATATAATTTAGTTTCTAATCCTGGCTGTGTTCAAAATTCAGCTTGCAAAATTCCTGAAAATTTAACAATTAGTTCTTTTGAGCTGGTATGAGCTGACTCCAGCACATCACTGACACTTAGTTCCAAAATTTAATTGGAAGAGGCAGTATGTTGTTGGTTCTAGCTACTGGGACTTTGAAGGGTTAGCTTATCTTCAGAAGGTTACATCTCTAACTCCAGGGAAGAAAAAAGAGAATTGGTAAATTACACAGTTTTGTATCAACTATTAGCAATGAAGTTTATGTTAGATGTCATCAATGGGTATTTTAATATACAATTTTTATGTATGTTTAAATTTGTGTATGTATTATTCATCAATAGATGTTTTATAAAATTTAAAAATTGTCTTATTACCTATACAATTCAACCCTTGGGAAGCTAAAAAGCAAATGGTAATAGAACTGAAAGCTATCTACCAATGAAGCAGAGTATTTATATGCATTTCCAAAAGTAACAAGTAATGACTAAAAGGAATTATAATTTTTTCAAGTCCTGATAAATTGTCAAAAATATGATTGTAATTAGGACAATGGGCAAGATGATCAGGTTCTATGTGATAAATTATTTGCTATCAGTGTCTAATTCTGAGGGCACTGTCTCACCTGTTATGAATAAATCTGTGTAGGTACAGATGGGCATTTGGAAGGAAAAAACAGACCATAAAACATTCAAACTCTGTGTCAGAGCTAAGGCAGGAATAAAGTTAACATATAATTTGCATATCAGTAGTAGGTAAAAAGAGCAATGCTGGTCTAAAACAAATAAAAAGAATAATGCCAAGGGCTTCCCTCGTGGCACAGTGGTTGGGAGTCTGCCTGCTGATGTAGGGGACGTGGGTTCGTGCCCCAGTCCGGGAGGATTCCACATGCCACAGAGCGGCTGGGCCCGTGAGCCATGGCCGCTGAGCCTGTGCGTCCAGAGCCTGTGCTCTGCAATGGGAGAGGCCACAGCAGTGAGAGGCCCGCATACTGAAAATAACGAAAAACAAAAAGCAGAAACTTAACATAGGGCTTCCCTGGTGGCGCAGTAGTTGAGAGTCTGCCTGCTGATGCAGGGGACATGGGTTCATGCCCCGGTCTGGGAAGATCCCACATGCCGCAGAGCGGCTAGGCCCATGAGCCATGGCCGCTGAGTGTGTGCATCCAGAGCCTGTGCTCCGCAATGGGAGAGACCACAACAGTGAGAGGCCCACGTACCGAAAAAAAAAAAAGAAAAAGAATGCCAATATTATCTTAAAAGTTGATTTTGGCAAATCATCTCAATCGATCCATAGTTGGTTTGATAAAATTGCTAACATATTTCTCAAAGTTGCCTCATAAATGAAATTGATGTATGCTTCAGGGGTTGTGCTGCTTCCAGAGAAAAAGGAAACCAGATTGATATGGGCAAAAATGTAATGAACAACAAGGTAGGTGTAGCAACTGGGGGAGGCGTTACTGATCTGCAAAAAGCTGCAGAGTTAGTAATAGAACATGGCAGTCCTAGGTGCAAGGTAAACAGACTACTAACAAGAACATTTCTCAATTTAAACAACAAAATGAAATAAGAATGTATAATCAGGAAGCTAAGGGCAGTTACACAAGTAAAAAAAAGAAACAAAACAGAATTTTGTCAAGTTCTGAATTTAATTCAGTTTTCAAACTTAGAACTTATTGTTTGAGAGGAGGACTAGATTCCCAGGAGGAAGGTATACCACAGCAAGGGTATGTGGTGATGATTTTCCCAGTTCTTACCAAAAAGAATCCATGGCCATTTACATAAGTAACATACATGATGGAAGAGAAAAACACAAACATTTTTGAGATTGTTGATCATAAGTTATCTATTATCAATACCCAGAAACTGAAAGCTTCATCATGCCCCCACTGCACCATTAAATTTGGGTCAAACGAGAAAATAAATAGAATACGTGACCAGGTTTTTGTCACAGAGGATCAGTTGGCTCCATTGACCCACTCAATGGTCATTTCTCTGGTCCTCAAATGTATACTTAAAATATAACTGGTTGTTGGAAGAACACCCATATTAGCTCCTTGGCTTGTGGGATAAAAGCAAAGGTCATGTGACAGCTTCCAATACTGTCCATCCCTAGGGCAAAATGGCAAATCAAAAATTGCCACTCAAAGAGCTAAGGTACACAGGATAGCAGTTCTCCTATATCTTTATTTATTGCATATTGTGGATCTTGCAGAGGCTAGAGAAAATCTAGAGGAGAATATTAAACTATCCCAAGCTCAATAATATTTTATTCCCAAATGCAGCTGTCATCCTTATCTTTGTTCAGATATATGTGGTCATTTAACTGGTGCATGTATTTTTATTTATTCCTGTCAGAAAGAAGGATCAGAAATATTTGGCATACATATGAGAACAAAAAGTAAAACAGTTTACATCTTACTCCAAATTCTAATACAATTTTATTAACAGAAATAGGCATCCAGCTGGATATTGCCCACCACCTACAGTTCTCCAATTTTTTGTATAGTGACCAAGAGGGGTAAGGAGATAAATTTTAAGTGTTTGTGTACTTCATCTGTTGTTTTTTGAGGAAGAAGATTTTTATTTTCCTTCAAGTAAGAGAGATGGGAGTGGGGGAAAGAGGATTCTAACTAATAATGGGGAGGATGAAGCCACTATTTTAAACCCAAAGAATTCAGGGAAATTTGGATATTTATGATTTATGAGTATATCAATACAAATACACAGGTGTCCTCTTTCCATGTCTCCTTCCCAGTCAGGACCCTGACCCTGGCATATCAGATTTTCAGAGGTTGCAAAATTACCTTTCTCTGGAATTCTTTTACAATTCTGCTTAAGACCAGAGCCTTGTTATCAGCTTTCTTGGTCCTCTGTTCACAGATGAGTCCTTTTACAATCTACTAAGGAGGTCCTGTGACTTTCGTCCTTAGCCTTTAATGGATAATTAATTACCTTCTACCTTTTATTGATTTTCACCAAATCATCTACTGCCCTCAACAGCCTTCAAATTCTATGGTGCTTAGAATTATTATCTCCCTCTGAAATTATCAAAAGGATGATGCATTATCCTAGTCCATGCATTGCTTTCCATCACTATGCCATTCCATATTAGCACCAATGAAATATTTAACAAATCTGCTACTACATGACAGAGACTATCAGTGCTCTGTCTCCCATCAGTGATCAGGTCCTCATTGCCAGTCAGCTAGTGAGTGATTCTACTCTAAAATTACATTTCATACTCTACTTTCTTGGACCACTCTTACACCAACTGTTGTAGGTGAGAACTCCTTAGGAAACAGATTTCTGAAATAGAGTTTTATTGTGAGCATTCTTGAATCCACACCTGTTGGGCAGTTAAAAACAAGATTAAGTACAAGGTTAAATTGGGACATAATGAATTTATATTATAAATCTCAGCCTTTGAGGGAGACTGAAGTTGGGATAGCCCTTCAGAATTGCCCTGAATTATAGCAAGAGGGACAGACTTAAACTGTTGTACTAACCAGCCACTGGATGCAAGATATCCCTGTAAAGACGATGAGACTTTGGGTAAGATGGCTTTCTTTTGCCAAAGGTAATGTGTGGAAGGGAGGTTTCAGTGAGAATCTGTAAGCCATCAACTCTCTAAGTAGCTAAGACAATAAATTTTGTAAGTTGGGTGGAGGATGAAAACTGGGTGGCACAACACAGTGTCTGCTATAGGGAAGTAATTCTGGAAGAAGTAATAATGAAGAAGGTCTTTGTCTTGTGAATGGATAGGATTTCAAAGGTTAGGAAGAAGAAAGTTCATAAACAAAGTCAAGAGACAAGAAAGGAAAAAAAATATGTAAAAGGAATGGCAAGGGGTCTATTCATTTGGTAGAACCATAATTAGACAAATGTATTGCAGTTGTGAAAGAAAAGAGTACTCATATCCATGCACAGAGAGCTATGAGAAGTCAGGTTAGGCAGTTTGAAATATATAGGATGTCTCTTTTCGTTTCTTTAAGATATAAGTTTCAGGTGTATAGCATTAAAATTCAGCATCTCTATACCTACGAAGTGATCAGTACCAAAAGTCTTGGTACTATCCATTGCCATACAGTTGACCCCCTTCACCTATTTTGCTTACTCTGATCCCTCTTCCCCTTTGGTAACCACAAATCTGTTCTTTGTTACTGTTTGTTTTTCTTTTATTTTGTTTGTTCATTTGTTTTATTTTTTTAGATTACGTACATGAGGAAAATCATATGGTATTTGTCTTTCTCCATCTGACATATTTCACTTAGCACAATGCCCTCAAGGTCCATTCATGTTGTCACAAATGGCAGGATTTCATCTTTTTTTAATAGCTCAGTAGGAGGGGAAGATGGCAGAAGGGAGGGGAAGATGGCAGAAGGGAGGGGAAGATGGCAGAAGGGAGGGGAAGATGGCGGATGAGTAAGACGCGGAGATCACCTTTCTCCCTACAGATACACCAGAAATACATCTACACGTGGAATAACTCCTACAGAACACCTATTGAACGCTGGCAGAAGACCTCAGACCTCCCAAAAGGCAAGAAACTCCCCACGTAACTGGGTAGCAAAAGAAAAAAGAATAAACAGAGACAAAAGAATAGGGACGGGACCTGCACCAGTAGGAGGGAGCTGTGAAGGAGGAAAGATTTCCACATACTAGGAAGCCCCTTTGTGGGCATAGATTGCGGGTGGCGGAGGAGGAAAGCTTCAGAGCCACGGAGGAGAGCACAGCAACAGGGATGCGGAGGGCTAAGTGGAGAGATTCCCGCACAGAAGATCGGTGCAGACCGGCACTCACCAGCCCGAGAGGCTTGTCTGCTCACGCGCCGGGGCGGGCGGGGCTGGGAGCTGAGGCTTAGGCTTCCATCAGAGCGCAGGGAGAGGACTGGGTTTGGCGGCGTGAACACAGCCTGCAGGGGGTTAGTGCACCACAGCTAGGTGGGAGGGACTCCGGGAAAAAGCAAGAGACATTTTCTTCCCTCTTTGTTTCCTGGTGCGTGAGGACAGGGGATTAAGAGTACTGCTTAAAGGAGCTCCAGAGACGGGTGCGAGCTGTGGCTAAAAGCGCGGACCCCAGAGACGGGCAAGAGATGGTAAGTCCTCTGCTGCCACCACCAAGAAGCCTGTGTGCAAGCACAGGTCACCATACATCCCTTCCGGGGAGCCTGTACAGCCAGCCACTGCCAGGGTCCCGTGAACCAGGGACAACTTCCCTGGGATAACGCATGGCGCACCTCAGACTGGTGCAACGTCATGCTGGCCTGTGCCGCCCCAGGCTCGCCCTGTGTCCGCACCCCTCCCTCCCCCCAGCCTGAGTGAGCTGGAGCCCTAGAATCAGCGGCTCCTTTAACCCCGCCCTGTCTGAGCAAAGAACAGACGCCCGCAGGTGACCTACACAAAGAGGCGGGGCCACATCCAAAGCTGAGCCCTGGGAGCTGAGCAAACACAGAAGAGAAGGGAAATCTCTCCCAGCAGCCTCAGAAGCAGTGGATTAAAGTTCCACAATCAACTTGATGTCCCTGCATCTGTGGAATACGTGAATAAACAATGAATCATCCCAAATTGAGGAGGTGGACTTTGGGTGCAAGATTTATGATTTTTTCCCCTTTTCCTTTTTTTGTGTGTGTATGTGTATGCTTCTGTGTGAGATTTTGTCTGTATAGCTTTGCTTCCACTATTTGTCCTAGGGTTCTATCTGTCCTATATATATATATATATATATTTTTTTTTTTTCTTAATATTTTTTTATTTTAATAACTTTATTTAATTTTACTTTATCCTCTTTCTTTCTTTCTTTCTTTCTTTCTTTCTTTCTTTCTTTCTTTCTTTCCTTCTTTCTTTCTTTTCTTTCCTTCCTTGCCTCCTTTAAACAATGAATCATTCCAAATTGAGGAGGTGGACTTTGAGAGTAAGATTTATGTTTTTTTCCCCTTTTCCTCTTTTTGTGAGTCTGTATGTGTATGCTTCTGTGTGAGATTTTGTCTGTATAGCTTTGCTTCCACCATTTTTCTTAGGGTTCTATCCATCCGTTTTTTGTTTGTTTTTAAAATTTTTTTCTAAATTTTTTTTTATTTTTAATAACTTTATTATATTTCATCTCACTTTATTTTATTTTACTTTATCTTCCTTCTTTCTTTCCTTTTTCCTTCCTTCCCTCCTTCCTTCCTTCCTTCCTCCCTCCGTCCCTCCTTTCTATCTTTCTTTCCTTCTGTCTATCCTTCTTTCTTTCTTTCTACTTCTACTAATTCTTTCTTTCCACATTTTATCCCTTTTATTCTGAGCTGTGTGGATGAAAGGCTCTTGATGCTGAAGCCAGGAGTCAGTGTTGTTGCCTCTGAGGTCGGAGAGCCGACTTCAGGACACTGGTCCACAAGATACCTCTCACCTCCACATAATATCAAATGGTGAAAATCTCCCAGAGACCACAATATCAACACCAGCACCCAGCTTCACTCAACGACCAGAAAGCTATAGTGCTGGACACCCTATGAGAAACAATTAGCAAGACAGGAACACAACACCACTCGTTAGCAGAGAGGCTGCCTAAAATCATAATAAGTCCACAGACACCCCAAAACACACCACCAGACATGGACCTGCCCACTAGAAAGACAAGATCCAGCCCCATCCATCAGAACACAGGTACTAGTGCCCTCCAACATGAAGCTTACTCAACCCACTGAACCAACATTAGCCACTGGGGACAGACACCAAAAACAACGGGAACTACAAACCTGCAGCCTACAAAAAGGAGACCCCCAAACACAGTAAGATAAGCAAAATGAGAAGACAGAAAAACACACAGCAGATGAAGGAGCAAGAAAATAACCCACCAGACCTAACAAATGAAGAGGAAATAGGCAGTCTACCTGAAAAAGAATTCAGAATAATGATAGTAAAGATGATCCAAAATCTTGGAAATAGAATACACAAAATGCAAGACACATTTAACAAGGACCTAGAAGAACTAAAGATGAAACAAACAACAATGAACAACACAATAAATGAAATTAAAAATACTCTAGATGGGATTAATAGCAGATTAACTGAGGCAGAAGAACGGATAAGTGACCTGGAAGATAAAAGAGTTGAAATAACTACTGCAGAGCAGAATAAAGAAAAAAGAATGAAAAGAACTAAGGACAGTCTCAGAGACCTCTGGGACAACATTAAATGTACCAACATTCGAATTATAGTGGTTCCAGAGAAGAAGAGAAAAAGAAAGGGACTGAGAACATATTTGAAGTGATTATAGTTGAAAACTTCCCTAATGTGGGAAAGGAAATAGTTAATCAAGTCAAGGAAGCATAGAGAATCCCATACAGGATAAATCCAAGGAGAAATTTGCCAAGACACGTATTAATCAAACTGTCAAAAATTAAATAGAAAGAAAACATATTAAAAGCAGCAAACGTAAAACAACAAATAACACACAAGGGAATCCCCATAATGTTAACAGCTGATCTTTAAACAGAAACTCTGCAAGCCAGAAGAGACTGGCAGGACATATTTAAAGTGATGAAGGAGAAAAACCCACAACCCAGATTACTCTACCCATCAAGGATCTCATTCAGACTTGATGGAGAAATTAAAACCTTTACAAACAAGCAAAGGCTGAGAGAGTTCAGCACCACCAAACCAGCTTTACAACAAATGCCAAAGGAACTTCTCTAGGCAAGAAACAAAAGAGCAGGAAAAGACCTACAATAACGAACCCAAAACAATTAAGAAAATGGGAATAGGAACAGACATATTGATAATTCCCTTAAATGTAAAAGGAATAAATGTTCCCATCAAAAGACACAGATTGGCTGAATGGATATAAAAACAAAACCCACATATATGCTGTCTACAAGAGACCCATTCAGACCTAGAGACACATACAGACTGAAAGTAAGGGGATGGAAAAAGATATTCCATGCAAATGGAAACAAAAAGAAAGCTGGAGGAGCAATTCTCATATCAGAAAAAATAGACTTTAAAATAAAGACTAGTAGAAGAGAAAAGAAGGACACTACATAATGATTAAGGGATCGTTCCAAGAAGATATAACAATTGTAAATATTTATGCAGCCAACATAGGAGCACCTCAATACATAAGGCAAATACTAACAGCCATAAAAGGGGAAATTGACAATAACACGTTCATAGTAGGGGAATTTAACACTCCACTTTCACCAATGGACAGATCATCAAAAATGAAAATATGGCTTCCCTGGTGGCGCAGTGGTTGGGAGTCCGCCTGCCGATGCAGGGGACACGGGTTCGTGCCCCGGTCTGGGAGGATCCCACATGCCGCGGAGCGGCTGGGCCCGTGAGCCATGGCCGCTGAGCCTGCGCGTCCGGAGCCTGTCCTCCGCAGCGGGAGAGGCCACAACAGTGAGAGGCCCGCGTAACGCATAAAAAAAAAAAAAAAAAAAAAAAAAAAGTGAAAAAAAAAAAAAATGAAAATAAATAAGGAAACACAAGCTTTAAATGATACATTAAACAAGATGGACTTAATTGATATTTATAAGACACTCCATCCAAAAGCAACAGAACACACATTATTCTCAAGTGCTCATGAAAAATTCTCTAGGATAGATCATGTCTTGGGTCACAAACCAAGCCTTGGTAAATTTAAGAAAATTAAAATTGTATCAAATATCTTTTCTGAACACAATGCTATGAGACTAGATATCAATTCGAGGAAAAGATCTGTAAAAAATACAAACACATGGAGGCTAAACAATACACTACTCAATGACGAAGTGATCACTGAAGAAATCAAAGAGGAAATTAAAAAATACCTAGAAACAAATGACAATGGAGACATGATGTCCCAAAACCTATGGGATGCAGCAAAAACAGTTCTAAGGGGAAAGTTTATAGCAATACAACCCTACCTTAAAAAAACAGGAAACATCTTGAATAAACAACCTAATATTGAACCTAAAGCAATTAGAGAAAAAAGAACAAAAAGCCCCCCAAAGTTAGCAGAAGGAAAGAAATCTTAAATATCATATCAGAAATAAATGAAAAAGAAATGAATGTAATGATAGGAAAGATCCTTAAAACTAAGTGCTGGTTCTTTGAGAAGGTAAACAAAATTGATAACCCATTAGCCAGACTCATCAAGAAAAAAAGGGAGAAGACTCAAATCAATAGAATTAGAAATGAAAAAGGAGAAGTAACAACTGACATTGCAGAAATACAAGAGATCATGAGAGATTACTACAAGCAACTCTATGCCAATAAAAGGGACAACCTGGAAGAAATGGACAAATTCTTAGAAATGCACAACCTGCCAAGACTGAATCAGGAAGAAACAGAAAATAAGAACAGACCAATCACAAGCACTGAAATTGAAACTGTGATTAAAAATCTTCCAACAGGGCTTCCCTGGTGGCGCAGTGGTTGAGAGTCCGCCTGCTGATGCAGGGGACACGGGTTCGTGCCCCGGTCTGGGAAGATCCCACATGCCGCGGAGCGGCTGGGCCCGTGAGCCATGGCCGCTGAGCCTGCGCGTCTGGAGCCTGTGCTTCGCAACGGGAGAGGCCACAACAGTGAGAGGCCCGCGTACCGCAAAAAAAAAAAAATAATAAATAAAATAAAATAAATAAATAAATAAATAAAATCTTCCAACAAACCAGAGCCCAGGACCAGATGGCTTCACAGGCGAATTCTATCAAACATTTAGAGAAGAGCTAACACCTATCCTTCTCAAAGTCTTCCAAAATATATCAGAGGGAGGAACACTCCCGAACTCATTCTACGAGGCTAGTATCACCTTGATACCAAAACCAGACAAGAATATCATAAAGAAAGAAAAAAACAGGCCAATATCACTGATGAACATAGATGCAAAAATCCTCAACAAAATACTAGCAAACAGAATCCAACAGCACATTAAAAGGATCATACACCATAATCAAGTGGGGTTTATTCCAGGAATGCAAGGACTCTTCAATATACGCAAATCAAACAATGTGATAAACCATATTAAAAAATTGAATGAGACAAACCATATGATCATCTCAATAGATGCAGAGAAAGTTTTGACACAATTTAACACCCATTTATGATAATAACCCTGCAAAAAGTAGGCATAGAGGGAACTCTCTTCAACATAATATAGGCCATATATCATAAACCCACAGCCAACATTGTCCTCCATGGTGAAAAACTGAAAGCATTTCCATTAAGATTAGGAACAAGACAACGTTGCCCACTCTCATCACTCTTATTGAACATAGTTTTGGAAGTTTTAGCCACAGTAATCAGAGAAGAATAGGAAATAAAAGGAATCCAAATCGGAAAACAAGAAATAAAGCTGTCACTGTTTGCAGATGACATGATACTATACATAGAAAATCCTAAAGATGCTACCAGAAAACTACTAGAGCTAATCAATGAATTTGGTAAAGTAGCAAGATACAAAATTAATGCACAGAAATATCTGGCATTCCTATACAGTAATGATGAAAAATCTGAAAGTGAAATGAAGAAAACACTCCCATTTACCATTGCAACAAAAATAATAAAATATCTAGGAATAAACCTACCTAAGGAGACAAAGACCTGTATGCAGAAAATTATAAGACACTGATGAAAGAAATTAAAGATGGTGCAAATGGATGAAGAGATATACAATGTTCTTGGATTGGAAGAATCAACATTGTGAAAATGACTCTACTACCCAAAGCAATCTACAGATTCAATGCAATCCCTATCAAACTACCACTGGCACTTTTCACAGAACTAGAACAAAAAATTTCACAATTTGTATGGAAACACAAACGACCCCAAATAGCCAAAGCAATCTTGAGAACAAAAAACGGAGCTGGAGGAATCAGGCTCCCTGACTTCAGACTATACTACAAAGCTACAGTAATCAAGACAGTACGGTACTGGCACAAAAACAGAAATATAGATCAATGGAACAGGATAGAAAGCCCAGAGATAAACCTACACACATAACATATGGTCACCTTATCTTTGATAAAGGAGGCAGGAATGTACAGTGGAGGAAAGACAGCCCCTTCAGTAAGTGTTGCTGGGAAAACTGGACAGGTACATGTAAAAGTATGAGATTAGATCACTCCCTAACACCATACACAACAATATGCTCAAAATGGATTAAAGACCTAAATGTAAGGCCCAAAACTATCAAACTCTTAGAGGAAAACATAGGTAGAACACTGTATGACATAAATCACAGCAAGAGCCATTTTGACCCACCTTCTGCAGAAATGGAAATAAAAACAAAAATAAACAAATGTGACCTAAGGATACTTCAAAGCTTTTGCACAACAAAGGTAAGCATAAACAAGACCAAAAGACAACCCTCAGAATGGGAGAAAATATTTTCAAATGAAGAAACTGACAAAGGATTAATCTCCAAAATTTACAAGCAGCTCATGCAGCTTAATAACAAAAAAACAAACAACCCAATCCAAAAATGGGCAGAAGATCTAAATAGACATTTCTCCAAAGAAGATATACAGACTGCCAACAAACACATGATAGAATGCTCAACATCATTAATCATTATAGAAATGCTAATCAAAACTACAATGAGATATCATCTCACACCAGTCAGAATGGCCATCATCAAAATATCTAGAAACAATAAATGCTGGAGAAGGTGTGGGGAAAAGGGAACACTCTTGCACTGCTGGTGAGAATGTGAATTGGTACAGCCACTATGGAGAACAGTATTGCGGTTCCTTAAAATACTACAAAGAGAACTACCATATGCTCCAGCAATCCCACTACTGGACATATACCCTGAGAAAACAATAATTCAAAAAGAGTCATGTACCAAAATGTTCATTGCAGCTCCATTTACAATAACCTGGAGATGGAAATAACCTAAGTGTTTGTCATTGGATGAATGGAAAAAGAAGATGTGGGAAATATATACATTGGAATATTACTCAGCCATAAAAAGAAACGAAATTGAGCTATTTGTAATGAGGTGGACAGACCTAGAGTCTGTCATACAGAGTGAAGTAAGTCAGAAAGAGAAAGACAAATACCATATGCTAACACATATATATGGAATTTAAGAAAAAAAAAATGTCATGAGGAACCTAGGGGTAAGACAGGAATAAAGACACAGACCTACTAGAGAATGGACTTGCGGATAATGGGAGTGGGAATGGTAAGCTGTGACAAAGCGAGAGAGTGGCATGGACATATATACACTACCAAACGTAATGTAGATAGCTAGTGGGAAGCAGCCACATAGCACAGAGAGATCAGCTTGTTGCTTTGTGACTGCCTGGGGGGTGGGATAGGGAGTGTGGGAGGGAGGGAGACGCAAGAGGGAAGAGATATGGGATCATATGTATATGTATAACTGATTCACTTTGTTATCAAGCAGAAACTAACACACCATTGTAAAGCAATTATACTGTAATAAAGATGTAAAAAAAATAAAAATAGTTGAGTAATATTCTATTCTGTGTGTGTGTGTGTGCATGTGTATACACACCACATCTTCTTTATGCGTCCATCCATCAATGGACACTGATGGACAATTGTTTCCATATCTTCGCTATTGTAAATAATGTTACAATATAGTTTTCAAATTATTGTTTTAATGTTGTTTGGATAAATATCTAGAAGTGGAATTGCTGCATCATATGGTAGTTTTACCCTTAATTATTTGAGGAACCTCCATATTGTGTTTTATAGAGGCTGTACCAATTTATAGTTACACCAATAGTTTATGAGAATCCCCTTTTCTCCATATCCCCTTCAACATTCATTATTTCTTGTCTTTTCAATAATAAGCATTCTAAGAGGTGTAAAGTGATATCTCATTGTGGTTTTTATTTGCATTTCTCTAATAATTAGTGAGGTTAAGTATTTTTTTTTTCTCATGCCTGTTGGTTATCTGTATGTTTTCTTTGTAAAAATATTTATTCAGGTCCTCTGCCCATTTTTTAATTAGGTTGTTTCATTTTTGTTGTTTAGTTGTATGAGTTCTTTATGTATTGTGGATAAAAACCTGTTATTAGATATATAATTTGCAAATATATTCTCCCATTTAGTAGGTTGCTTTTCATTTAGATGATGGTTTCCTTTATTGTTCAGAAGTTTTTTGGTTTGATGTAGTTTCATTTGTTTATTTTCACTTCTATTTCTCTTCCCTTTGAGTTAGATCCACAAACACATCACTAAGACAGGTGTCAATGAGGTTGTTTCCTGTTTTCTTCTAGGAATAATATGGTTTCAGATCTTACATTCAAGTCTTTGATCCATGTTGAAGTAATTTTTGTGTTTAGTGTAAAATAGTGGTACAGTTTCATTATTTTGTATGTGGCTGTTCAGTTTTCCCAATACCAGTTATTGAAGATACTGTCCCTTCACTTGTATCTTCTTTGCTCCTTTGTTATAAACTAATAGTCCATATATTTGTGTATTTATTTCTGGACTCTCAGTTCTGTTATATTGATATGTGTGTCTTTTTTTGTGTGACTACCATGCTTTTTTTATTACTATAGCTTTGTAGTATAGTTTGAAATCAGGGTGCATGACCTTCAACTTTGTTCTTCTTTCACAAAATTATTTTGGTTATTTGGGATATTTTGTGTTTCCATAAAAAAATAGAATTATTTTTTCTAGTTCTGTGAAATATGGCTTTGGAATTTTGATATGGTTTACATTGAACCTGCAGTTTGCTTTTAGTAGTATGGACATTTTAACAATATTAATTCTTCTAATCCATGAGCACAGAATATCTTCCCATTTATTTGTGTCTTATTTGATTTCTTTCATCAGTGTCTTATAATTTTCAGTTTATAGGTCTTTAACCTCCTTGGTTAAATTAATTCCTAGGTATTTTATTTTATTTTTTGCAGTATGCAGGCCTCTCACTGTTTTGGCCTCTCCCATTGTGGAGCACAGGCTCTGGATGTGCAGGCTCAGTGGCCATGGCTCATGGGCCCAACTGCTCTGCGGCATGTGGGATCTTCCCAGATCAGGGCACGAACCCGGGTCCCCTGCATCGGCAGGTGGACTCTCAACCACTGCGCCAACAGGGAAGCCCATAGGTATTTTATTCTTTTTGATGCAATTGTAAATGAGATTGTTTTCTTAATTTCTTTTTCTAATAGTTTGTTATTAGTGTATAGAAACACAACAGTGTATAGAAACACAACACAAACTTCTGTATATTGATTTCATATCCTGCAACTTTACTGAATTCATTTATTTACTGAGTTCTAATAGTTTTCTGGAGGAGTCTTTAGGGGTTTCTAAATGTAATAGCATGGCATCTGCAAATAGTGACAGTTTTAGTTTTCCTTTCCCTTTTTTTTTTTTTTTTTTTTTGATGGCTTTTATTTGTTCTTCTTCCTTAATTGTTGTGACTAGGACTTCCAATACTATGTTGGATAAAACTAGGCATCCTCTATCCTATTCCAGGTCTTATAGAAAAAGCTTTCAGGTTTTCACCATTGAGTATGATGTTAGCTGTGGATTTGTTATATATTTATTAAATTGAAGTATGTTCCCTCTATATTCACTTTGTTGAGAGTTCTTATCACAAATTGAATTTTGTCAAATGCTTTGTCTGCATCTATCAATATGATCATATGTTTTTTTACTCTTTATTTTGTTAATATGCTGTATCATGTTGATTGATTTGCAAATGTTGAACCATCCTTGTATCTGAGACAAATCCTACTTGATCATAGTGTATGATCATTTTAATGTACTCCTGGATTCTGTTTGCTAATAATTTGTTGAAGAGTTTTACATCTATGTTCATCAAAAATATTGGCCTGTAATTTTATGTTTTTGTTGTGTCCTTGTCTGGTTTTGGTTGTCAGGGTAATGCTGGATTCATAAAATGTGTTTGGAAAGTTTCCTGCTTCTTCAATTTTTTTGGAAGAGCTTGAGAAAGATAAGTATTATATATTTTTTGAAGGTTTTGTAGGATAGGATTCACCAGTGAAGCCATTTGTTCATGGGTTTTTATTTGTTGGGGATTTTTTATTTCTCTTTCAATCTCCTTACTAGTAACTAATCTATTCAAATTTTCTATTTCTTTATGATTCAATCTTGGAAGGTTGTATAAGAATTTGTCTATTTCTTCTAGGTTGTCCCCTTTGTGGGCATATAATTGTACATAGTGGTCTCATGATGCTTTGTATTTCTGTGGTATCAGTTGTAACCTCTCCTCTTTCATTTTCTATTCTATTTATTTCAGCTCTCTTACTTATCTTTGTTAATCTAGCTAATTTTATTTCTTCAATCACCCAATTTTTTTAGTAATATGTTGTTTAATCACCATATTTTTGTAGTTTTTCTCATTTTTTTTTCTCTTGTGGTTGATTTCTGGTTTTATACCAATGTGGTCAAGAAGATGCTTGATGTATTTCCAATAGCCTAAATTTATTGAAATTTACTTTGTGCCCCAACATTTGGTTTCTCCTTGAGAATGTCTCATGTGCTTCTGAGAAGAACGTACTGTGCTGATTTTATATGTAATGTTCTGTATATATCTATTAAGTTACTCTGTTCTAATGTGTCATTTATGTTCAGTGTTTCCTTATTGATTTTCTCTCTGAATGATTTACCCATTGATGGAAGGGTGATGTTAAAGTCGAATACTGTTATTGTATTGCTTTAAAGATTTCTCTTAAGTCCATTAATAGTTACTTTATATATTTTGGTACCCTTTTGTTGGGTGCATATACGTTTTTAAATGTTATATCTTCTTGCTGGACTGACTCCTTTATCATTATATAATATATTTCTTTGTTTTTTATAACAGTCTTTGTTATAGGTTATATTTTATCTGATATGAATAGAGGTACTTCAGCTTTCTTTTCATTTCCATTTCCATGGCATAACTTTTCCCATCCCTTTACTTTTAGTTTCTGTTTTTCCTTACTTTTAAAGTGAATCTCTTGTAGGTATATATATTGGTCTTTTAAAAAATAAATCTATTCAGCTACTCTATGTCTTTTGATTAGTGAATTTGTTCCATTTATAGTTAACATAATTATTGATAGTTATGTGCTTGTGCCATATTGTTCATTGTTTTCTGGCTGTTTTTGTAGATTCTAACTGTTCTTCTTTCTCTCTTCCTTTGTGTTTTGTAGTTTTCTTTAGTGTTATGTCTAGATTCCTTTCTCATGTTATTTGGGATATGAGGTGGTTTTTTTTTGTTTTTGTTTTTTGTGGTTACTATAATGTCTACATATAATATCCTTTGTAAATGGCAGTCTGTTTTAAATTGGTATCAACTTAAATTTTCACACATTCTAAAGCAGTCTGCATTTACTCCCTTCTCCATGTTTTATAATTTTGGTGACTTTTAAAAATATTTTTCATTTTATGCATTCCTTAACTAATTATTGCAATTTTAGTTAACTTTACTGCTTTTGTTTTTAACCTTCATTCTAGTTTTGTAAGTGATGGATCCACCACCTTTTTTATATATTTACCTTTTCCAGTAAGAATTTTACTTTTGTATGTTTTGTTATTATTAATTAATGCTGTATTTTTTCAGCTTAAAGAAGTTCTGTTAATGTTTCCTGTAGGACCAGTTTAATGATGATGAACTCCTTTAGCTTTTTTTTATCTGGGAAAATTTTAATCTGTCCTTAAATTATGAATGATAATATTGCAGGGTAGAGAATTTATGACTGGAAGTCATGCCAATTTCTTTTGTCCTTTAAAGTTTGTGCTAAAATATTTGCTTTTAGCTTTAAGAGGTTTCCCTTGTATGTAGCAAGTTGTTTTACTCTTGCTACCTTGAGAATTCTATCTTTATATTTAAATTTTTCTATTTTAATTATAATGTTTCTTGGTGTATGTACCTTTGGGTTCATCTTATTTGGAACTCTCTGGGCTTCCTGGACCTGGATGTCTGTTTCCTTCCCCAGGTTCAGGAACTTTTCAGACACTATTTATTCAAATAATTTTTCTGGCCCTTTCTCTCTCTCTTCTTTTTCTGGACCCCTATAATGCAAATGTTATTCCATTTGATGTTGTATCAAAGGTCTAGGGAAGGGTATCTTTATTTTGTAAGCTCTTTTTACATTTTGCTACTATGAGTGAGTCCTATTGCTTTGTCTTACATTTTATGGGTATATTTTTCTACCTCATTCAGTCTAGTGTTGACTCCTTCTAATGTATTTTCAGTTAGAGTTTCCATTTGGTACTTTCTTATATTTTCTGTCTCTGTTGAAGCTCTCATTGTGAACTTCTCCCAAGCCACTTTATGGTCATTACTTTTAATTCTTTATCATATAGATTGCTTATCTCTGTTTAATTTAGTTCTTTTTCCGATATTTTGTCTTATTCTTTCAATTGGAACATATTCTTCTGTCTCTTCATTTTGCCCAAATCTCTGTATTTGTTTCTAAGTATTAGGTAAATCAGCTACCTTTCGCAGCCATGGAGAAGTGACCTTACATAGATGTCCTGTGAGGCAATCCAACCTGATTATTAGAGCCAGGTACTCAAGAGGTGTCAAGTATGTGGGCTTCATTGCCTTCCCTTTATGGTGGAGCTGTGGCTGTTGATATGGTGCACTGGTAGATGGGAGCTGCGCTGCATGATGACTGATTCAGTGCACTGGTCAGTCAGAGTAGCCCCCAGCCCAGCCATGTGGCACAGCCACATAGGCTGTGACATGCTGGTGTGTGGGACTATTGCCCAGCCAATGAGGAGACTCAGCCAAGGTGCATGGCTGAGCAGGGCTCTCAGTGGGCTTGCCCATTGGCGCTAGCAGGTTAGATGGAGAATTCCAAAATGGCGCCCACAAGCACCACCATTAACAACGGTAGCCTGAGGTTGCAAAAATGACTCCCATAAGGGTCTCAGTTCCTGGGGAGCATCCCAGCTGATTCTTGCCTTTCTGGAAGAAGCTTCAAGATTATTAAGTGGGTCCCCTTCACCATTGTTCATGAGCTTTTTGATATGGTGTTTTTATACTGGCTTTCATGTTGAGTGAGGTCTGTGTTTGTGTGAACCCTTTAAGAACATGTTTTCCATTCCCTGAAGTTCTATAGTTTTCCTGAATGTATTCTCCATTGGTTTTAAAAGCCAGTTGTTTGGGGGGGGGGTCTGTCTCTCCTGTTCAGTATTTACAGGTTTGGGTGCCTAAAGTGGAGTTCAAATCCCTTGTTCCTCAGGGGGGGAAAAAAAAACTGTACTTTGTGATCATTCCTGATTATAAGTCACCACAGTTAGGGTGTAGGTTTTATCTTTGGTGAAACAATATCTCTGCCTCTCTTACCTGTCTCAATGCAGTCCTTTTAAGTTTTGTTGTAGACTTTGTTCATCTAGTTTCCAGGTCCATTTCAGAGGGAATGACTACATATGCAGTTGTAGATTTGTTGTGTCCATGGGAGTAGGTGAATTCAGGATCTTCCAATTCCACTGTCTTGAACCCTCCCCCAGTCTATCTCCTTCCTTGTACAGAGATATATATTCTAGATGGCAAGTATATTGAGATCACAACTGGAGCTAGGATGAGGAGAGTGAGCCAGCTAAGGTGCAAGAGTTAAGAAGGTATTAACTCTGAAACTGAACAGTTCGGTGCAAAAAACTTAAAAATATGACTCACTCTCTTGGCACCACTGAGATTACCAGCCTGTTCAGTAACTGTATGCCTTTTTTTCAAATTCCATTTGGATCTAAAAATACATTAGTTGGAATGATCGTGCTTCTCATAGAAGGTGGGAGGGGGATGATTACTTATCCTCACTAAACAACCTAGTAAATACTTCCTAGAACACATCATCTGGAGAGACCATCACCTTTAGTAATGAATGCCAATTTCTGCTCCTCTTCTTGTTCCCTTGTGATTACCAACAGTCATTCAAAAATACATTCTTTGAGTTCTGTGAGGGTCAGATAGTAGAGTAATGATATGTATCTTCATACCAATTAAGAATACTAAAAACTTTTGTAGAGATTGCTTTAAAAAATCTATGGAGATTGTTTCAAGATTGTGGAGTAGAAGGATGTGTGCTCACTCCCTCTAGTGAGAGCACCAGAATCACAACTAATTGCTGAACAGTCATTGATAGGAAGACACTGGAACTCACCAAAAAAGATAACCCACATCCAAAGACAAAGGAGAAGCCACAATGAGATAGTAGGAGAGGTGCAATCACAATAAAATCAAATCCTATAACAGCTGGGTGGGTGACTCACAAACTGCAGAACAATTATACCACAGAAGTCCACCCACTGGAGTGAAGGTTCTGAGCCCTATGTCAGTCTTCCCAACCTGCAGACCCTGGAGCAGGAGGAGGAATTCTCAGAAAATCAGACTTTGAAGTCGAACAGGATTTTATTGCAGGACTTCAATGGGACTGGGGGAAACAGAGAATGAACTCTTGGAGGGCATGTACAAGGTAATGTGTGCATCAGGACCCAGGGGAAGCAGCAGTGACCCCATAGAAGACTGAATCAGACCTGCCTGCCAGAGTTGGAGGATCTCCTGCAGAGGCGGGGGGAGACTGTGGCTCACCCCAGGGAAAAGGACACTGTCAGCAGAAGTTCTAGGAAGTACTCTTGGTGTGAGCCCTACCAGAGTCAGCCATTAGCCCCACTAAAGATCCCAGGTAAGCTCTAGTGCTGGGTCACCTCAGGCCAAAAACCAACAGGCAGGAAACTCAGCCCCACCCACCAGCCAACAAGTGGATTAAAGTTTCACTGAGCTCTACCCACTAGAACAAGACTCAGCTCTACCCACCAACAGTCCCTCCAAACAGGAAGCTTGCACAAGCCTTTTAGATAACTTCAACCACTAGAGGGCAGACAGCAGAAGCAAGAAGAGCTACAATCCTGCAGCCTGTGGAACGAAAACCACATTCACAGAAAGACAGACAAGATGAAAAGGCAGAGGACAATGTACTAGGTGAAGGAACAAGATAAAATCCCAGAAAAAACAACTAAATGAAGTGGAGATAGGCAACATTCCAGAGAAAGAATTCAGAATAATGATAGAGAAGATGATATAAGACCTCAGAAAAATAATGGAGGAAAAGATTGGGAAGATGCAAGAAATGTTTAAAAAGACCTAGAAGAATTAAAGAACAAACAAACAGGGCTTCCCTGGTGGCGCAGTGGTTGAGAGTCCACCTGCCAATGCAGGGGACACGGGTTCGTGCTCTGGTCTGGGAAGATCCCACATGCCGCAGAGTGGCTGGGCCTGTGAGCCATGGCTGGTGAGCCTGCATGTCCAGAGCCTGTGCTCTGCAGTGGGAGAGGCCACAACAGTGAGAGGTCTGCATACCACAAACAAAACAAAAACAAACAAACAACAAAAAAAACAGAGATGAACAATACAATAATTGAAATGAAAAATACACTAGAAAGAATCAATAGTAGAATAACTGAGGCAGAAGAACAGATAAGTAACCTGGAAGAGAGAATGGTGTAATTCACTGCCATAGAACAGAATAAAGAAAAAAGAAAGAAAAGAAATGAAGACAGCCTAAGACTATTCTGGGACAACATTAAATGCACCAACATTCACATTATTAGTGTGCCAGAAGGAGAAGAGAGCTAGAAAGGACACAAGAAATATTTAAAGAGATTATAGTTGAAAACTTCCCTAACATGGGAAAGGAAATAGCCACCCAAATCCAGGAAGCTCAGAGAGTCCCAGGCAGGGTAAAACCAAAGAGAAACATGCCAAGACACATAGTAATCAAATCGACAAAATTAAAGGCAAAGAAGAATTATTAAAGTTAACTAGGGGAAAATGACAAATAACATACAAGGGAACTCCCATAAGGTTAACAGCTGATTTCTCAGCAGAAACACTACAAGTCAAAAGGGAGTGGAAGGATATACTTAAAGTGCTGAAACAGAAGAATCTACAACCAAAATAACTCTACCCAGCAAGGTTCTTGTTCAGATTTGATGGAGAAATGAAAAGCTTTACACACAAGCAAAAGCTAAGAAAATTCAGCACCACCAAACGAGTTCTACAACAAATGCTAAAGGAACTTCTCTAGTGGGAAACACAAAAGAAGAAAAGCACCTACAAAAACAAACCCAAAACAATTAAGAAAATGGTAATAGGAACATAGATATTGATAATTACATGAATTGTAAATGGATTAAATGCTCCAAAAGACACAATCTTGCTGAATGGATACAAAAACAAGACCTGTATATATGCTGTCTACAAGAGACCCACTTCAGACCTAGGGACACATGCAGACTGAAAGTGAGGGGATGGAAAAAGATATTCCATGTAAATGGAAATCAAAAGTAAGCTGGAGTAGCAAAACCCATATCAGATAAAATAGACTTTAAGGTAAAGAATGTTACAAGAAAAAATGAAGAACAGTACATAATGATCAAGGGATCAATTCAAAAAGATATAACAATTGTAAATATATATGCACCCAACATAGGAGCACCTCAATACATAAGGGAAACACTAACAGCTAGAAAAGAAGAAATACACAGTAACACAATAATAGTGGGGGACTTTAACACCTCACTTACACTAATGGACAAATCATACAGATAGAAAATTAATAAGGAAACACAAGTTTTAAATGACACAATAGACCAGATAGATTTAATTTATACTTATAGGACATTCTATGCGAAAACAGCAGATTACACTTTCTTCTCAAGTGCACATGGAACATTCTCCAGGATAGATCACATCTTGGGTCAAAAATCAAAACTCAGTAAATTTAAGAAAATTGAAATCATATTAAGCATCTTTTCTGACCACAACACTATGAGATTAGAAATCAATTATAAGGAAAAAACCGTAAAAAACACAAACACATGGAGGCTAAACAATACTTTTCTAAATAACAAAGAGATCACTGAGTAAATCAAAACAGAAATCAAAAAATACCTAGAAACAAATGACAGTGAAAACACAATGACCCAAAACCTATGGGATGCAGCAAAAGCAGTTCTAAGAGGAATGTTTATAGCTATACCATCCTACCTCAAGAAATAAACAAACTCTCAAATAAGCAATCTAACCTTACACCTAAAGGAGCTAGAGAAAGAAGGACAAACAAAACCCAAAGTTAGAAGAAGGAAATAAATCACAAAGATCAGAGCAGAAATAAATGAAATAGAAACAAAGAAAACAATAGCAAAGATCAATAAAACTAAAAGCTTGTTCTTTGAGAAGATAAAAAAACTTGATAAACCTTTAGCCAGACTCATCAAGAAAAAGAGGGATAGGATGAAAATAAATAAAATTAGAAATGAAAAAGAAATTACAGTGGACACCACAGAAATACAAATCATCATAAGAGACTACTACAAGCAACTCTGTGCCAAGAAAATGGATATTCTGGAAGAAATGTACAACTTCTAAGAAACGTATAAGCTTCTAAGACTGAACCAGGAAGAAATATAAAATATGAACAGACCAATCAAAAGTAATGAAATTGAAATTGTGGTTAAAAAATCTTCCAACAAACAAAAGCCCAGGACCAGGATTCACAGGTGAATTCTATCAAACAATTAGAGAAGAGCTAACAACCATCCTTTTCAAACTCTTCAAAAAAAAATTGCAGAGAAGGGAACACTCCCAAACTCATTCTACGAAGCCACCATCACCCTGATACCAAAAACAGACAAAAATACTACAAAAAAAGAAAATTACAGACCAATATCACTGATGAATATAGATGCAAAAATCCTCAACAAAATACTAGCAAACAGAATCCAACAACATATTAAAATGATCATACACCACGATCAAGAGGGATTTATCCCCAGGATGAAAGATTCTTCAATATACACAAATCAGTCAATGTGATACATCATATTAACAAATTGAAGAACAAAAAAACATCTGATCATCTCCATAGATGCAGAAAAAGCTTTTGACAAAATTCAACACTGATTTATGATAAAAACTTTCCAGAAAGTGGGCAGAGAGGGAACCTATCTCAACATAATAAAGGCCGTATATGACAAACCCACTGCAAACATGATTCTCAATGGTGAAAAACTGAAAACGTTTCCTCTAAGATCAGGAGAACACAAGGATGTCCACTCTCACTACTATTTTTCAACATTGTTTTGGAAGTGTTAGCCATGAAATCAGAGAAGAAAAAGGAATACAAATTGGAAAAGAATAAGTAAAACTGTCACTGTTTGCAGATGACATGATACTATCCATAGATAATTGTAAAGATGCCACCAGAAAACTATTAGAACTAATCAATGAATTTGGTATAGTTTCAGGCTACAAAATTAATGCACAGAAATTGCTTTCATTCCTATACACTAACAATGAAAGATCAGAAAGAGAAATTAAGCAAACAATCCCATTCACAATTTCAACAAAACGAATAAAATACCTAGGAATAAACCTACCAATAGAGGTAAAAGACTTGTACTCAGAAAATAATAAGACACTGATGAAAGAAATCAAAGATGACACAAACAGATGGAGAGATATCCCATTTTCTTGGATTGGAAGAATGAATATTGTGAAAATGACTATACTACCCAAAGCAGTCTACAGATTCAATCCAATCCCTATCAAATTACCATTGGCATTTTTTACAGAATTAGAACAAAAAATCTTAAAATTTGTTTGGAGACACAAAAGACCCCAAATAGCAATCTTGAGGGAAAAAAAAAAAAAATGGAGCTGGAGGAATCAGACTTCCTGACTTCAGACTATCCTACAAAGCTACAGTAATCAAGACAATATGGTACTGCCCCCCAAACAGAAGTACAGATCAATGGAACAGGTTAGAAAGCCCAGAGATAAAACCACACACCTGTGGTCAACTAATCTATGACAAAGGAAGCAAGGATATGCAATGGAGAAAAGACAGTATCTTCAATAAGTGGTGTGGGGAAAAGTGGACAGCTACATGTAAAAGAATGAAATTTGAGCTCTCCTTAACACCATATACAAAAATGAACTCAAAATGGATTAAAGACCTAAATGTAAGACCAGACACTATAAATCTCTTAGAGGAAAACATACGAAAATCCTTATTTGACATAAATTACAGAAAGATCTTTTTTGACCCACCTCCTACAGTAATGAAAATAAAAACAAAATAAACCAAAGGGACCTAATGAAACTTAAAACTTTTGCACAGCAAAGGAAACTATAAACAAGACAAAAAGACAACCCTCATAATGGGAGAAAATATCTGCAAATGAGTCAACGGACAAAGGATTCATCTCCAAAATGTATAAACAGCCTATGCTGCTCAATATTAAAAAAACAAACAACCCAATAATAAAATGGGCAGAAGACCTAAACACATTTCTCCAAAGAAGATATACAGATGGCCAAGAGGCACATAGAAAGCTCTTCAACAACACTAATTATTAGAGAAATGTAAATCAAAGCACAATGAGGTATCACCTCACACCAGTTAGAATGAGCATCATCAGAAAATCTACAAGCAAAAAATGCTGGGGATGGTGTGGAGAAAAGGGAACGCTCTTGCATTGTTGGTGGGAAAGTAAATTGATACAGCCACTATGGATAACAGTATGGAGATTCCTTATAAAAATGAAATACAGAATTACCATAAGATGCAGCAAACCCACTAGTGAGCATATACAGAAAGAAAACCTTAATTCAAAAAGACACATGCACCCCAATGTTCATTGCAACATTATTTACAGTAGCCACTTCATTGAAGCAACCTAAATGTGCATTGACAGATGAATGGATAAGGAAGTGGTACCTATATACAATGGAATACAACTCAGCCATAAAAAAGGAATGAAATTGGGTCATTTTTAGAGACGTGGATGGACCTAGAGACTGTCATACAGAGTGAAGTAAGTCAGAAAGAGAAAAACAAATATTGTGTATTAATGCATATCTGTGGAATCTAGAAAAATGGTACAGATGAACTGGTTTGCAAGGCAGAAATAGAGACACAGATGTAAAGAAGAAAAGTGTGGACACCAAGGGGTAAAAGGTGGTGGTGTGGTGATGGTGGTGGGATGAATTGGGAGATTGGGATTGACATATATACAGTAATATGTATGAAATGGATAAACTTTTCAGCCAACCCAATACATTTCTCTGTGCTTTTTCCCAGACCTCGTTACCTGAAAAAAGTGAAACTTGAAAATTAGGGCAGCACTTATAGTGGTGGATTTGCTCATAATTTTCACATTTTTAGGATGTCAGGAGTTTGAATAAATTATTTCCATGAAGAAGATGAGGAGAGACAAACATTAAAACATCATCAGACCACTGATTTTCAACCATATCTACTTGATAAGATGCATTATTTGTTATTAAAAGCAATCCATACAAATGTAAGCACATGTTTTCAATAAAATGCAGTATGAGAGAAATTGAAGGCATATGGAGACAGAGTATGTACTGGGTTATGGTTATTAATGCAGTCAGGTCATTCTGACCCATTGTATTTTACATATAGTATTATTATATATATTAAAGATACCCCATTGCTAACTTGATGTGAAGAACAATAAAAAGCCTGTGAACAGAGAAATGAAGTTCAAGCGATAATCACACCAAGGCAACTTTGCACTGTGTCAACTAATTAACTAAAAAATCCTTAATGAACTTTGTGATGCATGTGCCCTTATATCATATGGCAGAGGGCTTGGTGGTTGGGGTGGGGAGCTGATAGAAGGTGGAAGGGATAGGTATTTGGAGTCTAGCACCCTGCCAGGGAAAATTGTGGACCCTTGCTAAGTTGAAAAATTCTCAAACTGGTGTACACACACCAGTGTGTCAGAAAGAATATGTGAATCAATACAGTAAACATTGACCAACTTCCTGGGACTCTCAATTTTTAGCATAAAAAATTTAAGAAAATGAAGTGAGAAGTAATTTTAAACATTTTTATATTATAACAAACACCAATATATTATGGAATAAAATTCAAGAGGTGCATGCATTTATAATATAAAAGGGGAGACTTCAAAGAAAGTTCACACTTGCTATGGGCCAGTTAAATCTAGATCCCAGAGCCCTGGGTACACACATCATTTTCTCTGTGCTGACATAGATAAATCAGCGAAAAAGTTGGAGAAATACTTTCCCAAAATAAGTTTCTTTTGTGGATTCTTTCTAAATCCATTGGCACCAGGAGGGGAAATATTAAATTCTACCATTGAAACAGATTGTCTAATTCGTGAATTTTTTTAATAATTTCAGGCTGAGATATCACTAGAGATTTAACAAAAGATATAACATTCTAGCTTCTCCCAAAATAGATGGTAAAGTAGATTCCAATTTTGGTGTAACCAAACTCCTAATAAACTTAAAGTCCCTGAATAAAGAGGCACCCCTGCTTACTCTGTCTGTGAAATAGGGCTAGGTACATCCAGCTTTAGTGTGGCAGACTCAGGTCAAAGGCTGTAAATTAAATAATTCTCTTTCAGGAAAAACACAGATTTCCCTATGAATGTGTTACTTTCTAAACCAGGAGGTAGAGAGAAAGTCTGTCTCATAGTAACAGACAAGTTAAGTCCTAGTTATAGGACAAGACTGCTGTCTAGGTCAGGTAGTAGCAAACTTCAGCCCACAGGCCATATCTGATGCACTGAGTGTTTCTGTATGGCTCACAAACTAAGAGTGGTTTTCACATTTTTAAAGTTTTAAAAAATCCCCCCCAAATATTATTTCCTGATAAATGAAAATTACATAAAATTCAAATTTCAGTGCTAGAGTTTTATTGGAATGCAGCCACACCATTTGGTTTATATAATATTTGTGGTTACCTTTGTGCTACAACAGCAGAGTTGAGTAGTTATAACAAAACCTAACATACTTACTATCTTTTTTTTTTTTTTTTTTTTTTTTCACAGAAAAGGTTTATCAACTCCTGGCTTAGAGTCTTATAGCTTAATGTGTAGGTCTAGGACCAACATCATCAGTACCATCTGGGAGATTTTTAGAAATGTAGAATCTCAGGCACAACCCCCTGTCTGCTAAATTAGAACTGGAATCATAGCAAGTTTCATTATTAATTTTTAGGCAAAATAAAGTTTTAGAATCACTGGTCAAGGTCACAAAGACCTTGAAGAAGTATGTGCTCCTCTCTAGCTCCGCTTGGTTAAAAGGTAAAGGAGAATTCAGTTTTAGATCAGGACTACATGAACTAATAACTCTCCACTGTTGCTGAAAATGAATATAAACTGTCATCATTTTTTGCCCAGGGAAAACTTTTTTGATTAAACTGAAAAGATACAGAATGAAGAGCAGATATCTAGGCTGTAATGATTCTTCAAAACAAAATTTCTCCCAAGAAATTCCTTCACTGAAAGAAGATGCTCTTAGGACACCCTGGATCCCAGGAAACCCAGGGTCTATAGCTCTGATGAAGCTATATATGCTGGAATATAGCTCTGATAAAGGGTGTCTGAACTCATTAGTTAGAGAGATGACAAAGAGAATCTCATTCAGTATTTTTGAGATTTATTGAATTTTGTACTGCCACGAAACCCCTTTATTGTTCCCTTTTTTACCTTAATGCTCCTTTCAACCCCAACAAACACATTCACGAAGAAACACAAACACACACACATAGCACCTGTGGTTGATTTGAACAGTCACCACAATTCCTTCTTCCTTTTTTATTATGTGTGGAGAAAGAAATTTAAAAATAATCTCTATCAGCTGAAAAATCATAGAAACAATTTAAAAATGAGATCCACTGTGTTATTTTCTATAGCTGTGACTGTAGACACAAGTGACCAGGAAACAGTAAGACTAAGTGAGACAGTTGTTACATGCCTGATGGAGTGAGATCCATCAAAAGTAACCTTCTATGTACACCAGGCAATGCTACACATACCTTTTTTGCTATGAGTAAATAAATCTGTAAATAAATAAAACTGCATAGTAGAATGTATGGAACTACTGAATTTAGCAGGACCCCCAAAGTCACATACATTAAGTCTGTGGTAAATGTTCACTGTAATGACAATGTTCCTGGTGTTTAGCATTTCTGAGTTCCCCCTGCCCCGCCCCCACCACAAGCTTCACAAGCCTTTTAGAAAAACACTGTATCATCTTACTATTGATTTTTAAGTACAGACTTACTTCAATGCACACTTACATCAGGCACTGTGCTAAATACATTATAGACATTAGCTCATTTAATTCCTAAAACACAATGCAGGTAATGTGGACATCAAAACCCTATTATAGAGAGGAAGGGACTGAGCATCAGAAAGATTCAATAACTTGCTCAAGTCATGGGTACTATGAGAAGAGCTAGGCTGTAACCCTACATTCTTTCTATCTTGTTATATTGCCAAACTGCAGTGGCTCCAACCAGAGATGACTCTGAAATATTAAGATGTACCCCTTCAAGGACATTCATACCCTCCCTATTGTTTCTAGTCAACTTTCACAAAGGCTTGGTTACACTAGAACCTTTCTGAACACTATACTCATATTATAGTGTAGTTAAACAAAACATGATCTTAATCAACAATGGGAAGTTCTTGTCTGCTCCACTTGTATGTAACTAAGGTTGACATGCATTATTTTTCCTCCTTCTTCTAGACTTTAAGCAGAGACCTTTCAAAATGTTTAGGTATATATAAAATTCAAAGTAAAGATTTATTGAATATTGGGTGAAAGTACAAAAAAAAAAAAATACCAGTCAAATATAATCCTTACTCTGTTGTAGTTTTTCATTAACATAAGATGCAGTATGCTAAACTGTGTGGGAGATAAAAACATGTAAGAGCAATAATAAAGAGTTTTTTTCAATATTAAATTGGCCTAAAATTATAAACACCTATATCTTTTTTATGTGTCATAGAAAAAATGAACAATCCCCTCACTCTTTCACCTTTTATCCTTAATCATAAAACTGAACAAACCTGTAGATAAGGGGCCTTGATTTTCCTGCTATCCTTTGAATTAGACCTGGGAAGACTCTCTTGTTCTTTTTATCTTCTTATCCAGTGAGCATTTGTCTTTCATAAATCGTGATATATTTTAGTATCAGAATAAGAGAAAAAAAGTCATCATCACTCCGTGGAACATGGGTTACACATTGCCAAATATTCATCCTTTGGGAAACAGGTATCAGTGGCCCCATGACCTATAATGTGTGCTCAATATAATCACAGGACTGTGACACCTCTTTACAAATTCCATGAATCCCTGTAAATAATTATGATATAAAATGTCAGAAAAAATAATCATCAGGATGGTAGGTTGAGTCACAAATAAACTTAGAGTCATCCTGAATATCCTTTAAGATAAAAATCTGTCATCTACTTAAAAACATGAAATGAACCAATACAAATCGTGTTTCAGTTTCCTAATAAAATTGTGTGAAGATTGAATGAGATAATAGAAATAAAGCACTTAAAGTGTCTTGCACACAATAACTGCTCAGTAAATATTAGTAATGATTTAATAATTATCAGTTATATTCAAGGATTCACTTCATTTTGGTCAATAGATTTTCATCAAATATTAATCACCATCAGTATTATACAGTGTCTTTAGAAAGTGGTAATTAGACTGCTGTAGGCTGACTAACATGGAAATGAAAGGCAAATATATTCATATCACTCAGATGTGAAAGTCAAGCCCCCTCATGGGGTTTTTCATGGGACACCTACCCTGAGGGTACAGAGTCAGTTTGAATGTCCTTCCTTCCCAGTGGGAGTCCCATTTGTAGGACTCAGTGCCCTGTCATCTCTTTCAGAGGAGCCACAGCAGGATGCCTGGTTGGGGCTTAATGAACAGCCTTTAGGGAATTTCACATAAGTTGTCATTAATGCTTTGCATATTTGCAAGGTGAATCCATCCCATTCTTCAATAGATCTTCATCACAATAGTTTGTGTGTACTTTCATCTATCTTGCAGTAGAAAAGGTGAAAGGGGAATGTAGGGATACATTGCAGCATAAAAAGGGTCAAATAGATATTCAGAACCCAGACTGGATTATAGGTTGATGTTGAATATACTGTTTAGTTGAGGGGGTGGGGGGACGGGATGATAGGTGTGAGTGTGTGACTACTTTTCTGCTTAACATACATTTATATATTTATATTTCAGAAAAAGGTTTTAGAAGACAGTACCATGCCTTAAACTTACTTTCTTATTTATATGTGTCCTACTTAATTGAATCTTTCCTGATCATAATGCTCCCATATCTTTCATGTATTATGTATGTTTTTATCTGAACACCATTTCACCTATGCTTTCAAATTTGCTTACATAAAAGCCTACAATATAGTTCCACAATTTTTAAAAGTCTATTTGTTTCAGCAGTTATGTCAATGAATCAGTTGATCTAAGAAAGAAATGGAAAATTTTATTCTAGCCAAATTTGAGGATTATAATCCTGGAAGAGCATCTCAGAAAACTCTGAGAGCTCTCCTGCCCCTTAGAAGTTAAGGCACAGTTATATAAGTTTTTTGAGACAGAGGCCTGTACCTCAAAGGACATATTACTGACAGTTTACATAATCCAGATCTAAGTGGCATGTGATTCCTTATGAGCTCAAGAAGGAATCCTATCTTTAAGGAGTTGTCTTATTGATACTAGGAGAATATTGCTGCTTATGGTTGAGCAGGTATTCCTGCTGATGGGAAAGTTGTGGTCAATGTATAATGCGGATACACAATGCACAGTGTTGGGGGAGAGAGAAGGCCAAAGGGCAGAGAAAAAAATTTTGTTTACTTTTTTCTTGTCCTGCCATAAAATATAAATTTTATTTCACAGTTATTTCCCATTTCTCACATCTTGCATATTTTTGCTTTCTCCCTTTATTTTTTGATTAAATAAGCTAGTGGTTTGCTATTTTGCTAAATTTTTCAAAATTTTAATAACAGATTTTTCATTTATTCATTATGTCTATTTTTCTATTCTCTTCATTAATTTATTTTTTATTCTCTTTATCTTTTTTCTTTCTTTGTGTTTGCTTTGTTCTTTTTCTAGTATTTTTCTTGAGCTGGTAATGTATGTCTTTTACTACCATTCTTTCATTTTTACTGATAAAAGAATTTAATGCTATGTATTTTCCTGTGATCACTGCTCTAAATTCATCTCATATGTTATGATCTATAGTGCTTTCATTGCCATTCTTTTCATAAAAATTTGCAATTTCAGTTTGTATCCCACATTTTATTAAAGAGCTGGTTAATAAGCAGCTTTTTTGCTTTCCATTTGGAAGGGCCTTTTGGTTTTTTTTTGTTTTTGTTGATAATTTATTATTTTATTCATTTCTATCAGAGTGTTGTTTGTATTTCCACTTTATGGAAATTATTAATATTTTCTTTATAACTTGCCTTATAATCAGTTTTTGTGACTGTGTTGTGGGTGATTGAGAAGGATCTGTATTCTCTGTAATTATGGTGTAAAAGTCAATATATATACATAAGATCTCTCTTAATGGTTACTATTTTATCTTCTCTATTTTTATTTATTTTTGTCCACTTCATCTGCCTTGTTCTTGAATGATGTATAAAAGTATCCTATTATTAAAGTTTATATTTATGTCTCCTTATTTCTCCTGTACTTTTTGTTTTATAAAGGTATTCATTGTGTTCCTTGGTGCTTAAATATTCATAAATATTATATCTTCATTGTAGACTGTGGTTTTAGCATTTAAAAAAGTTTCTTTTTCACATTTAAAGGTTTTCAGTTTGATTTCTACTTTTCTGCTATTAAGATTACTACTACCATTCTATCTGTTTCCATTTTTATGGTATACTTCTGCTCATTCCTTTATTTTTAGTGTTTCTGAGTTTATTTAGTTTAGGTGTTTTTTCTTTCAGAGAGCATGCAGTTTGGTTCTGCTTTGTGGACCAAATATGAAATTATTATTTTTCATTAGATGACTTGAGCCTGTTCACATTCATCAAAATGACTTATATGTTTGAGCTCAACAATATTTTGCCTCTACACATATTTTTTTTTTAATATTTGTTACATTTCTTTCCTTACATGATTTATTAAATATTTTCCTGTGGTATTTAAGGAGGTGTATATTTTTGTTCTAGTGGTAATATTTGTATTTGTACCTTTGCTAAATGATCTTAGCCTCCTTTTTTCTAATTTAACAGTTTCTATCTGATTTATCAGTTTTTTTTCAATGTCCTCTAATGCTGATCTATAGCCTATATAACAAGGAATTTTTCTATTTCTTTTGGTTTTCTCTTTCATCTTTTTCATGATTAATTATAATATTTCTACTCTGTCACAGCATATAGAATTTTTACATTAATATGTAACTTTTTTCACAATATATAATATTTGTACCTTAGTTTTCCACTATCATCATGTTTTATACATTTTAGGAGAAAAATTCAAGAGGAAGGTAACTATGCTACTGACATTGCTTTGGCTACCAGGAAGTACCTGTCTCCACATTTTGAAATGGTTTACATCTCTGGTTACTTTAGATCTAGGGTTAGTAAAAGCTTGTTACTAGCCCTGGGACTTTGACAATTCTTAGTGTTTGTTCTGTATTCTGACCTTGGAAATAACCCATTAATTAAAATTTCCCAAAATTACCACTTTGAAAGTTCTGAATAACATTACAAAGTCTGCCATTAATGTTTTTACTTATTTTTCTTAGTATATCTTGGTGTTTTGTTTAAAAGTGTTAGTATTATGCTATTTGGAGTATAGATATTTCTATTGGTTATATTCTGTGGTGAATTTTAACTTTTAGCAGCTAAAAGTGATTTTTTTTTTCTTTCTAGAGCTTTTTGGTCACAATTTTGACCCTTTCTTTTTCTTTGACTTTTTCTAGAATATTTTTGCCAATTAAAACATTTTCAATATATTTGAGTTATTTTTATGTGTGTGTGTGTGTGTTTGTAGTGATGGCTTCTATATATCATGGATTTAGCAGAGTTGGAATTTTATTTTGTGACAAAATAATGACATCTAAAAGAAAGAAAAAAAAAAAAAAAACCCACAACCAGATGGGTAGAACAGGTAGAGTCTCAATATAGTTGAGACCCATACCTCTGTCCACAAAACAGAAGAAAAGTTACAATTGTAGAGGTTCTATCCAAGGAGCCAGGAGTCCAAGCCCCACATTGTGCTCCTCAGCCCTGGGGGTCCTGTGCCAGGAAAATGAGGTCCCAAAAGTTCAGCTTTGAGGTCAGCAGACTTTACTTTCAGAGACATGGGGACTGGCCAAAATAGAGAGCACACACTTAAAAGGCACACACAAATTCTCACACAACCTGGGACCCAGGGCAGAACCATTAATTTGAAAGGAGCCTGGACCAGACCTACCTGCTGATCTTGGAGAATCTCCCAGAGAGGCAGGAGGCAACTGCAGCTCACCTTGGGGACACAGACCCTGACAGCAGCAATTTTGGGGAGCTTGTTATACCATGTAGATACTGGCAGGTGTGATTTTGGAATCCTCCCTCTAGCTTAACCTCAAGACCCAGACCTGCCCCCTCCAAGGAGCCTGTAGGCAACAGTTCTGGGTTGCCTCAGGCCAAGAAACTAACTGGGTGGAGAGAGACCCCACCTACCAGCAGACAGGCTGCCTGAAAACTCCCTGAGTCCACAATTTTAGGTAGACAGGGCCATGGCCTCCAGAGGGTCCAGGAACAAGCTCCACCAACTAGTGGGCAGGAAACAGCCCCAGAATTCCTGGTCATGTCCACCAGTGAGATGGCTCTAGCCTCAGGACCAGCCTCACTCACCAGTGGGCAGACAGTAACCTCAAGACAATAGCGGCCCCAAGGAGCTTCAAGATGGCAGAAGAGTAAGATGCAGAGATCACCTTTCTCCCCACAAATACATCAGAAACACATCTACATGTGGAACAACTCCTACAGAGCACCTACTGAACACTGGCAGAAGATCTCAGACCTCCCAAAAGGCAAAAAAACTCCCCATATACCTGGGCAGGGTAAAGGAAAAAATAAAAAACAGAGACAAAGAATAGGGATGGGACCTGCACCAGTTGGAGGGAGCTGTGAAGGAGGAAAGGTTTCCACACACTAGGAAGCCCTTTCACAGGTGGAGACTGCTGATGACAGAGGTGGGGGGAGAGCTTCAGAGCCATGGAGGAGAGCACAACAACAGGGGTACAGATGGCAAAGTGGAGAGATTCCAGCACAGCACTCACCAGCCTGAGAGGCCTGTCTGCTCACCTACCGGGATGGGTGGGGGCTGGGAGCTTAGGAGGTTAGATCCCAGGGAGAGAACTGGGGTTGTCTGAGTGAATGCAGCCTGAAGGGGGCTAGTGAGCCACAGCTAGTGGGGAAGGAGTCCGGGAAAAAGTCTGGAGCTGCCAAAGAGACAAGAGACTTTTTCTTGCTTCTTTGTTTCCTGGTGCATGAGGAAAGGGGATTAAGAGCACCACTTAAAGGAGCTCCAGAGACGGGTGTGAGCCATGGCTAGTAGCACGGACCCCAGAGATGAGCATGAGATGCTAAGGCTGCTGCTGCAAACACCGAGAATCCTGTGCGCAAGCACAGGTCACTATCCACACCATCACCCTCGGGAGCCTGTGCAGCCCACCACTGCCAGGGCCCCATGTTCCAGGGACAACTTCCTTGGGAGAATGCACGGCATGGCTCAGGCTGGTGAAATGTCATGCCAGCATCTGCCACCGCAGGCTGGCTCTGCACTCCGTAAGCCCCCCTCACCCTGGCCTGAGTGAGCCAGAGCACTCAAATCATCTGCTCCTTTAACGCCATGCTGTCTGAATGAAGAACAGACACACTCAGGCCACCTACACGCAAAGGTGCATCCAAATCCAAAGCTGAAACCCGGAAGCTCAGTGAACAAAGAAGAGAAAGGGAAATTTCTCCCAGCAGCCTCAGGAGCAGTGGATTAAATCTCCACAATCAACTTGATGTACACTGCATCTGTGGAATACATAAATAGAAAACGAATCATCCCAAATTGAGGAGGTGGACTTTGGGACAACCATATATATATATATATTTTTTTTTTTTTTACCTTTTTCTCTTTTTGTATGTATGTGTATGTTTCTGTGTGAGATTTTCTCTGTATAGCTTTGCTTTTACCATTATTCCTAGGGTTTGTCTCTCCAGTTTTTTGTTTGTTTGCTTGTTTGTTTTTGTATTACTTAATTTTTTTCTTATTACTTTTTTAATAACTTTATTTTATTTTATCTTCTTTCCTTCTTTCTTTTTCTTCTCCTTTTTATTCTGAGCTGTGTTGAGGACAGGTTCTTGGTGCTCCAGCCAGGTATCAGGGCTGTGCCACTGTGGTGGGAGAGGCAAGTTCGAGACACTGGTCTACAAGAGACTTCCCAGCTCCATGTAATATCAAACAGTGAAAACCTCCCAGAGATCTCCATCTCAACACGAAGACACAGCTCTACTCAACAACCAGCAAGCTACAGTGATGGACACCCTAGGCCAAACAACTAGCAAGACAGGAACACAATCCCATCCACTAGCACAGAGGCTGCCTAAAATCATAAGGCCACAGACACCCCAAAACACACCACCAGACGTGGAACTGCTCACCAGAAAGACAACATCCAGCCTCATACACCAGAACACAGGCACTAGTCCCATCCACCAGGAAGCCTACACAATCCACTGAACCAACCTTAGCCACTGGGAACAGACATCAAAAGCAACGGAAACTACGAACTTGAAGCCTACAAAAAGGGAACAAAAAACACAGTAAGTTAAGCAAAATGAGAAGACAGAGAAACACACAGCAGATGAAGGAGCAAGGCAAAAACTCCCAGACTTAACAAATGAGGAGGAAATAGGCAGTCTACCTGAAAAATAATTCAGAATAATGATAGTAAAGGTGATCCAAAATCTTGGAAATAGAATAGACAAAATGCAAAAAACATTTAACAAGGACCTAGAAGAACTAAAGAGGAAACAAGCAATGATGAACAACACAATAAATGAAATTAAAAATACTCTAGATGGGATCAATAGCAGAATAACTAAGGCAGAAGAACAGATAAGTGACCTGGAAGATACAATAGTGGAAATAACTACTGCAGAGCAGAATAAAGAAAAAAGAATGAAAAGAAATGAGGACAGGCTCTGAGACCTCTGGGACAACATTAAGCACACCAACATTTGAATTATAGGGGTCCCAGAAGAAGAAGAAGAAAGAAAGGGACTGAGAAAATATTTGAAGAGATTATAGTTGAAAACTTCCCTAATATGGGAAAGGAAATAGTTAATCAAGTCCAGGAAGCACAGAGTCACATACAGGAAAAATCCAAGGAGAAACACACCAAGACACATATTAATCAAGCTATCAAAAATTAAATACAAAGAGCAAATATTAAAAGCAGCAAGGGAAAAACAACAAATAACACACAAGGGAATTCCCATAAGGTAAACAGATGATCTTTCAGCAGAAACTTTACAAGCCAGAAGGGAGTGGCAGGACATATTTCAAGTAATGAAGGAGAAGAACCTACAACCAAAATTACTCTACTCAGCAAGGATCTCATTCAGATTTAACAGAGAAATTAAAACCTTTACAGATCAACAAAAGCTAAGAGAATTCAACACCACCAAACCAGCATTACAACAAATGTAGGCAAGAAACACAAGAGAAGGAAAAGCCCTACAATAATAAACCCCAAATAATTAAGAAAATGGTAATAGGGACATACATATTGATAATTACCTTATATGTAAATGGATTAAATACTCCAACCAAAAGACATAGATTGGTGAATGGATATAAAAACAAGACCCATATATATGCTGTCTAAAAGAGACCCACCTCAGACCTAAGGACACATACAAACTGAAAGTGAGGGGATGGAAAAAGATATTCCATGCAAATGGAAATCAAAATAAAGCTGGAGTAGCAATTCTCATATCAGACAAAATATACATAAAAACAAAGACTATTACAAAAGACAAAGAAGGACACTAAATAATGATCAAGGGATCAATCCAAGAAGAAGATATAACATTGGTAAATATTTATACACCCAACATAGGAGAACCTCAATACATAAGGCAAAGACTAACAGCCATAAAACGGGAAATTGACAGTCACACAATCATAATAGGGAACCTTAACACCCCACTTTCACCAATGGACAGATCATCACAAATGAAAATAAATAAGGAAACACAAGCTTTAAAAGATACATTAAACAAGATGGACTTAATTGATATTTAGAGGATAATCCATCCAAAAACAACAGAATACACATTCTTCTCAAGTGCTCATGGAACATTCTCCAGGATAGATCATAACTTGGGTCACAAATCAAGCCTTGGTAAATTTAAGAAAATTGAGATTGTATCATGTACCTTTTCCGGACACAATGTTATGAGACTAGATAACAATTACAGGAAAAAATATGTGAAACATACAAAAACATGCAGGCTAAACAACACACTACATAATAACCAAGAGATCACTGAGGAAATCAGAGGAAATCAAAAAATACCTAGAAACAAATGACAAACAAAACACGATGACCCAGTTCTAACAGGGAAGTTTATAGCAATATAATCCTACCTTAAAAAATAAGAAACATTTCAAATAAACAAACTGACCTTACAGCTAAAGCAATTAGAGAAAGAAGAACAAAAAAATCCACAAAGTTAGCAGAAGGAAAGAAATCATAAAGATCAGATCAGAAATAAATGAAAAAGAAATGAAGGAAATGATATCAAAGATCAATAAAACGAAAAGCTGGTTCTTTCAGAAGATAAGAAAAAAAAAATTGATAAACCATTAGCCAGACTCATCAACAAACAAAAGGAGAAGACTCAAATCAATAGAATTAGAAATGGAAAAGGGGAAGTAACAACTGATACTGCAGAAAAAAAAAAAGGATCATGAGAGATTACTAGAAGTAACTATATGACAGTAGAATGGACAACCTGGAAGAAATTGACAAATTCTTAGAAAAGCACAACCTTCTGAGACTGAACCAGGAAGAAATAGAAAATATAAAGGGACCAACCACAAACACTGAAATTGAAACTCTGATTTAAAATCTTCCAACAAACAGAAGCCCAGGACAATTTGGCTTTACAGGAGAATTCTATCAAACATTTAGAGAAGAGCTAGCACCTACCTTCTCAAACGCTTCCACAATATAGCAGAGGGAGGAACACTCCCAAACTCATTCTACAAGGCCACCCTCACTCTGATACCAAAACCAGAAAAAGTTGTCACAAAGAAGGATAACTACAGGCCAATATCACTGATGAATATAGATGCAAAAATCCTCAACAAAATGGTAGGAAACAGAATCCAACAGCACATTAAAAGGATCATACACTATGATCAAGTCAGGTTTATCCCAGGAAAGCAAAGATTCTTCAATATACGCAAATCAATCAACGTGATACACCATATTAACAAATTGAAGGAGAAAAAACATATGATCATCTTAATAGATTCAGAGAAAACTTTCAACAAAATTCAACACCGATTTACGATAAAAACAGTCCAGAAAGTAGTCATAGAGGGAACTTTCCTCAATATAATAAAGGCCATATATGACAAACCCACAGCCAACATCATCTTCAATGTTGAAAATTGAAACCATTTACACTAAGATCAGGAACAAGGCAAGGGTGCCCACTCTCACCACTATTATTCAACATGTTTTAGCCACAGCAATCAGAGAAGAAAAGGAAATAAAAGGAATCCAAATTGGAAAAGAAGTAAAGCTGTCACTGTTTGCAGATGACATGATACTATATGTAGAGAATCCTAAAGATGCTGCCAGAAAACGACTAGAGCTAATCAATGAATTTGGTAAAGTAGTACGATTCAAAATTAATGCACAGAAATCTCTTACATTCCTATACACTAATGATGAAATATCTGCAAGTGAAATTAAGAAAACACTCTCATTTACCACAGCAACAAAAAGAATATAATACCTAGGAATAAACATACCTAAGGTGACAAAAGACCTGTATGCAGAAAATTATAAGACACTAATGAAATAAATTAAAGATGATATAGATGGAGAGATATTCCCTTGTTCCTGAAATGCAAGCATCAGTATTATGAAAATGACTCTACTACTGAAAGCAATCTACAGATTAAATGCAATCAAACTACCACTGGCATTTTTCACAGAACTAGAATAAAACATTTCACAATTTGTATGGAAACACAAAAGACCCCGAATAGCCAAAGGGATCTTGAGAAAGAAAAACGGAGCTGGAGGAATCAGGCTCCCTAACATCAGACTATACTGAAAAGCTACTGTAATCAAGAAAATATGGTACTGGCACAGTAACAGAAATATAGATCAATGGAACAGGATAGAAATCACAGAAATAAACCCACACACATCGTGTCACCTTATCTTTGATAAAGGAGTCAAGAATATACAGTGGAGAAAAAACAGCCTCTTCAATAAGTGGTGCTGGGAAAACTGGACAACTATATATGAAAGAATGAAATTAGAACACTCCCTAACAAACACCTTACAAAAAATAAACTCAAAATGCATTAAAGACCTAAATGTAAGGCCAGACACCATCAAACTCTTAAAGAAAAACATAGGCAGAATACTCTATAATATAAATCACAGCAAGATCCTTTTTGACCCACCTTGTAGAGAAATGGAAATAAAAAGAAAAATAAACAAATGAGACCTAATGAAACTTAAAAGCTTTTGCACAGCAAAGGAAACAAATAAGGCAAAAAGAAAACGCTCAGAATGGGAGAAAATATTTGCAAATGTGGCAACCAACAAAGGATTAATCTCCAAGATTTACAAGCAGCTCATTCAGCTCAATAAAAAAAAAAAAAAAAAACACACAGTCAAAAAATGGGCAGAAGACCCAAATAGACATTTCTCCAAAGAAGATATACAGATTACCAACAAACACATGAAAGAATTCTCAATATCATTAATCATTAGAGAAATGCAAGTCAAAACTACACTGTGGTATCTCCTCACACCAGTCAGAATAGCCGTCATCAAAAAATCTAGAAACAATAAATGCTGGAGAGGGTATGGAGAAAAGGGAACCCTCTTGCACTGTTGGTGGGAATGTAAATTGATACAGCACTATGGAGTTTCCTTAAAAACACTACAAATAGAACTACCATATGACCCAGCAACCCCACTACTGGGCATATACCCTGAGAAAACCATACTTCAAAAAGTTATGTACCAAAATGTTCATTGAAGCTCTATTTACAATAGGCAGGACATGGAAGCAACCTAACTGTCCATCAACAGATGAATGCATAAAGAAGATGTGGCACATATATACAGTGGAATATTACTCAGCCATAAAAAAGAACGAAAATTAGTTATTTGTAGTGAGGTGGATGGACCTAGAGAGTGTCATTCAGAGTGAAATAAGTCAGAAGGAGAAAAACAAATACCATATGCTAACAACAAGAACAAAATAATGGTCATGAAGGCTTAGCAGGAAGATGGAAATAAAGATGCAGACCTACCAGAGAATAGAATTGAGGATATGGGGAGGGGAAATTGTAAATTGGGACAAAGTGAGAGAGTGGCATGGACATATATACACTACCAAGTGTAAATAGATACCTAGTGGGAAGCAGCTGTATAGCATTGGAAGATCAGCTCGGTGCTTTGTGACCACCTAGAGAGATGGGATAGGGAGGGTGGGAGGAAGGAAGATGCAAGAAGTACATATGGGGACACATGTATGTGTAAAACTGATTCACTTTGTTATAAAGCAGAAACTATCACACCATTGTAAAGCAAGTACACTGCAATAAAGTTGTTAAAAATAAAAGACGATAGTGGTCCCATAGCTGCTGGATCCATCTTACCCACAGCAGGACAGTACAATCTTGGGAATGATTGGGCTCCACCCAGGAGCAGACCAACATAAGCAACACATGGGGGTCTGTGGCACCTTAGACCCTTCAGCCAGCTGTGTCTGTAACCAGCCACACCCACTAATAGTCTGATACCAGCTCTAGGACACTTGGGCACTGCAGTCAGACCCAGGACCCACCTCTTCCCACCAGTAAGCCAGCACTAGCCCCAGGAATGCTAGGGATATTTCAGCCAGCCACCTCATGACCTGGACCCACCAACCAGATCTCCACACAAGTCAGGGCCTGGTAACCAACCAGACCAGGGACCATCCAAGTCTACCAAACTGCCCACAGTGGTCAGGCTGCCACTACAGAAGGACTCACAGAGCCCACATAAGAGGCACCACTAGAGCATATAGCTCTGGTGATGAGAACATTTTGCAGCTGGGATGACTCCTACAAAAGGTCACTTCTCCAAAGTCAGGAAACATAACCAATCTACCAGATATACAGAAATAAAAACAGCCAATTATGTAAAACAAGGTGTCAGAGGAATATGTTTCAGTGAAAGAAACAAGATAAAACCCCAGAAGAACAAAGTCAAGTGGAGATAGGTAATCTTTGTGGGAAAGAGTTCAAGGTAATGATGGTAAAGATGATCAAAAAACTTGGGAAAAGAATGGATGCACAGTGAGAGAAATAAGAAGTTTTTAACAAAGAGTTAGAAAATATAAAGAAGAAGCAGACAGAGATGAAGACTACAATAACTAAAATGAAAAATACACTAGAAAGAATCCATAGCAGACTGAAGAATACAGAGGAATGGATCCATGAGCTGGAAGACACAGTAGTAGAAATAATTGACCTTCAGCAGAAAAAAATTAAAAGATGGGAAAAGCTTAAGAGACCTCTGGGACAACATCAACCTTACTAACATTCACATTATAGGGGTCCCAGAAGGAGAAAAGAGAGAAAGAAGGTGAGAACATGTTTGAAGACATAATAGCTGAAAACTTCCCTAACTCAGGAAAAGAAAGAGAAATTCAAGTGAAGTAAGTATAGAGAGTCCCAAATAAGATCAACCAAAAGAGGAACACACCAAGACACAGTATAATTAAAATGGCAAAACTTAAAGATAAAGAGAGACTATTAAAAAAAGCAAGGGAAAAACAACAAATTGCATATAAAGGAAATTCCATAAGTATATCAGCTCATTTTTTGACAGGAACTCTGCAGGTCAGAAGGGAGTGTCAAAACATTTTTAAACTGATCAAAGGGATAGACCTACAACCAACAATACTCTACCTGGTAAGAGTTTCATTCAGATTTGATGGAGAGATCAAAAATATTCAAAAAGAGGGCTTCCCTGGTGGCACAGTGGTTGAGAGTCTGCCTTCCGATGCAGGGGACACGAGTTTGTGCCCTGGTCCAGGAAGATCCCACATGCCACAGAGTAGCTAGGCCTTTGAGCCATGGCCGCTGAGCCTGTGCGTCCAGAGCCTGTGCTCCACAATGGGAGAGGCCACAACAGTGAGAGGCCTGTGTACTGCAAAAAAAAAAAAAAAAAATCAAAAAAACAAAAGATAAGACTTCACCAGCACCAAACCAGCTTTATAAGAAATATTAAAATGGTTTCTCTAAGCAAAAATGAAAAAGCCACAGTTAGAAATATAAAAATTATGAAAGGAAGACTTTCATTGGTAAAGACAAATATACAGTAAACATAGTAAATCAAATACATAGAAAGCTAGAAGAAAGTCTAAAATAAAAAGTAGTAAAATCATCTATATCCACAATAAGCAGCTAAGGGATATACAAAGCAAGTTGATGTAAAATATAATGTCAGAAAGTAACCATAAAGGGAGGAGAGTACAAATGCAGGGTTGTTAAAATACATTTGAAATTAAGAGAACAGCAAGTTAAAACAATTACAATTAGATATAGACAGATAGATTGGTTTATAGTTAGCTAGCTAGTTAGCTAACTATATATAAACCTCATGGCAGCTACAAACCAAAAGATCTATAATAGATAAACACAGAAAAAAGACAAAGGAATCAAATATAACACTAAAGGTTGTCATGAAATCACTAGAGTATAGGAAAAAAGGAGAAGAAAGGAACAAAAAACAACTACAAAAAATTAACAAAATGGTAATAAGAACATATATATCAATAATTATGCTAAATGTATGTGGACTAAATGCTTCAATCAAAAGACAAAGAATAGCTGAATGGATAAAAAAAAAAAAAACCTGGGGTTTCCCTGGTGATGCAGTGGTTGAGAGTTCACCTGCCGATGCAGGGGACATGGGTTCGTGACGTGGTCTGGGAAGATCCCACATGCCACAGAGTGGCTAGGCCTGTGAGCCATGGCCACTGAGCCTGCACATGCGGCGCCTGTGCTCCATAACGGGAGAGGCCACAACAGTGACAGGCCCATGTACCACAAAAAAAACAACAAAAAAATCAAATATGTATATATGTTGCCTAAAAAAGTCTCACTTCAGATAAAAGACATACATAGACTGAAAGTGAGGGGTTTATACATATATTCCATGCAAATGGAAATCAAAAGAAAGCCAAGGTAGCAATACTTTATATTACAAAAAATAAACTTTAAAACAAAGACTACTACAAGTGACAAAGGACATTACATAATGATCAAGGGATCAATCCAAGAAGAAATATATCAATTGTCAATATATATGGATCCAAAGTAGAAGCACCCAAATTAAATGTTAACAGAAGAAATGAAGAAGTTGAGAGTAACAGAATAAAAGTAGGGAAATTTAATACCCCACTTATTTAGATGGCCAGATCATCCAGACAGCAAATAAATAAGGAAACACTGACCATAAATAACAATTAGACCTGATGGACTTAATAGAAATATGTAGAATATTCCATCAAAAGTTGCAAAATACACATTCTTTTCAAGTGCACATGGAACATTCTCCAAGATAGATCACATGCTAGACCAAAAAACCTTGAAAAATTGAAGAAAGTTGAAGCCATATCAACCATCTTTTCCAACCACAACACTACAAGAATAGAAATCAACTGCAAGAAAAAAAAAAATAAACTGAAAAAACAAACACACAGAGGATAAACAGCATGCTGCTAAACAACCAATGGATCAGTGAAGAAATCAAAGAGGAAATCAAAAATACCTGAAGACAAATTAAAACAAAGACAAAATGATCCAAAATCTATGGGATGAAGGAAAAGCAATTCTAAGAGGGAAGATTATAGCAAAACAAGCTTACTACAGGGAATGAGAAACATCCAAAACACACAACCTAACCTTAAACATAAAGAATCTACAAAACAAACAAACAAAACCCAAAGTTAGTAGAAAGAAAGAAATCCTAACAATCAAAGCAGAAACAAATGAAATAGAGACTTAAAAAAAAACAATTAAAAAGTCACTGAAATTAAGAGCTTGTTCTTTGAAAAGATAACAAAATTGATAAACCTTTAGTCAGACACAAAGAGAGAGAGAACCTATATCAATAAAACCAGAAATGAAAAAGGGGACACCACAGAAATACAAAGGATAATAAGAGATTACTATGAACAATTATATGTCAATAAAAGGGAAAACCTAAAGGCAATGAAAAAAATTACTATAAATGTAAAACCTCCTAAGACTGAACAAGGAAGAAACAGAATTATAAACAAACTAATTACCAATAATGAACCAGTGATAAAAAATATCCCACCAAACAAAAGTGTAGGACCAGGTGACTTCACAGGTGAATTCTACCAATTATTTAGAAAACAGTTAACACCTATGTTTCTCAAACTATTCCAAAAAATTGCAGAGGAAAGAACATTTCTGATTTCATTCTATGAGGCCAGGAACACTTTGATACCAAAACCAGACAAAGGTATCACAAAAAAGAAAATTACAGGCCTATATTACTGATGAACATAGACACAAAATTCCTTAACAAAGTGTTAGTAAATGGAATCCAATGATATATATTAAAATGATTTTATAGCATGGTCAAATGGGATTTATCACATGGATGCAAGGATGCTTCAATAACCATAAATCAATCAATGTGGTACACCACATTAACAAGTTGAAGAATAAAACCACCATAGGATCTCAATAGATGCAGAAAAAGCTTTTGATACAAATCAATATCTATTTATAAAAAAACGTTCAAGGGGCTTCCCTGGTGGCGCAGTGGTTAAGAATCTGCCTGCCAGTGCAGGGGACACGGGTTCGATCCCTGGTCTGGGAAGATCCCACATGCCGCGGAGCAACTAAGCCCGTGAGCCACAACTACTGAGCCTGCGCGTCTGGAGCCTGTGCTCCACAACGGGAGAGGCCGTGTCAGTGAGAGGCCCGCGCACCGCGATGAAGAGTGGCCTCCGCTCTCCGCAACTGGAGAAAGCCCTCGCACAGAAACGAAGACCCAACACAGCCAAAAATCAAAAAAAATAAAAAAAAAATAAAAAAAAAAAAAAAAAAAAAAAAACGTTCAAAAAAGCAAGTATAGACAGAGCATACCTCAACACAATAATGGCCATAAATGATAAGCCCACAGTTAACACCATACTCAGTGATGAAAAGCTTGAAAGCATTTCCATAAGAACAAGACAAGGATGGCTACTCTCACCACTTTTATTCAACATAGTATTGGGAGCCCCTAGCCACAGCAATCAGATAAGAAAAATAAATAAGAATCTGAATTGTAAACGAAGTAAAACTGTCATTATTTGATTATATGATACTATACATAGAATATCTTAAAGACACCACCAAAAACCTATTGAGTTTAGTAATGTTTGTTTAGCAATGTTATAGTATACACAATTAATCAGTGAGTTTAGTAATGTTATATTTTAGTGAGTTTAGTAATGTTATAGTATACAAAATTAATATACAGAAGTATTATAGTTCAGTAATGTTATAGTATACTATATGGAAGATATTTAAGTGTCCATCAGATAAAGAAGATAAGCTATATATATATACATATACATATATATATATATATATATATATATACACACACACACATACATATATAAAACAGAATACTACTCAGCCAAAAGAAGAATAAAATTTTGCCATTTGCAATAACATGGATGGACTTGGAAGGTATTATGCTTAGTGAAATAATTCAGACAGAGAAAGACAAATACTGTATGTTTTCACTTATATGTGGAATCTAAAAAACAGAACCAACCATTGAATATAACATAAAAGAAACTGGCTTACAAATATAGAGCTCAAACTAGTGGTTTCTGGTAGGATAGGGATGGAGGGAGGGGAAAAGATAGGGGAAGGGGATTAAGAGGTACACACTACTAGGTATGAAATACATAAGTTATAAGGATATATTGTGCAACATGGGGGGTATAGCCAATGTTTTATAACAACTATAAATGGAGTATAATCTATAAAAATTTTGAATCAATATGTTGTATGCCTACAACTCATATATATTGTAAATCAACTATACCTCAATAAAAATAGAGAGAAAAATCTTTCCTGAGTTTTTGCTTGTTAAAACCATTTGTTTCCTAATGTTATCAGTTGACATTTTCTCCAGGTATAGAATCTTTACGTCACTTTCTATCTTCAGAAAATTTGTAGGTTTTGCCTGGAGAGCTCTTCTTGTGTTGACAGTTGCTATGGAGAAGTTGTGGCCAGCTTGCTTGCTTCTGTTTTCTCCCCTTGTGTATATGAATCACTTGTATCCCATGATACCCTAAGGATTCTTCTTTTATGATTGAACATCAGTACCTTTACTATGATGTGCTTCAGTTATTCATTCTTATTATACCCTGCCACAAGTTGTATCTTTTAATATTTATAAATAATAATTTTTAATTGTATGAATTTTTTGAGTTAATATTTCAATATCTGTTTTTTATAAATTTGGTTTTTTTTAAAAATTTTTTCCTTTAATAACACTGTTTATATGTAGGTTGAATCTCTATTTCCTGCCTTTTTTTGTATATCCTTTATTTCTATTTAATTTTTCTTATATTTTCATTCTTATGTCTTATGGTCCTTATATTTTAGTTGTGTTCCCTTTATTTCCCCTACATTTCTGTGATGATGTTATTTTTTATTCTATTTTTTCCTGACCTGTTTCAACTCATAATATCCATGTCCACTTTTGCCCCACTATCATGTTTTTTAATGTATTATCATTATTGTTGTTTTTGTTATTATTATTATCTGCTTCAATGCAGAGTTGGACATAGTATCTTTCTTCAACAATGGTAAATATTTTGTTTATGTTTTTATCTACATCTTGGCAACACTTTTTTTTTTAACATCTTTATTGGGGTATAATTGCTTTACAATTGTGTGTTAGTTTCTGCTTTATAACAAAGTGAATCAGTTATACATATACATATGTTCCCATATGTCTTCCCTCTTGCGTCTCCCTCCCTCCCACCCTCCCTATCCCACCCCTCCAGGCTGTCACAAAGCACCGAGCCAATATCCCTGTGCCATGCTGCTGCTTCCCACTAGCTATCTACCTTACTACTTTTGTTAGTGTGTATATGTCCATGACTCTCTCTCACCCTGTCACAGCTCACCCTTCCCCCTCCCCATATCCTCAAGTCCGTTCTCCAATAGGTCTGCATCTTTATTCCTGTCTTACCCCTAGGTTCTTCATGACATTTTTTTCCCTTAAATTCCATATATATGTGTTAGCATACGGTATTTGTCTTTTTCTTTCTGACTTACTTCACTCTGTATGACTGACTCTAGGTCTATCCACCTCATTACAAATAGCTCAATTTCGTTTCTTTTTATGGCTGAGTAATATTCCATTGTATATATGTGCCACATCTTCTTTATCCATTCATCCGATGATGGGCACTTAGGTTGTTTCCATCTCCGGGCTATTGTAAATAGAGCTGCAATGAACATTTTGGTACATGACTCTTTTTGAATTTTGGTTTTCTCAGGGTATATGCCCAGTAGTGGGATTGCTGGGTCATATGGTAGTTCTATTTGTAGTTTTTTAAGGAACCTCCATACTGTTCTCCATAGTGGCTGAACCAATTCACATTCCCACCAGCAGTGCAAGAGTGTTCCCTTTTCTCCACACCCTCTCCAGCATTTATTGTTTCTAGATTTTTTGATGATGTTGGCAACACTTTTTTAGTAGTATTCTTTTTTCCTCTTTGTCTTTTAATGTCTCTCTGTGGATATTGTGCTTTTTCTTTTCATCATCTTCACTGAAGGATGTGAACATGTTCTGTGTCAGACATTTTCAGTGGGCTCCTTTGGCAGTTAAGGGCCCAGAACCTTTTTATGGTAGAGCTGAAATTTATCATAAGCTCTAGGTTTTTGTGTATAAGTCTCTGCTAAAGACAATTCTACCAGCTAACAGAGTTAGGCATCTGTGCTTTTTGTATTGTAATGGTTCTCTTTTCCTCAGCACCATACAAATTATATTATAAAAAAATGACTTGTTTGTATGATTGATCCTTGGTTTAGTATAATCATGTCTATTCCCTAACTGATTCCATGGTATCTCCTGCACCAGCCAGTACAGAAAACTATACTATATATATTTTTTGTCTAATTAACACCTTCAAAATACTGGTCATTAACACCTATTAATTTAAATAAATTGATAAACTCTCTTCCTTGAAGGAATTTATAATTTATCTTGTACTAGATAAAGAGGAGTAAATGAAACATCTTAAAAATAAAATGATACCTACAACAGGATTTCAGAGAAGTAAGGATCTCTCTATCATCCCAGGAGGAATGAGACCATATTTAAGCTCATGAATAAAGAAAAAAAGCAAACATAAAATTGTGAATAATGGTTCCACAGTAAGTCACTTTCTGCTGCATGTTTTGTGATGTTATCTAACATCAATACCATATGTAACTTTAGATTTAGGTTGATATTTTTTAATCCATGCTCATTTAGACTTAGCAATACAGTGTGTTGATTTCTTTGCTCACTGCAGTTTCTTAAACTTCATTTCCTTCACTAGGACTCATTTATTTTACTTGCTGGTATGTATGCTTTAGTAATTTTTTCAGATTTGAGTTATGGATGGTAAAATATCCATGTCCTACAAAATCGGAAAATATCTTTATTTTTCTCTAAAAAATTAATAATAGTGTTCAACATTTTTTTTTTTCTAAGAATCCTGAGGAAGTGCACTTCTTGCATTCAGCATTACTTATGAGAATTTGAGGGCAAGGTATGTTGTTGTGTTTCAAATTCCTTTTATGCTCTTTTTTAAACTTAAGACACTCTTGGGGGGTTCTCTCTACCTTTGGATAAAGATCTTTGGAATTTCAAAATTCACTATGATATTACTATGCACAGTCTTTTTTTTTTTTTTTTAAGTCACAATAAATGTGAACTCTTTCAATCTAGAAAGTCATATATTTTTCAGTCATGGAAAAATTTGGAATTTTGTATTTACCACTTTTCTCCTTCATTTTCCTATGATCTCTTTCTCAAACTTTATTTACATATGTCCAAATATATGCCCATGTGCTTTAATATCTTTCTACTTTTATACTCCATGAGAGTTGGGGGAAATCCTCAATTTCACCTTGCTACCAAAAGACACAATTATCATTTAGCATTTGAATAGTCCACTATTCAACTTTTCTATTCACATTTTTCAAGAATTAAATTTTCAGTTTCCAAGTTTTCAAGGTGAATCTTAAAAAAAGTATCATGATATCCTCTTGTGTTTCTCAAATGATATGTATAACTAATATTTAGTCTAATATCTTGCCTGTTTTCTTCACTGTTTCTGTGCGTTTTGCTGCATTTTGTGCTTTTCCTTCATGATGTGGCCCTCCCCAGATATTTGATTATGCTCAGTTATGTCTTTATCTGATTATGCCTGGTGGTGTGTTTTGATTTAGGATGCACCGTTACGTTTTTGGTAATGCTGTCTCTGCACAGAGGCCATGGGCTATGGGGCCAGGTCTTACCACTGTGGTTTAGAACGATGTCTGGGTAGAGTTACAGTGAAGGAGAGGCACTGTTGTTCAGTGCTGACTCAAAGATTTGAGGGTGAGGAGAGATGCAGAAATTCCCACCTGTGCCACTCAAACTAATTCCCCTGCAATTGCTTCAGCCTCACCCTGCTCCTGATACCATGCCATTGTTAGAGCCACTCTGACCTTTTGTACCAGCGTGTAGTCTGCCTCAGGCTGCTTTCCATATTTTAGATATTACTCATCCAATGGAGTTGCCCCTCCGCTATGGCTGTGGATTCATTTTCTAACGGTACTCTGAATTGGTGATGGAAAGAGAGTCAGTATTGTGTGTGCCCTCTTGAATTTGTAAAGTAGAAATTAGATGTAACATTCTAACTACTGCTGTGGGGACATCTCTGGATTTTTCATTCTCTTAACACTTGTTGATATAATGATTTCTTCAAATTGTGGGATGAGAACAACGATCAACCCTTGAGAGCTAGCGGTTTCAAACCCAGCAAACTGATAGGGGCTGCTTGGCTACAAGTGTTGCCATTTCCTGCTGCATTCAGTTGAGGGACAATTGAAAAATTCATGAGACATGCCCAGCTAGAACAATAATCTTCCTGCCTTCTCCTTATTTAAATCCTGAACTACTGACACAAATCCTTCTTTGAAAAATCATGTTGTAGATAATGAGTAAATCATGTAAAATATGCCCTAACTTCTCCATCCTTTCGAACTCATCTGCTTCAATAAGCTTTCTCTAACATATCAGCCTAATTTATCATGCAGTCCCTACATCAAAGTTTCAAAATCAGGAATGGGGATTTTTATAGAAGAAGGACAGATCATCATGCTTGTTGTTTGTGACTTTCTTCATGACAATCTAACTGAAGGTTTTGCTTTTCAAATATGATGTAGTCACAGGAGAGTGAAGATTTTGTAACAAAAATTGGCAAAACTGAACTCAATGGGGGAAAATATTTGCACTTATTACTTCATCAATATCTCCAGAAACAGGAGCTCCAAATCCTAAGTGTTACATCCATTCTCCTTCCCTCACTTCATCAGTCCTGCTAATGTTTTACCTGCAATGACTCTTGAGAGCCTATTTCTCTGTCCTGTAAACTTTTCTTATTATCTGGCCCAAGCTTCTTCTTTCTTAGCTCCAGGCTACTGCACCTACTACTGCCATCAGCTGAGCCTGTGAATAATTTACCCTTCATTTATAGTGCTACCTTGAAGATATTTACAGTCTGAGATCATATCCCTCTTGAGCTTTCCTTTTCCACCGGTCCAGCTTTCCCCAAACTCTCTTGCCAGTTTATGGAGATTTGTTTCCATTCTTGATATATTTCTCTAGTTTTCCTACTTCCTTCCAAAGAAAGCCAAATAGTGCCGGATGCTCCCGGTGCTGTCAGGAGGGAGGCGAGACATGCGAAGTTACCCCTCCTCACTGTGTGTGTCCTCTTTGGAGTAGAGCCTAAGAACTGATAATCGTTCCACTCATAAAAATAAGCATAATCCCAGTAAACTAACCCTGTTAATAAATCAGAGAAAACCGCCATTCGCCAGCTGCTTCCCTTGCTCCCAGGGTCTCTGCGATATAATAGGGCATAATTCACTCCTCACAAACACTTAAGACGCATTTCTGCCATTGAGAATCTGATAATATTCAAATACTACTGCGGTATTATGCAGCTCACAATTGCAGATGAGATTCTATAACAGCCTCACACTTTGGCATGCATTATGTAAGTTGGGATAAAATTGTCTGTCTTAAAACTCTTCTTCAATCGCAACCCAGTATCATCGTTTCACACACAGAGCTTCGGGACCATTAAAAATTTAGCTTCTTCTCTATTTAGCAGGTTCTGTGAAAAAGAACAGAAACAGACAAACAGATGTTCCCTCTTCTGAGTCCCAGGGGCTCTGAGGCAGAGCAGAGACATGCTGAAGTGGAGACAACAACAATGACACTGAAGATACATTTCTTCTGATTTAAAAAAGGAGGAAAAAGAGAGAGAGAAAAAGACAGAAACCATTTACTGTCTCTTCTGGAAAAGTAGGAATACTCCACATTACACTAGTGAATGCTGTTCTGAACTGGAGAAAATTTCTAGGAGGTTACCACCTTATGAAACTGAACTTCCCCATCTTACAGTTATTAACAAATTCCCCACATACTCTCCTGAAAGGTGAAGTGATGGGTGAATTTTGTATTGCTAGTAGTAGATATTAGTAGCTCAGAGATGAGAGTATCAAAAAAAATCCTACCCCTTGCCACAATCTGCCCCAGTGCCAAATCTTTTAACAGGAACAAAAATTTTCCATTCCACAACTCAGAATATATGTCTGAACATGAACACACCCTCAGGGAAGGTGATGCAGGGATTCTCATTTATCTTAAGTGGTAAAAGACAGATGTAAAACATTTTCCCATTGCAAGTTTTGATAGAAGAGGATAAAACCAAGGCTCCTGATATAAGTTAGGAAGGTGAGAAAGGCATCTATAGAAGGCAGAAAATAACATGCCTTCCCTTCCCCCAGTAAAGGAAAGATAATTTTGTAATGAGATATCCTACCAAGAATGCAGAATGAGGAAGGAGTCAGAATATGGAATTTCTAGTCCTGGCTCTCTTTCCAAGAAGCTACAGGATCCTGGCCAAGTTGCCTACACTTAGAGCCTCAGTTTTCTTTATTGATAAACTAGGGGTTTGGGCTACCAGCTGTCCCAGTCCTGATATACTAGGATAACTCTGCTGATGAGCAGACCAGAATATATTATCCACTTTAATGTCTTTGGGCTTAGATCAATGAAAACTTAAAAAGGAAAATTGTGAAGGTAACATAGGGAGATAACACATATAGACAGATGGTTTGCCAATTAGTCATTAGAATGCTTTTTTTTTCCTTCCCCCCCCCCCTTGCTTTGCTGTCCTTTGCCTTTGAAGATGACTGTGCTAATGCAGCTGACTCTCCTCATGAGGGTGTGGCTGAGAAGATGAAAGAAGGCTACAGGACACATTTCCCTTTCTTTTGTAGACTTGGTGGGGAAGATCTGTCTTTTTTGCTCCCACTTTGATTTATGCTTCTGGTTATTCGGAGACCAGTTAATCCTTAGTGACAGCAGCTGACCACTTCCACAAAACTTCAGAGAAATATGCCCAGCTACCATTTCTGGGAGGAGGGATTTCTCTGACAGTTTGGGAATGATTACCTTTGTGGGACTGCAGCTGCAAGGGAGATGGGGAGAAGCTTGCTGCTGCATTCTGATGTCTTATTTAAAGACCAAGTAAAGGCAGAGGAATTGATAGTTTGAAGTTAAATCAAACCCAAAACACAACAGAACTCCCAGAAAAAATTTGAGTAGGATAAAATGTTGTTTTTAATTTTGTCTGTTTTTACCTGAAATTATCCAGTTGCTCTGTCTACAAAGGTATTCATAATTGAATATTTTCCCATTTCTGGTCCTCAGTTTGCTTATATGTGTGCGTTGGTAAAACTGATTTACTCCTCAGTGGGATTTGTGTATTCATACTGATATGGTTCATATCCTTCCATTTTAATCTGCAATTTAGTTAGAAAAATACCCTAGATTACTTCCAGAATGCTTGACTCAATGTACTCATGTTCTATAGTGGAAATATACACTGGACTGGGTGGAAGGAGCCTTATATTCTAGCCTTGTCTCTTTCCTTCTACTTATGAACTACAAGAGAGTCACATTGTCCTGGAAATCTTGAGTCTTTGATCTATAAAATAAAGAGGGTGAGGTATTTGGTCTTTCAGTGACTCCCCAGTAATAGGGTTTGCTGTTTTACTACTAACAGCCATATTAGCTAAGTAAAACTGCCAGGGAAAGAGTAACAAGCAGAGAAATTCAGCAGAATGGTGGAAGGTTGCACTAACTATGCCGGAGGTTATGTCAGTGGCCGGGGTCCAGAGGGTAAGCCTGATGTGATAGGAACCAGATGGAAGGTGTTTGAGCACAGCCAAAGTTCCCTTCTGTGCAGGTATGCCTAGGCTCAGTGTCCTCTACAGCCTCATTGTTTTAAGTTGGAAGCAATTATGAAAAAAACAGTTCCATTATATGTAAAAATTTAAAACCAAACAAGCATACATATGAAGAAATCTTAACAACTAAAATTTTTCTTAGAAACAATGATTGATGTTAGGTTAGGCCATTTAAACTCTCCTGGGAAAAGTACTTAAGAATGAACTGTAAGAAAGGTTAAAATTAAGATGTAGAAGACATTAAGAACTCAAAGCACTATTTCATTTAAAAATTGACTTCAAAGATATCTAGTTTAAAATCATGTAAAACTCCTTTTTTTGATTTTTAAACTACATTTTTTCACCAACCTCTCCAGTGCAAATAGAAAGGAACACACAGTGGCAATCTCAAACAAATTCTGACATGAATAGAAACCAAAAATATGTCGACAAATCAATAGATGTGGAAAAAGATGGAGTTGATAAAGTTCTTGATAGCTCCAAGGGCAGATTCAAATGAAGGGTTGAACAACCATTTGCTAAATCTAATAAAAATTAATGACAGTAGTTCCATTCTCCATACATTTATCAATTCACTTAATAAATAAGTAGCTGTTAGGGAAATGCATTAGCTACTAAGGATAGATAAGTGAACCAGATATATCCATGAGATTGACCCCTGTCCTCAAGAACCATATTATTTAACAGAGAACATAATCAGTGAGCAAGTAATTTCAAGTATGATGAGAGCTATAAAAGGGCAAACTAACTTAATTACAAAGACAGAGAAGCACCTCAAAGACTGTCCTTTAACATGAAAAGTTACAAATGAATAAGGAGTAAGTCAGACATTGGTCATTAATCCCCAGCTGCCTAGGAGCACCTCACCTTGGCTGTAGCTAAAGGGTGGGGTTAAGGTGAAATGGTGATAATTTTGGGCTACTCCTGGGAACAGTGTAGTCCAGGAGGGAGAGCTTGAGGCAAAAAAGCGCACTGCACAGAATAAACAAATTAGATATAATTAGAGCATAAAGAGAGAAGAATAACTAAAGTGGCATTCCTTAGAAAGGTAGTGGAGCCTCCTGGTTTTGCTGGGTATTATAATGTAATTTCAGGGGCTTTCTCTGGCTGCTTTGTGGAAATGGATTAGTGAGGAAGCAAAAGGTATTAAAGTGCTGATTCCAAAGAATTGATGTGAAATGTAAGTACTTTATGCACATGAAAACAAAAATGTATTAAGATAGCCACAATCTAAAAAAAGTCACTAATGATTGAGGGTGGAGCTTCTCCAGGGTTTATTAAAGTTCACAGGACTGACCCTACTACAGTGCATTTCTACCCCACTGTCTTCATCCCTCTTAGGCTGTGGGAGAGACCACTGTGATGGGCAGTGTATGCAGAGACACTCAAGAAAATCTCTAGTGAAGATGAGAGATGCTGCTGATGGCAGGAGACTGGAACTTTCCAGTTTGGATGGCTATGTAGATAGCCAAATTACAAATCTATCCACCCCAGGGGTAGAAAAGAAAATTGGAGAGAAGATGCAGTCAGCAAAAGAAAATGGCAACCTTGACTCACACCCCTAGGCTTGGCAAAGACAAGTTAACCCTAGGTCAAGTGGACATTTGTAGAGCAGTGCGGAAGGTAGAGGCATCTTGCCTGAAACCTGCTCCACAGAGCTGCTCTCTGAGTGAATGCTTCCAAGTTGCAAGAAGCAAGTGGGAACTGAGGGCAGATGGAACATCCAGGCTGGACAGGGTCCTGAGCGCCAGGAGGCTGCACTGGGCTCTGCCATTGCACAGAGTGTGAGCAGCTTATGAACAGTGGCCACACAGAGGCCATCATCGATGACAGGTCAGGACAGGCAGAAAAGCAGCAGACATCAATGGAAAAGGATTAAAATTATCCCCAGTAAGGTAAGGGGGATAATTTTATAATTATATGTTATATATATATATATATATATATATATATATTATAATTATAATGATTTGTTCTCACCCTTCATTTCTTTGTTCTGTCCCTCATTCTTGGAGAGTTAGAATGTAGGAAAAGGGTACTGGTGAGGGAGTGAAAGGTACCAGTCAGTCCTGGGCCAGCAATAGCAAAGAAAGTGTTTAGAATCAGATAAGAGTGGAAGCTTTTCATGTGGATGTACTGATTTTTATATCTGAACTAGATGGAAAGTAATATAATCTTCCAAGTATATTGACAAAAATCAGGGAAGAGGAGGAAGTTGTTCAATGAGGGGCGCAGTTTGAGGCAATGTTTAGAAGAGGTAAAATCATCTCATTTTATACCCAAGTGGAGTGAGATTCCTTAGTGAAGAGTTTGGATTGAATTAAATGTGGCTGCTCTCTGGGTCCCCAGCCCAAGGCTCTGCTCCAGTTCCTGCTGGCATCCTGCTAAAGTTCAGAAGTCAACTTACTTTCTAGAGAGGTAGGTTTTTGAGGTCTTCTCTGAACAGCACCTGGTCCCAGAGAATAAACAATATTTTTAAGGTAAAAACCAATATCCAGTGATACAAGTCAGCCCAGAATGAAGGCACTATTTTACAATAAATGCAGAACTAATTTTTCCCTATTCTTTATTTGAGAATAGGATGTTTTACCTTAATGTAACCAAAAGTTTCCTTACCAACTCCAACTCCTATGAATTAACCCTAACACATAAATTAGATTATTGTGAAATGTGGTGTCAAATCTTTGCCTCTAGAGAATAATAAAATAAAATAAACAAAAGGAAAATATAATAAAAAAAACTACTTAGTGTTTATGATAATAACTTACCCCCTCATCCCCATCTCCCTCTTATGGTAAGTAGGAGCTGCAGAGGCCTGGTGGGTTTAGAGAACAAGTGTAAGGCTGAGCATGCTGAAATTGAGGTGGGGCTCTAGAACAGGGGTGTCAGATATTTGTATTTAAAAAAGGTCTGTCTCAGAACAGGACTCGGGTTCTCAGTATATTTGTGGTGACTGAAGCCACAGACATGACTCTGCCTGGAAGCAGGTGAAAGATAAAATAGGAGCCCAGAATTATGGCTAAGCAGATTTTACATTGAACAGCAATTTTGTGCTTTTGCTAAAAAGTTTTACTTCCGCATTTTATTTTCATCATTTATCTGTAGGTAAGAGTTATTTTTCTTCCATTTCTGTATTAGAGAATGGAGGCACATATGCTTAAATCTAAGTAGCAAATCCAGAAGGACAAATCAAGCACCACATTTCCCAGTCCTATGTCCTTTCCAGTACACCTCAGTTACTTTCTAATTTTTTTCCCTACATGGAGTAAGAATTTTAACCTAAATTTTATGGATAATTTTTCTACTTTAATATTGAGAAATATCTCTAGGAAGTTGACTATTTGTCAAAGGGAGATATCTTAAAAATCTAAGAAATTTTATATGATTGATAATGATCTCACATATGCTGTCATTGTGTTTAACTTAGAAACAGAATCATCTCTTTGATTTGATGTGTATTTCAGGTGGTAATTTTAATAATGTTTTAGGACACCTTTTCTCAGGCACCAAAAAATTTACAGACATCCTAAATATTATCCTCCAACCACTCTCCTCACGAAAGTGATGTACTGCCTCTGAGGAGCCTGAGATCCACTTAGAATTTTTCATTAAGCTCCATTTAGTAACAGGAGATATGGCAACACACTGGGTGGCCAGTCCAGTACTATCCCCTTAACCCCAGTGGAGATCAGCTGATGGGAACTCACACTTTTGTTCATGGAAGAGCCCTGTGTCATCTTAAGATCCTTGTTTCTGTTTAGAATTGAGAGAAATGCCTTTTCTCCATCAACTGTCAAATTGTCAAAACACACTGAGCTTGTTTGGATTTGGGGTATTGGAGTGGTGGGGAGACCATCTGCTTCCTCTGACGTGATGACTCCCCATATTTTGCCAGATGTAATTATTCAGTCCCTGGTACCCAGGCTTTCTCTGAGATGAGACATTCAAAGTCCACTATTAAACATTTTTCAAATAGAAGACAGGATTTTATGACTCTGCAACTATGGGATCAGCGGTTTTATGCTCTTTAGTTTTGTGATAATGTGTGTCTGCTTCCCCCATGCAGGCTATGCTGTGGTTAGTGTTGATTTGGTAAAGAATTTTCTGTTTTGTTTCTGCAGTTATTGTGTTTATGGAGGGCAAATTGTATTTTCTGATAAAGCCTCCTTAAAGCACACTTCACTAATCCCAGCTCTCATATGTGGTTTTCAGTCTAAAACAAGGAAACCAATTATAAATGAATCTACAAGCACTAAGGAGGGATGGGGCCAGAGGTGGCATATCTACAGAGAACAATTGAGAAATAAAAGCATTTAAATATAAAATATTACAAAATATTACTTAGATATCAATTTAGTTAAAATGGTATATATGCCCAGAAAGTCTCTGATCTTACTCTCCCAGACTGCAGATGACAGTCTAGCTTACTGCACAGATTTTAACATTACTCAAGTTAACTTTCTGGAAGTTAGAAACTTGTAAACTTCTTCTCACACAGAGTTTTACAGTTAGAAAAAGACTTACGACCTCTTTTGACCTTTAGAGAGAGCAGTCAGGGTTGTGTGTTTTATTGTTTTGTATAAAAAATATACCTTTAAAGGCAGAAGGTACGTTCTGACACGTGCCCTCTGAATCTTTGTAACGCAGATCCTGGTTATAATGAGAACTCTTGAAATTGCTCATCTGTACCATTGTTGTGTGTGGCCCATTAAATTCTGAGCTCATGAAAGAAAAGAGTTCCATGTAGTCTCTACTAGGTCAGGGGCACATAGTTCTATAAGAAAAGTACTGGCTAGAAAGAAGTGATTGATTGGGTGTTGTGAAGTGTTTATATAAACACGTGAGCTGGTTACATAGATATATTGCACTTGTGGCCTGAGGAGACAGTAATGGAAGCCCGTCTGGAAGTCTGCACTCTGTCTCAAATTTGCTCTTCTTGGAGGGATGATGATAAAGGCAGAGGTGACTTTCCTACTTAGTGAAGTCTGCATGTACAAGATCATTTGTATTTAAGGCAAATAAACCAAAGGGTTAATATGCAAAGTATGGACAATTTAGTGACCTTTATTCCTTCACTTACCTGGTAATGTGGAAGATAATGTTTCTAAATATTAAAATGATTGCCTGATCACTTGATGATCCTAAAGTGGGCTTTTAGACTTCCACATGAAAGTGGAACCTTTGCAGTTGCCACTGTGGGCAAGTGGCATAGCACTGCTTCTAGAGGCACCTAAAATTGTGTTTGTAAAGTAAGTGATGTAGTGTCTTCCATGAGGTGGGGAAGGGAGTCAGTGTTTAACTGGGGTGAAATCAAAAGGTAATTCTCTCCAACAAATGTAATTTTCCTCATGGCCGTAGGACAGAAGAGAATATCAGACATGACAAAGAGCAGGCACACAAGGACTCTGAGGCTCTGAGGTTGAAGAGAGAGAAGCTGTACTTACATAAACAAAATAAAGAGCCATTTTGAGGTGCATACCACAGTCCTGGAAGATGAGACTGACAATAACTCACTAGAAGTGATGATGATCTTGAAGCAAGGTGATAGCTGCCTAAGTAAAACTTTCCCAAACAGCAGCTGTGCAGGACACAGGAAGATTTAGAAGATTCTAGAAGACAAGAAATCTAAATTTACCCAGGGAAAATTCTCTTTTATTCCCATGTATGCAAAGAGTCTCTCACAGATCTTTGGTGAGTAAGAAATCAAAATTCTCTCAGAATTTTTGAGCATGTCATATGTTGTCTAAGTGTAGATACAAGGTAAATATGTCATGAAATGTGTTTTTTGAAAAACTGCATTTTAAATGTATGTGATTTGGGATATACTATGGAAATATTTCTCAGACTAAGGTAGATATTTGGTGATTCCAAGTTTTTTAAGAAATTTACGATAAAATTATTTCTGACATCATATCTGGTGTAGAGATTGGGGATGCTGATTATTACTGAAAAATCAAGAATCATTTCTTCATGTATTTGTATGGACACAGGTGATCATTTTAAGAAAAACTTTGACCTTGCTCCATGTCCCCATCTGGTCTATCTCTGTACAGAAATAAAGATGCAATTTATTCATGAAAGAATACTTATTATGAAACTTTATTTTCTTAGAGAATGCTATTTCTAATTCTTCATTTCTTATGAAGTTACAGTATATACATTATTCATAATTTAGATGGTCTCAGATTTTGTATTTGGCAAGTATCTGTGAAGATGCATGCATCTACAACTCTGTAATTCTCAAACCTGATTCCCTCACGCATATTAGAATCACCTGGGATGCCAAGCACCCCTGCCCCCATACACACACACATCTATCACATACACATGTACACACACACACACATGCTACATACACATACTAGAGATACAACTTGAAATAATCTGTTTTTATATCACAGGTGGGGGTCTGAACATTGGTATTTAAAAGTACCACCCAGTGGAATTTAATTTGCAGCCAAGGTTGAAATCCATTGGTCTATAGTATATAATAATCTGCAGTTTTGCTAAGGCACAAAATTGAAACACTTGTGCTTGGAGTGAGTGGTTCAGTGTGTGGAGGAGACCAGTCAGCTTCTAAACCTCCAGGCAGCCTGGTTTACTCTATCTGGGCTTACACACACACTGACTCTTAGGAAGTAAACAAAAAAATTAAAAAAGCAAACCAAAATAACACTTTGCCTCCTCTTTGTGGAAAATTGGCTGAACAGAATGAGTCACTCCTATCTTGGATGTAAGTGAAAAGATTGTGAAGATGCCTAAGAGAGCACAATAGTAGAAGATTTGTTAAGGGTATTCTAATTAAGCAATCTTATATCACCTATATCTCCCTTGTCTATAGTGGTGATCATTCTAGAGTTCTTTTAATGCAAAAAAAAAAAAAAAAAGAGATTTGTCTGACTAGCTACATGTTAGATTTTTTGGCCTTATGATGATCATCATAGGAACTAAGACTGATTCCAGACTAGCTTAATAGTGAACACTCTAAACAAGGATAGAATCACCTGGGATTTTATGCCATATGTATGTGTATGTATGCACACAAGCAAAAAGCAAGGAAACAACTAAGAAATCTCCTTTGTATTGAAACCATTTCTCCCAGGGTGTGCAGTGACTCACAACCACGACAGCCACTGATTTTTCTCTTTATCCCCAATTAGAAGATTTTTTCTCACAGATCTTTCCTTTATTTATTATTATTAAACCCTTTGTACCTTGAGACACTCACTGTGCATAGACTTTAAAGGGTCAAAAATATACTATTTTGCTAACAATATTATAAAATCTAGAAGAGGATTGGGAACTATTTTAATGAAAGAGTTTTTATTTTCTTGTTTGTTTTACTAAATCCAAACTCTGTATTCTGTCTACTAAAGGACACTTCCTAAACACTGAATCCAGACTTTTTGATGGGTTCCAATTCAGCTATGACACCTTTCCAATTACTAATAGTTCATTCAATGACTTTTTATTGGAACTCTCCTGATCTTTGCACTGTGGGAAGGCTTGAGAAGTATGGATAAAATTACCCCACTTTTTATGTTTCCTTGATTGATTTATCTTCTAGACATTCTTTTATGCCATAGGTTTTGTCCTTCTAATGGTGTTAAGTAACTAGATAGCTGAACCAAAATAAGCCTCTTTACAGATGTAACTGTCCTTTTCTATTTTGAAAAAGTCCTCTTCACATGCCCATGAATTTAAGATTCAGCTATTGTTCTTACAATATTCAATATGATGGACAAATGACACTGTGGTAGAGGTTTTTCTTCCAAAAATCTTACTTGATTAACTAGACTTCTGGTATTTGCATAGCTAACTGTTACAATACTATACCTGTCTTCCACATATCATTACACATGGATTCTTCACACATAGGAACCAGAAACTCTACAAACAACAGCTCTGTTTGCCAATGTATAGAGAAAAGCCCTTGGAAGCAGTTCCACTTAAGAAACTATGTCACATTAACATCCCTTTACCTCCTCAACATCTTTTGGTTCAGAAGAATGAGTAACAATATCTTAGAAGTCTTGCACAGCACCCCCAGTAATAACATAGTTGCTTCTGTCCCTGCTCTGCTAGTATTGAGCATACATGACATGTTTCCATGGTCCTTGTCACTAAGACCAATGAAACACCAACACCTATATATCTTGTCCCCTACATATCATTGACTTTCCTACTGTCATACCCAAGTAAAACCCACTGTTACCCTTGATTATAAAAATGACCCATAGCATAAAAGCTGTATTTGAATTAGGAACGTCAAGTTTCATTACATCAACAGTCTCAAATGTATGTCTACACTCAGCATATACCCAGATGCATCGTTGCAACATTTTTTGTGTCCAGGTTTAACTTTCAATTGATTTTCTTTGGCTAAAGAGATAGCGACACATCATTATTTGTATCTTCTCATAATGACTTGCATATGTTTTGTATATACTTGGAAAATCTATATTAATAAATATATGCTCAAAACAGAACTGTTCTTTATTAAAATTCACAGTACTCTCTGGCTGCATTTTAAAAATATGTCAGCCCCTTCCCCACCACACATACTTTTTTTTGCCTGGATTAGAGTTAGTCATGTCTCATCCAGTAATTCTGAAAATGTTCTTAGAATTTTCTGATTTTGATTTCCTCTGAGCTAGAAAAGCAGCTAGCTAAAATTTGTACAATTTGTTTTAAGTTAAATGGGACATGCAGAATTTGTAGAATTTTCACGATACATTAAAAAACCCTGCTGTTTTTATTGTTGAATTTTTACATTAAGCTTTTGGGTATTTATGGAACCTCACACTGCTCCTTCTTTTACTACTTTCCCAATCCCTTTCCTCCCTATCTCCTTCTTCCTCCCCCTCTTCCTCTTCCTCCTCCTCCTTGAACTGGACTACTGTGCTCTAAAGTTAGGCATGTTTATACCTATGAAATTTTATACCTCTAGAAATATATGTCTTTACCACATTTATCATACAATCTAATAGCAACAATAGTATTTTTACCCACCTGAAATAGAATAAATAGTCAGGAATTATATAGGAGTGTAGAGGCTACATATATGTAAGTATCTAAATAGATGAATTCAAAATAAAGAAGACAAGTTAAAATTTTTCTCTAATACGTTTCCTAAATATAACTCTAAATATGTTTACTATATTGCTCTTAGTCTCTATTCCCTGATACAGGAGTGAATGAAGAGGATAAAATATCCTATAAGTGATATTTAGTTAAGTTATTTTAATAGCAGTTTCCTTATCTCTAGCCATTGGAAAAGGTGGAAAGCGAACCCTAGGGAATTGTAATGATTTGACAGAGGTCATTTTAGCAGTAAATGATATAGAAAAGAGTGGTTCCCAGAGACCTGACCTCTAAACCCTGCCTCACCTTTCTCTACCATTTCACTTTCCCTTGATACTGCCATAAATGCTTATGTCATTTTGCTGGGGTAAAAACAATACCAATGCTTTGTACTTTATATTTAAAATGATATTGTTCTTTACTCAAATAGAAAGATATGACAATACTTCACACAGTTATTAGTGAGATGTACCTGTTCTTATAAAAGTATACATAGAAGCCTAAAAAGCTATTCTTTTGGTGTGCCCTACTAGAACCAGTTTTTTTGATTCATTGTTCTTAACAAAGCTGTAAAATTCCAGGTTCAGGCCCTGGTGGTGCAGTGGTTGAGAGTCCGCCTGCCGATGCAGGGGACACGGGTTCGTGCCCCTGTCCGCAAAGATCCCACATGCCCGTCAGCCATGGCCACTGAGCCTGCGCGTCTGGAGCCTGTGCTCCACAACAGGAGAGGCCACAACAGTGAGAGGCTGGTGTACCGCAAAAAAAAAAAAAAAAAAAAAAAGGAAGAAAGGGGGAAAGGGAGGGAGGGAGGGAGGCAGGAGGGAAGGGAGGAAGGGCGGAGGGAAGGGAGGAAGTGAGGAAGGAAGAAAAGACAATGTTTACAGTATATATCTTTTTCAGTTAGGGTCACAGCATAATGAGTTAATATACAATTTGTGTTGTGAAAACATTTTCAACTGTTCTGACCATTCATTGCTTAACAGTTAAAATCGATATAAAAATCATTTTCAACCATATCTTTCTGTGTGGTGAGTATGTGAGGTCCTCAGAGTAAGGAGAAGGAAAGGCTAGGTCTTACTTAGATGTACACAGATGACAGTAACATGGTATGATGTGAAGGGGATTCGCACATAAAATCTGCTTATCTCTCAGGGTCTATCATTCTCATATTATACTTTTATTACTTTGAATTCTTCAAGCCTCCATTTAGCAGTATTATTATTTTCCCTTAACTTTGTCATACTTTAAACTGTTACTTTTATTTAATAGCTATCTCCTTAACAGGGAATCCATTGGCCAAATAAAAAGCAGAATTTGACATGATTTTGGGAAGGATGCCTGTCCAGTTTAAACTCATATCATAATCAACTCATGTGATGGAGTGGGACTTGGAGGTAGAAAAAACCTGCTACATCTCAGTGAAAGAATATTAGCAAGTGAAGCTTCCGGTACGAGAGTCAGTAAGTGAAGGTGTGGACTTCCTGCCAAGAGGTTGGTGAGATTTCTATCAGCCAAGTTGCCCACCCTTTGAAGTACTCCAGTTGTGATGGTACTGCAAGTTTTTATTAGGACTTTCACCTGAGTGCTAGGAGGCTATCCTTGGGTCTACTTGGAAGCATCATTTAAAGGCATTTCTCCATGATGTGTTATAGTTAAAAATAAAATAAAACAGTATTTTTTAAATTTTTATTTATCTATTCATTTTTTAAATTTTATTGGAGTATAGTTGGTTTACAATGTTGTGTTAGTTTCAGGTGTACAGCAAAGCAATTCAGTTATATCTATCTATCTATATATATATTCATTCTTTTTCAGATTCTTTTCTCATATAGGTTATCACAGAATATCAAGTAGAGTTCCCTGTGCTATATAGTAGGTCCTTGTTGGTTATCTATCTTATATATAATAGTGTTTGTATGTTAACCCCAGGTTCTTGATTTATCCCTTCCTTACATGTTTGTTTCTCCTTTGGTAACCATAAGTTTATTTTCGATATTCTCTAAGTCTAAAACAGAATAATTTAAAAAAACCACAAAAAACACTAGACAGTATCTTCTGCAGAAAAGCACTATTCATAGACAGTCATAAATTAAAGAAGGCCGTCAAACACCATTTTTTTTTTGCATTTTCTTGGTTATAGGGACCCAATTTATTCAATTTTCTCACGTATCTCTGTAATAGTGTTTTTGTTTTTAAAAATGCATCTAATTTGCTCATCTTTTTAAGAAAAGTAACTATAATTGCAAAATTCCAAATGTGAAGTAATAAATGCCGAGAATGGGGGGAAAACCAAGTTTATTACATTGTATATCACGTTTCTTTATGATATTCTGAATTCCTGTTGCTACTTCTCATAATGGCACTATATTACCAAATATAATTCAGCTTTTTAAAAAATATATATCTATTTATTTTTGGCTGCGTTGGGTCTTCGTTGCTGTGCACGCGCTTTCTCTAGTTGCAGCAAGCGAGGGCTACTCTTTGTTGAGGTGCACAGGCTTCTCATTGTGGTGGCTTCTCTTGTTGCGGATCATGAGCTCTACTCATTGTGGCCTTCAGTAGTTGTGGCTCGCAGTCTCTAGAGCGCAAGCTCAGTAGTTGTGGCGCATGGGCTTAGTTTCTCCACGGCATGTAGGATCTTCCCGGACCAGGACTCGAACCCGTGTCTTCTTCATTGGCAGGCGGATTCTTAACCACTGTGCTGCCAGAGAAGCCCCAAATATAATTTGGCTTTAAAGCATGTAGAATCACGTGACCAAATATAAACTAGAAACCTATCTCATCCAGAGATTTGAAATATGCTTCTTGATTAGTTACTTTTACAAATAAAATCCATCAGTGCATCAACGAACAAAATCTGAGTACCACACTGTCCTAGAGTATAAAAGTATGAATCAGTAAAAGGGTCTTAAGAATCTGAGAGTAGCTGGGCATGGTGATGTGGTTATGTGTATAGTTCACCATGTTCTTTTTTCTCTCTACCTTTGGGATCATGGTGGGATCATTCTTCTTGGTCTCTTAGTTGAGTAAATAACATGCCCAGCTCTTTCCAGCAGGTTGTCAGTGTAAATAAACCATTCTAGACACTCCAGACCTCTTTTCCTTCTAAACAGGGTTTCAGAGTGAGGATAAAGAAGAATATCCTGTTCTCACAGAATGGATATGTCTCATAAACAAGAAATAACCATTTTTGTTTCAAAATACTGAGATTTTTGTTATCACAGTTTAACCTACACTCTACTGACTAATAGACATGATCAACATCTAAATAACTCTAAACAGGAAAAAATCCTGTATTTGAAATAAATTTATTATATATATATTTCATAATGAATATACTTTCTAAGTTGGTCACATATTAAACTTAAGCTAAAGCCCTGCACATCTCTATATCTCAGCCAGATATTTGGTGGGCAAGAAGATGTAGTCTACTTTTATCAGAAACAATCAAACATATGAACTGTATTAATATCCTAGGGTTGCTATAATTAATTACCACAAACTGGGTGACTTTAAACATCAGAACTTTATTTCCTCACAGGCATGAAGGCTAGAATTCCAAAATTAAGCTGTGAGCAAGGCCATTTTCCTGTGAAGCCTCTAGGAAAGATTTCTTTCTTTTCTCTCTCTAACTCCTACTGTCTCCTGAAAATCCTTTGTGTTCCTTGGCTTGTAGCTACATCACTTCAATCTCTATCTGCATTCTCACATGGCTTTCTTTTCTGTGTGCCTTTATATGGTCTTTTTATAATGACACCAGTCATTAGATTTAGGGCCAGCCACATTCTGAGGTTTTAAGTGGACATGAAGTTTGGAGTTGGGGGAGACACTATAAAACCCTACACAACAGCACTGCTCTAAATAGAGTTTGTAGTTTCAAAAATTATCTGTATAATTTTTGGGTCAATGTCACAAACAAAAGCAACTATGCCATTGGATCTGGTATTATTTTTTATTGCTGATATTATATATAGGTTACAAATGAAAACTGAGGATAAAGACCAATTCTTAGTCATCCTTGTCTTCTCCATATGTTAATAGATATGAAATAAGTATTTGCCAAAGGAAAAAACTGATTGGATACATGCACTTATTCTTGATCAAATGACAACTAGATTTTCTATGACAACTAGATTTTCTAAGTGGGAATCCACAGAACTACTGGTTTTGTAATCCTGCTGCTACCTGGATAACTAGCAGGTCTGGAACAGAAATCCAAGCCTGATAATTTCTGCTTTAATTTTTTATTTTGTCCTGTAAAGTGTATTATTTTTTCTTAAGGTGACAAGTAAGCATGTAGTTGAGATGAACCTACAGAGCAGCTATTTGCAGGTTATCAATATCCATTGCAGCAGCATCATTATTAAATATGAATTATCTACTCAATATTGATTATGACAAATAGGAAGGTGAGTAATTTGAATTCAGTTTTGAAAAATGAACAATCATGTTGTTTAGGCCATTTAAAAGCACACAAGACAGTTTTGAAGGTGATAAATATATGGAACACAACTCTATCATAGTCCTGAAATTAATTTCAAGGATTAGCATTACCAAAACAAACTTTATCAAAGGTAATTTGAATTATTATCAGGGTTAAGGTACTAGGTTGTCTGAAAAAGACAAGTCTTTAAGGAATTAATCTTTAACTGATTCAGTTTATCTTATAGACCTTGAAGTAATGAGACTCAAAGGTGAATTTTGGTGAGAAGAAAGTTGAGAACTTACTGTACTTTTGGTTACCAGAACTCTGAAATGTAGAACTCTTGGTTTTCAGTAGATAATAGTTTAGAGACAAAAGGAGCTTAGCCAGGGTAGCTGAAAGGAGGGGCGGTGAGCCCCTGAATAAAATATTTTTACTGGGGGCTTCCCAGGTGGTGCAGTGGTTGAGAGTCCACCTGCCGATGCAGGGGACACAGGTTCGTGCCCCGGTCCGGGAAGATCCCACATGCCGTGGAGCTCCTGGGCCCGTGAGCCATGGCCACTGAGCCTGTGCATCCAGAGCCTGTGCTCCACAATGGGAGAGGCCACAACAGTGAGAGGCCAGCGTACCAAAAAAAAAAAAAAAAAAAAAAAAAATATATATATATATATATATATATATATATATATATATTTCAGTTTTACTAAAGGTTGTCCTTAGAAGCTTCATAGTCTTGGTTTCCTTGGACCTTACTTATTTCCTAGAATAGTGCCATGTTGCACTCTCATTTACCATGGCACATCAGAGTATATCATAAATTTATTTTTTCTACTTTAAATTCCTTCAGAGCACAATGATAGAGACATAATGCATCTGCATACACATGCAAGGTAGTTTGAATTTAATGCATTTCATATCATTAGAGTTAACATTTCGTGTATTACATTTCCTTTTAGAATACACTTGCATACATCCATATCCATATAGATATATGCATGCACACACACAGAATCCCATTATGTAGATCAATTTACATGATCACAATGTTTATATCCATAAAGCAGTGAACTTCCCAAATCAGATGCATGCATAAAAGCGTTGATGCGTAAAATTTCCATCTTGCAAGTACAGGGGAAGTTCTAGTAGGCATTTAGTGCCGTGACAGGTCACTTAGGTTACAGCTAGCTATATAGGACATGCTAATATGATTTAACCTTCTTTGTCTGTTGCTGAAGAGGGGGAATAAAGGGAGGGGTGAGACCTTCTTATCTTTGAAGATATCAAAGAAAATTAAAAACAACCACTTTCCATCTGATCCCTGTGACTGAATGTTTTTAAGCTGCATAAATAAGGTATACACTAAAATACTATATTTTTAGGGGAACAATATGAGGTCTTAATCCAGGTCTATCTCTACTGATCATACAGTAAGTGACATTGATAAAACAGAATTTGATGGAGTGTGTGTACAGAATTACTTCCATCTCCATACTTGTTATGACTTTTCATCTAAAGTAAACTCCATTGAGATTAATATTTAAAATGGAAAGCTAAAAACCCAAAGTGCAGTATGACAACACTTAAGTGAAAATTTATTAGACTTGTCATTTCTTTTAATTATTGTCATTTCAACTAATTACTAGCCATTTCTGTTTGTTATTAGAGATGTCATTTCCTTTTCCAAGCTGCCATGTAACACTATCTCTGATTCTGGTTTCATTGTATATTCTCAGGCAATGGGTCAGGGGTCAGCCCAGTGGATTTGTGCTCCAGAAGAATAATTCAGAATTGTTGCCAAAAGACAGAATGATTAGTGAAGAAATTCTTAAGAATTCATGTCCTTCTTGCCTGCAAGGTTGAAATTGAAGGAAGTAATATTTTGTTATAAACAAAACAACAAAAGCAAGAGGGATTGTCTATGGGCTTGAGACAATTTATAAGTAGCTTATCTATAGTTTAACTAAACTCCAGAAATCTCTTGAACTCAGCAACATTCACTTCCCTAGGGCCTTATAATCTATATTGGACAATAGACTGAGAGGTATCAGCTAAAGTGTAGCTTAGCGAGACCAGCCTGAGACTGATTTAAAATAAAAAAAATATATATATATATGTGTCTGAACTGCTTTCAGTGGGTGTTGGAGCACTGTGTGCATGCATGTGTTTATTTTTCTCTCTGGGAGTCATAAACTATAATCTAATGGTGGTAATGGAGAGATTAATCTAAGGAATTGCATCAATGAAATGAAATCCAGGTATCATAAGAAAGAAAACAAGGAAATGGAGATACTGTATTTAAAAGAAATATCAATAGAGTTAAGCATTCCTAAGCAAGCAGTATGGACACTTGACTTTGGTATTGTCAGAATTTGATTGGAAATCACGGCACGGTTCACATAAATAAAGCAGGCTGTGCTAATTATGAAGAGTATTCATGGCAACTTTATTGGATAGCTGGATACATGCCCTCTCATTACATTTTAGTTTTGTACATAATCAAAATTAAATGGAAAATTGAAAGATTATTTGGAATCAATTCAGGAGAAAGAGCCAAATTCATCAAATAAATTATTTTACTGTGGAGGTTTTTCTCCAAGATAATCCAAACACTCTATTATTCACTTACTTTAATTTACCACTTTAGATTCAAAAGTCCAGTCTTCACCACAAAGGCTGTGTTTGAGTTCATAACCCAGTCATTTTCAAATAGACATCTATGTTAATATGATATCATTGGTTTCCCCTCCATACATTGGACTGTCATCCCACATCCTTTTGAAATGTTTGTTCAGTGTTAGTGAGGTGTTAGCATTTTGGTCAAGAGTATCGAGAGTACTATTACTTGTCAGAGTTCAAGAACATCTGCCATACCCAATGCAAAAGAGGGAAAGAAGGGCAATGGAGTATCTAAGATCTGTCTAAGAAAAACGTGGGTGTTCAAAACACACACATGGCATCCTCAGGCTTTATTAGGTGCTTCTTAAGGGGCAGTGACACTAGGACAAACATTAAAGTCCCTTAGCCTGAAAAACATATCCAACCATTCATTGGACTAAAACCAAATGCTTCAAAAAATATCTGTCTCACTAAAGATCTGCCCAGAACTGTTGGCTGTTGAAATGTCTTATAGAAGACTGAGATAGCAGATAGGCTCTTGGTCATTAAATACTTAAATTTGGTTTACAATTTATATTCCCAGACTTTCAGAACACAAGTATTGAGATTTGGACACACACTGTCAGCTTGTGCATTCTGCAAGATTAGGAACCCAAGAGCAGTCCCTTCAGAACAGAATTCCTAGGGACAGGAACAAATTAATCAAATGGTGGAAGAGCTTTTGAAGGCAGGAGCGGAATATAATTGCTACAAGACAAGGAGACACGAGTAAATTTAGGCTGCAAAAGATTAAAGTAGATTATTCTTGGGGGGAAACCAGAGCAACAGGAATAATACTTTCTTAGTATACATATATTATAGAAGGTAGAACCTATTAAATTACTGATGAAATCAACAGTTTACACCTGGATTAGAGGCTAGTGTCGTCATGATAATGCACAAATTTTCTGTTCTGTTCAATGTAGACATAACAGAGTGAAAATAAAGGGTTGGTAAATGATACAGGAAATATATCCTAAACCTAATTGTTAGACACTACCTAGGCCTCATTTCTATAGTGTCTTGAGAAATCTTGGCAAAAATAAGAGAAAATCCTCTCTATATGAAAACAGCCACCAGGCACAATTCATTTGTTCGTTACCTGTGCAGAGCTTCCCCCTCAAGGCTGAGAACTTTGTTTCTGTCTTCCTACTGAAAACCTGGAATAGGGCTATAGGTATTTGGCCTGGAGCAAGTCTGGGACAAATTGGAAAGGGAATAGAAAAATAACTTACTGCACGTGAATGTGCATGCGTGCTTCACCACAATCAATCACATTTTCTCTGACACTGCTTCATTTATGGATTATTGCAAAAACACAGGAGGAATGTGAAAAGATAATGTTGTAAAACCATCTGAATGAAATTGGTGGGAGGAACCCATTTCTCACTTTTTCCCAAGCACCTCTGCACTCAGAATCCCAGCATTGTTTAAACCTCCATTCTATATAAGAAAGCTAATCAAATGACACTCAGGAAAATTGACTTGGGTTTTCAATCTAGTTTCAGATCTCTAGTGTACTTATTTCAAATGGCATTTATTATTCTCTGCATATCCTTAGGAACATGTCCTGTCAAGAAATGCCATACAACTTCAAACCATGTTTTTTCCCACCTCTATAACTTTTTATGTATTCCCTTTTTACATTTTATTACAGCATAACATCTAAAAATGAAATAAAGATTATAGGCAATGCTTCAGGACCTAGAGTTCTATGCCTTGCCCTGAATATAAAACTGTGTTGATAGGAACCACTGTTATACCTCTGTAAATTGCTCAAATCTCCCCACTGACCATCTCTGTAATTATTTCTGCATGGACATGAAAGGTTTGATCGGCAGAGAGGTCTTTTTTATGTCTAACTTTTCTTCCATTCACGTGAACTACACATTTTCCCTTGGTGGTAGATTCCAGAGATTAAATCTGTATTTATTTATAATACTTATCTCTCAGAGAAAGGGATAATGAAACAGAAATGAAGAGTAAAACAAGCAATCAATTTTTATAACTTTTAAAGTTAACAGTATTAGAATTTGCCCTTCATTGTCATGTTTTTAATGAAATCAAAAGAGTCAGGTTGATTTTTCTCTCTGAAATTGTGCACTTTGTCCAATATGGGGAAAGAAGGAGAGAAAGAGGTTGGGGGATGGAGGAGGGAGGGAGAGAAAGGATTTCAAAGCAGAAATGGAATTTTCTAGAGAGAAGACAACTTTATCCAGAAACTTCTACATTAATACAAAAGTTTCTTTAGTCAGCTAACCTTAAAGACATTGAGTTTGTGAGAATTTTAAGGAAAAAGCCCTTAGCTCATTTCCTGTAGGCTCGAAATGTTTAGGTCATAACTTCTCCATTCCTTTGCCTTTGCTCTAACTTATTAATATTCTCCTCTGACTCAATGCTAACATAAGATTGATCCTCTTTTTACCTGAACACCATTCTTTCTCTCTGAACCTACACTATGACTTGAACTTTCCTTACATTTTATGGGAGACAGCAAACATTTAAATATGGGAAGATGGTGCAATGTTGTGTGGCAGGGTTAGTGATATGTGTGTTGGGGGAGAAGATATGAGTTCTGACTCTGCCAGTTACCAGCTATTTTCATTTCCTCATCTGTCTGTTTTAGGGACAGACTTAGCCATCTCTAAGGACTATTTGTACATCAAGATGAGTCAGAATTCTCTCCCTTACTCAGTAAGAAGATATTCAAGAGGTATTAGGGGAAATCATTTTAATTAATAACAAGACAAAATCATAATAAGCAAGAAATTCAGGCAAGGGGGAGAAATAGAGGAAGAAATTTAAAGGGTGTCCAAAATTGTTTTATTCTATTTATAAGGTAGGAATAATTTTTGCCACAACTGTGGCTGTATAAACTATTTATTCATACACCTGCCCCCCAAACTCAGAGGTAAGGATTGTTTTTGACATTCTTATTTTTCCACCTTTCTTTCTACATTCTTTTCCACTTTATTTCCTTTCATCTCTCCCATCTCCCTTTCTCTTTTCCCTTCCCCTCCTTCCTTCCTTCCTCCATTCCTTCCTTTTCTCCCTCTTTTTATCTAAACTAGATTTGATGAGACTTATCAGAGAGCAATTACCTCAGCATACATTTTCTGGGAAGTAGATCCCTTTGAGTATGGAGGTACCAGACTAGTGAGACCCAGGCTGCAATGTGGTAAGATGCTGTCTCCAGCATCTAAATCTCCGAGGATGGGAGGATTTTTCCTGGTGTTCAAAGAAAATACAAATGGGGAGTCTCTAACTGTGATCCCAGAGGATGTGCCTGCCCTGGAACTGAGAATTTATAAATTTCTTCTATTAGTAAAGTATCTGAGGAAATCCTATATCTTGCACATATATCTTACTTTGATGTGTGACCTCTGAGTCTTTTAAGCCATGTCCACAGATGTGGCATTAAATAATGGATAAAAACAAAAGACATGACTACTTTTTAGGATAATTGAATCTGGATGCTGTCTTGCTCCATTTTACAGATGAGACAACTTGCCCAAAACCACAGATTTAGTTGGATACAAGACTGATACTTTCTTTCCCACAGACCAGGATGAGTACCACTACAATTATGCAAATAGAACTGATCTCATTGGATACATACGTCAAATGAGTCCTCTAATAGATATCTATGGAACACTATTAAGTACCAGTGAGAAAGCTGTAGGCTGATTAGTGGAACAGAATGTCCCAGCTTCATCTGACTATGGTCATGCAAAGTCAGCCTTGGTTTTTAGTAAACCAACAAAGCTTTAGCAATGACCAGAGTTCTAAGAGCACCCAAGATAAATGCCAAAGTGCTTGCTTAAAAGTGGAAAAGGGGGACTAAGGAAATTGTTAGTGTGAAATTCAGAAATACCTACCAGCACACTGATTTCTCCATGCTTTAGCTGACTTCAGGTTTAAGAATTGTTTTTGGTATGCATTTCACTGCCTCTTGTTCAGGTTAGCTTGTTTAAACATTCATGAAGGGAAAGTTTTTTTAATAGAAACATACCAAATATTTTCTTCAATTACAAACTGGGATGTTTGCTGATCCATGAACAACGTGAATATTTAGTTGTGGAGAGTTTTACTGCCTAGTAACAAAGTTTCCCACCCGCCCCTCCCCCTCTGTTAAATGCCAAAATCTGTAAGGAAAATAATGGGAAATGTTTTAGCATGAGCTTGCTCACAAATGGCTTGTCTTGAATAAGGCAGAGGTTTGACTGGGGCTTTGTTAGGTTGAAAAGCAAACCAAAACAATTGTGTGTGGGCAAGAGGCAGTGGAAGAAATGATTCTGTGGGCTGACAAAATCAGTGAGGAGTCAGCAAGATTGGCAACAATGCCAGTGCTACTATGTTCATTTTATGATCCATTAAGTTGAGGGAAGTTGGGTCAGAGACTTCAGGGAAGGGAGTACTTAAGTTACCTACCAAAAATAGTCTCCGGGTTGGAGATCAAACCAGTGGGGAAGGTGGAGGCTCTGTAAGATCTGGTGCATTTCTGTTTTGCCCTATCTTTGCTCAGCCCCACCAGTGTCTGGCAAATAGTAGAATCTCAGTAGATGTTTCTGAATGGATAAATGAATGAATACAGACTGTGGACAACAGAAGGAGGTCTAAGAAGACTAGCATTTACAAATAGGAATGCATAGTTGCAAATAACCCGTCCCCAGTTAGGAAGAGTGAGGTTCACAAACAAGATGCTTTTCTAATAAGTAAGCAAAGGTTAGTGCTAGGGGAACTAAGGTATAATGTAACAATTTACTTGCAGGTTGCAAAAGTTCAGTTCTTATGGGTAGGAGGGGTCAGGAATCAGAGTACTTGGTTGTGAGCTGCTGAGCTCATTAGCTACTAATGTTAAGCTTCTTAGGTCTGTCAGTCTAAAAACTGGATGAATTCCAGAGGCTGAGAAGAAACAGAAGTGGGGCATTGACTCCAGTGTGGAACCGTAGAAGAACTCAGAGCCAGGAAACAATAATGCAAATGATTTGATACCCTTTTACGGAACTTCAGGAGCCAAAAGAAAACCACTTGACAGGTATTTCTTCCAAATCACCACCAGAGAAAGGCAACATTGGTGTCCTGACAGAGCCACAATAGACCACATTCAAAATTCCTTCCATCTTGGAATCTCCACCAATTTCACTGATTAGAAAAATGATTGTTCAGTCAAGTCTCATTACCACATCCTGTACCTTTTGCCATTTTCTGGATGCTGCTTTCTCTGACACTGGTAACATTTAAGTCCATGCCACTGAAGTCTCTACAGCTGACAGAGGAAGACTTGACTGTTTTCAACTGCTTATCTTGAAAGGCATGCCATCACTGCTTCCCTTATCAAGAGTTGATGGGCAGAATTTGCAAGAGATGCCCTTTCCTTTTGTCCTCAGGGAACGAATGACTTTCTGTGGTATTTGCTCTGTTTACAGAGTGTCAGACAGGATCCCCTTTTCTCATTCTTTAGACTTTTCAGGAATTTCAGTTTTCTGTGAAGATTCATTCAGAGGAGAGGAACTTGGGATTTTATTTTCTAATGTAGAATATTCCTGGTTAGGACAATATTCCAGGGACACAGAGCTGTGAAAAATTTAAAGGGAGGCCAGGTCAAATTCCTGAGAAGATTTAGAACAGATGAAGCTAAGATGATGTTGGTTGGTTGTTCATACTCATACTCAAGTGAATATGGATAGTGTTGAGATTTGGAATTGAAACACAGATTGGGTCCATTGCTAGAGGTTCCAATAATGGTGGGAAGGATTTGATGAAGCCCAGTTCACGGCATTGTGTTACCTGGTAACACCAGAACTTCCAGAAAATAGTGGGCCTCCCATTGGAAGTGAGTGCTCTCTTGCCAAAGAATACTGAGCATTAACATAACTGGTTAGAAAGCTTTGGTGAACATGTTTGACCATATTTAATGATGCTTCTGCTATTGCCTAATGGTAGAACCTTGAAAAACAGTTTTATCACAAGAGAGAGAAATAAAAAGGAAGTACAGATAAACTGCAGTGAATGTAGTCACAGATAATGAAAAAAATACATATGGAGATGTGATCAAAGTTTGTGGCTTTGAGTTATTAAAAAGTATAGGTGGGTGAATATGTAAGCAGTTTGTAAAGGGGACCATGAAAAACATTAGAAAGAAGGAAATTTTATTGTTGTGTTTTTATGGAAGGAGGTTAAATTCACACATTTTCTACCTTGGCTGCTCCTCTAGAACTTTGGTGCCATAATATACTCATTATTTTTGTGACCATATTTTCCAAACCCCAGATTTGACCTTATGATCTGACAATGACAATCAAAATTGTTTGTTTGTTTTTTTAAAGAATGAGGACAAATGAAAAGTCATAATACAATCCAAGGTCAGCATAGATGGTGAATAGTAGCTACCCATGGGATCCACCATTACAAGTTTAGAAATGATGTTAAACAATGGAATAGCATGAGCAGTGGATGATAGTAGTTCCTGATTTATAACAGATAAACAGTCATCCATTCTATTTATAAGAGTGATCTTGTTACAAATGATCTTAAGTTATATTACTAGCTTGACCAAGCAAATTAATTTAAGTTTATTCTTTAGTTTCAGTTGAAGCTGTGTTCATTGGAGCACTAGTGTTCAAAGGAGGTGTCTGGGGGCCAATAAAGATAAAGAAGAGAAACGTAAATGCTAGTCAGGTGGGATGGATCATCATGACCTCTACCTTCTACTTATTCAAAGGAGCTTGACTTTCATTTGTTTTGGAAAAGAGAATTTTGCATGATATTTTCCTTCCTTTAAAATTCTCTTCTCTTCCCAATATGAAAGTTTTCGTTTAGAGAAAATAGTGCAGAGGTTTATATATGGGAGAGTACTTAACGTTCTTTATAAACATAGAAATGGACTTGATGACTTCTAAAGACCTCTTCCAGGTGTATCAGTCTTTAGCTCAAGACCTGTCACACTTAAAAGAAAATTGGGCTGGAAATCCTTGTTGGGTGAACCTATCTCACTTTCAGTGTAAAAAGACACTAAAAGTTAAGTCAGCAACTTCTCACACATTTTCAGCAACTCTTCCTGGAGAACCCTCCAAACCAAGTCAATCAAAGTCTATCTTCTCTGCCCCTCTGCTCAAATTACTGAATGGCCTCAGAGAAATCCCTTTGCTATAGTGTGCAGGGTCAACAACAAACCATACTCTCTAACTGGAACTTCAGCTGTACTTTACCGATCTTTTTTTTTTTTTTTTTTTTTGTGGTACGCGGGCCCCTCACTGTTGGTGGCCTCTCCCGTTGCAGAGAACAGGCTCCGGATGCGCAGGCCCAGTGGCCATGGCTCACGGGCCCAGTCGCTCCACGGCATGTGGGATCTTCCCAGACATGGGCATGAACCTGTGTCCCCTGCATCGGCAGGCAGACTCTCAACCACTGCGCCACAACGGAAGCCCTACCAATCTTTCTGATGCACTTTTCTCATTCCTCTTAGCAGTTTTCCTGAAAAATTACCCACCTCACAAGTACCCAAACTACCAAACCTTACTTCAATCCCCATCATCAAAAAACTACACTTCGAAAAGAAAATCCACGCAGTTATTGATAAAACCCATCAGCTTCCAGCCTCCACAACTGTGAATATAACTCAGTAGCAATTCTTATCTGCTTTATTTCAGTTTCAAAGTATAAAATATCCTTCCTCTTCTTCAGGGCCAATTCCTCTTCTCTGTACTCAATCTCATCCCCATAAATTTTCTCAAAGGAATCATTCAGTCAATAATGTACCTGTCTATAATTCACCTATTTTTTTTTCCATTTATGTCTCTGTTCAAGAGTATCCCATCCTCATTCTGCCTTTGAACCCATGTGATATTGATCTCTCTCTCTCTCTCTCTCTCTCTCTCTCTCTATATATATATATATATATATATATATATATATATATATATAATGGCAGATGTTTGTATTGTAGTATTCTTAGATGCAATAACAGAAACACAGCTAAGATTAGAACAGAAACATAAAGATATTTTATAGTCTTACATTCTTAGAATTCTGAAAGCTGGGAAATTAGAAGTTCCAGGCCTAATCTTCAAGTGTACAGATTCCCTCTTCCATTGTCAGGTTATCAATTTTGTCCGTAGGCTTGTCCCTCTTAGTTGCTAGAAGGGCTTAGACAACTACATCCAAGGCTGGAAGATAAGGAAAGGACATTAGCTTTTCTGGGTCTCATTAAAAATATTCACAGAAGCCCAACAGCATGTTTCTCCTCATGTTTCATTGGCCAGGATCACACTGTAATCAGGATCCTCTGGGGCTGAGTAAGGGACCAGATCTAGATCACCACTGTGATTCAGAATGCCCTGGGGCTGAGTGGTGGCCCAGATACCCTAAAGCACATGGCCACTTGATATCCAAACTAAATTAGAATTCTGGAAGAAACAAAGAAGCACGGATGGGGACTAGGGTGCCAAAGTGTTCTTTAAACTACATATTCAATTAATCAGGATGCCAGGGCTGAAGATTACTGTTGTTGTGGCTTTGCTATTTCTGCTTACACAGCCTCAGCTCTGTGGCCATCTCTAATTGGATGTTTTGTTATTTTTTTTTGATAATTGACCTTTGGATTAAAGAAAAAATAAGTAGGCATTAAAGGGAAAATAAGTATGTATAAGTTTGCAGATTGAGGAGGGGAAGTGAGTAGAGAAAATTCAATAAAACTCATAAATTCATGACTATGTTACTGAACTGAACTCTTAATTATTTATAACACTTGACTGCTTCTTATACATTTTGGGAAATCTACCATTTAAATAGTCATCTGTCTATTGGTCCAGAAATAGAAGAAATGAGAACAAAAGAATCAGTTTGGAATTCAGGCTGGAATAAGCATTATATTACTCTAATTCAGAGTCCTGTAGAGTTACACACTGCTGTGACTCTAAAGGAATGGTTTTAACAAAGTACAGGGATGGCTCTCTATTCATACCTGAGTTCTTTCAGGCTAAGGACCCATAATGATTTTTCAAGGATATTATGAACCACTGGAAAATTGAAGAGGGATCTCATAGTGAACAATAGTCTCTGCTAGAGGCAAATTTGAAGATAAGTCAAGTTTGGTGCTTAACTATTTTGAGAATATGTTTGTGTAAGACTGCTGAATCAATGTCTTGGTTTTCCCTTACTCTTTCCATATTTCATGTTCTGTTGTAGTATAACTTCATCTTCCCACTCCCTCTTGGCCTCTCCATTCATTTTTTCTTGTTGTCCTCCTTTTCCTCACATCCAGACTTGTTTCTTTTCCTTTCATTCTCTCTTTGACTCCTGTTCTTTCCTCTGCTTCTTCTCTCCCAGTTCCCTTTAACCTTCGGAGTCAATTGGAGTGAATATTTATCCCTGTTGGACACTATTAGACTTTCATGGTTCTGTCCCTCTCTAGTCTGCACTTCACCTTCTGGTAGTATCAAGGTAAACACAATAAACAGAGTCCTTGTTTGGTCAAGTTTGACTATGTAGATAACCTAGATAAATAATTCCCAACCTTCACTCACAAAAATACCCTTTTTCTCTTTTGTACTATGTTTCAGGCCGTACATTTTTTATATTCCTGCTTTAACACTCACTTCATGATGGCTCCATAAAAACGTAATGTATTTTGCCTTTTGTTAAAAGAGGAATATCCTCCAAAGCAGCTATCTCTCAAGAAGTGTTGAAATCCCAAGAGAAATCATGTTTTACATTTTAAAAAATGCTTTCCAAAGACATAGACATAGAGAATGGACTTGAGGACACTGGGAGAAGGAAGAGTAAGCTGGGACAAAGTGAGAGAGTGACATGAACTTACATATACTACCAAATGTAAAATATATAGCTAGTGGGAAACAGCCACATAGCACAGGGAGATCAGCGTGGTGCTTTGTGACCACCTAGGGTGGAATAGGAGGGTGGGAGGGAGATTCAAGAAGGAGGAGATATAGGGATATATGTATACGTATAGCTGATTCATTTTGTTATAAAGCAGAAACTAACACACCATTGTAAGGCAGTTATACTCCAATAAAGATGTTAAAATTAAAAAAAAATGATTTCCCATGTATTATCATGTTAAATAAACCCCCAAATCCTGTCAAGTAGGCAGGGAGACAAAACTGTTTCAGAGAAGTATGGGCAACAATATAATAGGCTAATTAAGGGTAGAACCTAGATCTCTCTCAGTCTTTATAGTACTGATATCTATGAGCTTGCATTATACTAATTTTATATAAAATAAGCAGATATAGAGACAGTGAATATACAATAAACACATGATTTTCTTCTTTATCTTCCAGAAGAAGTAACATTTGCAATTAGCCCATGGAAACTGGAATTGCTTCCCCTGCATGGCAGACACACCTTTATTACCACTGCTCCAGCTGCATTTCTTTGTCCTTTAGCCCATTTCACTCAGATGCTTGACAGGGCATCAATACTGACCCCAAAATGAGCTTTGGTTTCTTTTTTCCTTCCTTCCTTCCTTCCTTCCTTCCTTCCTTCCTTCCTTCCTACCTTCCTCCCTCCCTCCCTCCCTCTCTTTTTCTCTCTCTATTTCTCCACTTTCTTTCCCTATTTCTTTAGTTTCTTTGTTCCCACCCCCACTTCTAAGAAGAGATGAGAAATCCTTGATTCTCTTCATTCACATTCTCTTTGTTTTCATTCTTTCTTTTTTCCCCCTCTCGGTCCTATAATGTAATGCCAATTATTAGAAAATATAATTCTCTGTGTCTCACTATTATTTATAACCTACTCAAGCAGTTTCTTCACATTCTTAATATCTCTGGTGTTGGAGAGAATTACAGCTGGGAGGCTGACTGCAGGCCCCTGTGTAACAAGAGGAGAGAAGAAGACTGTTTACACAAGTGAATTTTCTGTTGTGTGGTGGGGTTTCATGATTTTTCTAGAAGAGGTAGATATTTTGTTATGCATTTACAACTATTTTTGACAAAAGAAAAGAGAGACCCTCTATGATTAAGTTTTTATTTTCTTTCATAGGAATAAGGATATAAAAATGTTTCAGTAGATCAGTTTAAAGCAGAGAACCTTCCTTATACATTTACAAAGATATCCTGTAGATGATGCTTCCTGAGAAGTTTAGGTCTATAACACAGCTCTGAATACTTGTGGCTCATTCTATACCTTTGACTCTAACTTTCTATAGCTCTTGGCTTCTCCCTCTCTCTCTGTCTCTCTTTCCTCTCTCTCCACACCACTTTCTCACTCAGTTTCTACACACACACACACACAAACAAACACACACACATTACATCAAGGCAAACTCGTAAACAAATGAAGTCTGCATCTTTTCCGTCAAATTTAGCAATCAACTTAGTCTCTGTCCTGAGAACTCTGATCTTTTTACTATCCAAAGGCAAGATTTATAAATTTACCTACCAGGAATTCAGACAAAGCTAGAGAAATTCAGATAGAGAAAGAGAAATAAAAAATTCACAATAGGATGGTGTATAGGAAAGGAAGTGAAGAGAAAGTAAAGACATGATAGAAAAATTATTCCTTCCTAGGCAAGCAACATACCACTTGGTAAACTGGGTATGAAAGAATCCCAATGAAATTTAATATTAAGACCTTGGGTACTTTGTCAGGTCCACAATACACACACACTTTTTTTTGTTTGTTTTGGTACCAATGACCCTAGGAACATTATCTCTATCCCTCACTGCAAGCACACACATACCCTCTTGAGCTCCTTCTTCTTGAGTAACTCAGCGGTGGACAACAACCTTTCCAAATACCTACCCTCCTCTTGTCTCCTCACCCTACTCTTGCTGAAAAATGCATAGAGATACTTTACATTTTGAGAATTTCAATGTTAATCATGATAGGTAAACAGACATATAATAGAAATAATAATTTCCAAGCAGTTACAAACATTTTAGGATTTTATGTATGATCAAGTTCCCTAGTGTGCATTTTATAAAATCCTCTGAAATTTATTCATTCATGCAAATAAATTATACTCTTTGATGACATTTTTATAAAATATGTCATGGTCCTAGTAGAATCATTTGGATTTTCTCATAAATATTTCCTTAGTCTTGACCTCTATAGTTCAATTAACAAATCAGCCCATAATTTAGAATTTTGTTTTGTTTACTTTTTAAACTACAAATAAGCACAGTATATTTTACCATATGAAATTGATTGAGTAATTAAATTAACTACTGAGGTCATGAAAAATCCTTTCTGTATACAGGGAAGCAAAGAAAAATTCAATTATATTCAGTAAAGCAACATCTGCAATGCTCAATGGTAGTCAACTAAATGGTAGTGTATTAATTTCCTAGGACTGCCATGACAAAACACTAAAACTGGGTGGCTTAATTGAAATAACAGAAATTTATTCTCTACATTTCTGGAGGATAGACATTTGGAGTCAAGGTGTCAGCAGGGTTGGTTCATTCTTGAGAGTTCAGATGGAAAGTATTTTCCATGCCTATTTCCTAACTTCTTGGGGTTGCTGACAATCCTTTGAATTCCATGGTTTGAAGATGTATCAATCCAATCTCTGCCTCTGTCTTCACATGGTTCCTCCTTTTTTATGTATTTCTGTGTCATATTAGTATATATGTCACATTAGTACACATTAGAACATGATATTTTCCTCCCTCTGTGTGTGTGTTACATTAGTAAGGGCGTCAACCATTGGACTTAGGACACAACACTAATCCAGTGTGACCTCATCTTAACACATTTACATCTTAACTAATTACATTTCCAATTAAGATCACATTCTGAGGTTTCAGGTGGGCATGATTTTTCTGGTACACAACTCAACCCACAATAGATGTTAAATGAGGGTCCTTTTACTTACAGGAAATGCAAGCTAAAACAAGATGGTGTCCTTGGGTATTTTATTCCCCTATCAACTTAGTCTCAATTTTATTCTTCTGCAGAATAGTTAGGTTTACACGTACTTTCAGGGTACAGCAAGTCACACCATTGATGGTTACTTTATCAATCTCTGGACCCTTCCTTGAAATTACGCACAAGAAGTCAGAGTCATATGACCATTGCCTAGGGTTCTGATAATAAAATGCACTCTTTGTTTTGATTTAAAGCTATGTATTTAGAACTCACATAACTAGGTAGAATAACTTCTAAAGTGGACTTTAGAGAAATATCTCATACCTAGATCTGCTTTGTAAAACTCCTAGCAAAGAACTAGGAGTTGAATATAAGGCTCATATCAATTGAAATTATTGAAACAAATCATTCTACTTGGTGGTAAACTATAAAGATATAGATATTAAACACATACACATGCACATATGCACGCACGTGTACACAAACACACTTATACAGACAAAAAACAGGAAATAGGGTAATCCCTATAGTTTGTACTATTTTATTTCAAGAGAATATATTTCATATTCAAATTACATAGTTTCGTACTTGTTTAGAAAACAAACTCACTAACTCTTTTGGTCTTTGCATCTCAGATTCTTGTCATAACAGGTTTTCAGTAAATCTAATTAAAATTTTGTGTCAAACCTGTCCTGTCTTCCACCCCACCTTGCTTTGTAGTTTTATTTTGTCACAAATTACAGCAAAATAATGTGTGAATATGGTTTAGAGGCAGCCTAGAGTAGCAATAAGAGCATTGACTCTGGAAGCAGAAGGCATGCAATTAAATCCAGGTCCCACCCATGTGTGAATATGGACTAGGTACTTGACCTCTTTGGGCCTAGTTTCCTTATTTGTAAGACTGAGATAATGAAAATAATATATTCCTCATAGGAATGTTGTATGGGAGAAATAACTTAATATCTCTAAAGTTCTCACTTATAGAATATTTGTTAAATAACTAAACATCTGCTAGAACAGAGGTTCACTGATGGTGGGTCTAGTATGTTGCATCCCCATCATTCTCTACAGCACCAAACACAGTGCTCTTCACTTAACATATATGCACTGCAATGTTTATTTGCATAAAATATAATTGCATTGCTGTGAATTAACTTCCCCCATCAAAATTCCTTTCTCTGAATATGAATTGATTTTATCCAGGAGGAAGAGGGATGTCTATCCCTCCTAGAGGTTTACCATGCTGCCAGGACAGGAAACTAACTGATCAGTGCTCATTGAGCATAGAAGTTCACATTTTGAAAAAGTTTCTTGCAAGTATCTTTCCCAACTTCTCTTGAACAAGCTAAATAGTCCACTTCAAAACCCATCTTCTCTTAAGGACTTTTACATTAACCTCAGAAATACATTTCTTCCTATGTGTCCCTCAACTTTATTTTTGTGTCGTATAAGGATATGATTCATAAATGTTACCATAGTTTATAAAACTGGAAGGCATAATAGGATTTTCTGAGCCTGTGGTTATTGCCAGTGGTGTACATTACAGTCAACATGGAATTTAGGTTTGTCTTTGGAAACATATGACTGGGGACCATCATTGTAAATATAGATTATATAAGGCAGTAGGGTAGTGGTTTCATGTCTGAGTTCTGAAGTTTGATATTAATGGGTCTCGGGGCAGGCCACCTCAAAATATGCCGCGGTGATATACTGATTATTTTGAATTAAAGTTACCTGAGAAACATCTGGTACAAGAACAGTCTGACCCTGCTTTGTTTTTCTGAAAGCAGGAAACAAAATCCCCAGGGCAAGGTATCTTCCCTAGCCGGGAGGATGGAGGACATCCTTATCACTGGAGAAAGGGAATTTGAGGCAGAGGAAGCTATATAAACACAGTTTGTTACTTCTTCAGTAAATGCTTACTCCAAGCCCAAACACTTTTGTTTTGTCAGATCTTCACAAATAATTGATTATTTGTCTAAAATGGTATGTAAACAGCCTGTTTCAGTCACTTCTCAGGTTTCATACCTATGGAGCCTCCTTATGTACACAATTAAATTTATTTTTCTCCTGTTAATCTGTCATGTGTCAGTTTAATTACTAAACCAGCCAAAGAACCAAGAGGGGTAGAGGAGAAAATTTCTCCTCCCCTACAGTATAAATCATGGTCCCTTTCACTTGTCATCAGAGTGACCCAGACAGTATTTCTCAAATTTTAATGTGCGCACAAATCACCTGGAGATCTCTTGAAAGTGCAGATTCTGATTCAGTAGCTCTCTTGTAGGGCCCAGGGTTCTACACTTCCAAGAAACTTCAGCTGATGATGATGCTGTATAGATAACCATACTTTGAGTCTTAAGGCCCTAGAAACCCATTGCTTAATATCTTAAAATTTCAATTCCCTCATATGTAAAATAGAACAATTGTGAAAATTAAAGATATAATGCATAGAAAGTGGCTTCATCACACAGTCAGGCACAGCAAGTGTTAGACATTTTATTAATATCATTATTAAGCTCAGCTTTATGGGCTTGGACCTGTGCATTACACAAAGCTCAATTTGAAGGTGCTTAATATTTGGTTGAATGCTCCATTGTCTCCATCTTAAATAATTTGTTTTACCTTGGAACTTGTGTTTTATAAGTGGGAAACTGGGGCATGCATGTGAGCAGAGGAGATACTGGAAATATGCACCATTACCAACATTCCTTGCTGACTATTCGCACTTAAAATTTACAAGGTACCAAGAGCATAAAATTCTGATGGACGCAAAGTGAAATGGAGTTCAGTAAGACTTAAAAGTACAAGGGAAATGTGTTACATCTACAACTAAGTGAGGCCACACTTCCCCAAGAGACCACACTTTCCATTTGACCTAAAACTTGCTTTGAATGCAGAATGAAGACAGTTGCAGTCTAAGAACCATGAAAAATCCAGGATCCCCACTATATCCTTTCTTAATCAAGTTACTCCCTTTGTATTAGCTAACCCTTTACACTTAGAAGGAAAAGGGAAAGATAGGACAACCCATAGTTATTTTCTTTTCAATTATTTCTTGCTTGTCATTAAGCTGAAGGTAGACAGTATTGGTGGAATGTACGTCCATCAAAAAGTAAAATGCAAACAGTTGAATTAGTTTTGTGTAGTGTTTCCTCTGTTCTGGTAGGAACAAAATATATATAAATACACAAGCTTGGAATACAAATTTTACAATTTTGATGATTCCATATACAAGTTAAATGCTTTCATATTTGCATATAAAACTGACATTGTACAATCTAAAGATAAATGATAAAAATCTAGCCAGTAATTTAAATTTAATTTTTCACTATTTAGAATGACATTAAATAGCAAATAAAACACACTATGGCAAGCTGAATAAAAGACCATGGACTCTAAAGGAAAAAGATTTATATGTTAATACTTTTAATGAACACTTTTCCACTGCTTTTTGAACTGGGGGCCCTGAAGTTTCATTTTATACTGAGTTCCACACATTATGTAGCTGACTCTGCCATCATTATTATAATCATTATCAATTGGTCTGGGCTGGGGTTTCAGTTTGAAAAATCCCTGATGAAACTAGAAATAACTTTGCAAAGTTATTATTCAGATCAGGAAACTGTATCTTATTTATAGTTGAGCACAATTCCCATTTTGTAATTTGTTGTTAAAACTGAGAATATTTTTTAAATTGTACAATTATTAGATTCTGAGGAATGTCAGATTAATTATCTTATGTCTTGTTCAAATTCTCCTCCAAAAAGAAAATATAAGCATAGGGTTTGTTCCATTTCATTTAATCTAGAATTGGTCTCTCTGTTCTCTGAATGCATGTTTTATTTCATCTGGCCAGACCTATGACAGTCCATGTCCTTACAGGCATCGTGGTGCCTCAAGTCCCCAGCTATCCTGAGCCTTGAAGTCCTTTCTTGTAGCACTCTTCAGATTGGATAGAAGATTTCAACACAGATTGGATAGAAGTCTTTTCCTGATGAGTGAATAGGTTAAGTAACTGAACTGACTGAACACATTTTAATAATTACCAATGTAAGGGGGGGGGTCAGATCCTGAGGCATTATGTTAAATTCTAGTTTGACTGCATTTATGCTTTCACCAGAGAGAAAGGAGCAATGTGTCAGTTATCACAGAGTATTGCTTTTATCTTCCTGCAATGGGGCATTTTGATTTCACTATTTCAATTTACTATTGAGATAAATAATAGTTCTTATAATTGAGAGTGATAAGAAAGACATTGGACACAATTTCTAAAGGTAAGAACTGTTTACATTGATCTTCAAATGATGCAGCTTCTGCCCTATTTAGACGTCTTTAAATCCTTATTTCACTTATACAGTCCAATCCTGAGCAGCTAAGACTTTCACCCCATATATTGCACAGCACAATTGACTCAATTCCTTGTGTGTGTGTATGTAGGGAGGAGTTCATTCTCCTCCACTGCTTCATGTATCATCTGGTGCTGGAGGAAGACAGAATACAACATTGATGGACCAATGGGCTGATCCAATATGGAAAATCATATATTCCTGTTTGGGTACAAATGAATAACCTCGTATAGTTCTGCACACATTCAACAAAATGATGAAAGGAAGGGGGAAAAGATGGAATTTCCTGATCATTGCATTCCACTTTATTTCTCTGTTTTAATTTTGTAAGTGAATTCAGTGTCTATAGAAGGCAATTGATTGCTGTAAGAGAAAAGGAAAGAAAAGTGTTAAAGCCCCAAACCACAGTTTGAGTACTGTTAGGCTTTGTTCTCTCCTCCTGCTGGAATCTTCAGCTGGGCTCCTCAACTCGCAAACTTCAAAGGTCATCTCAGCATGTCAGGGCCAAGGTATGGTGGATTCTGCAGGACAGGGCTGCAAACCTAAGTCTGCTACCTTTTATTAGTTGAGGCAGCAAGGGAATGAGGACAAAGAGGGGAAGGATTGACTAGTCGTATATGAAAGAAACAAGTGATGGCTCAGTTTGTCTCCAAACCTCTCAGATATTGCCTCCAAGGCATTGTGCTCCATGCCAATCATCTCACCTTCTCCACAGCACACCTTAAACATATTTTCAACTCGTAACTTTCTGGAATGTCTTTCAAGTTAATTTCTCTGCCTGTCTTGTTCTCCTGATGTATATTCTTCACATCCTACCTCCTGTATGAAGTATTCCTTAATCAACCCAGACCACAACAGTCTTTCTGTCACTATGGGTCTCTGAAGGATTTATTATATATTGCTTTTTTGTCATCATTACTCTGCACTTTACTTGTTATTTTTCACAAATAGATGTTTCTTACTATTAAATAAATTCATTAAGGGGAGTCTAGCATTTTTTATTACATAATAAGTTCATAATTAATATTTGTCAATAAAAATTACTGTTATCTTAAAATAAGTATATGTAGGTCATCTGTATAGATTCCATATTTTTCCATATATTTATATTTTAAATATTCAATAAAAGGATAAAAAGAAAATCAGTTCATTCTTCTTTTACACTGGATGAAAATAGCTGGAAGGCAGAAAATGTATTTCCAAATACCAAGGTCAATAAAGCACCACCTTACTCCAGGAGCAGTGGTTATTTTGTTTTTTTTTTCATTTTTGTTTTCTATTGAGTACCAAGGGCTAGGAGGCCTGATTCCAACTAGATTATATCTAGGTGAAGAAAGGAGGAAGGAGGATAAACCCATCCATTATAACCAATCAGCCAATTTAAAAGATCAGGGCATATTAACCAGAAAAACAGACAAGAATGAGCAGGACAAATGTGCAAAAGGACTAGTGGACATAAACAATTTATGCAATGCAAGGAGGCAACACTGCAGAAAAAGTTCAAAAATAATTGAATGTGAATGCTGTACATAAATCCAGATGATATTCAAGCTGTGACCTTGAGGTGAAAAGGCTCCTTAAACTGCAACCAAAGCTTTCTATTCTAAAGGGATTAAATCTCTGAAAATCATCCTCTTTCTTTGAATTCATGTTTCACACTTTGTAGTGCTCACATAAAAAGGGCAGATGTACCAGCAGTTCAGTGTTTACTTTCTTATGTTTCTTTTCTTCCCAGATAGCTGGTATCAGCTTTACCACAGATCAGAGTGGGTGAGCCTTTCTCACCTTCTGATTATGGTTTATAATTGTCAATACCAGGTTATCAAGCTTTCTAATGGAAATTACCAGTGCACGGAAGAATAATAAATCAATCTGCTCAGGTGGGAGAAGTATAGACTCTGGAGCGCAAGTCACCTTTTCTAGGGCTCACAATAATTATGAGAGCAAATTTAATAAACTTTTGCATGAAACTTGTAACAGAGCATCCCTAGATTTTACTGTTGCCATTGCACTGCCAAGTAGAGAATAACAGCAAAAGACTAACATGTTCAAACACAGGCTAGGCAAGGCTTAGTCCTCACTGCTTTTCTATGGCCATGGTGTAACATTCGAATCCAGTTCCTAAAACAGGGTTTCCTGTTTACATTTACAGGTTTGATTTTTCCTTTCTCACTAGACAGGTAGCAATGATCATAAAGCTCAAACTTATTTAGAATGGCAGCTACCACAACAGACATTGGTTTCTTACTTAGTTCAGTGCTTTAAAGGATTAAACCTGGATTAGGAGGAGGAAGGATATATTCCCAGTGGGCAATATTTATAACAAGGAGAAGGCATTTTACTACCCCCTTTACAAGAATTACAAGAAGGAAAAATGAATCCCAGGAACGATTCTCAAAATGGCAAGATGTGGGCAGGACTTAAGAAATACCCCTTTCTAGTTCCCAGGCAATTTATGTGTGTGTGTCTAAGTATCCAACTAACAGGCACAGATGCCATTTTGCATTAAAAAATATAGGGTTTTACAAATGTAAACCAGTTGTTCCCATCAATCTCACCAATCACTTTGCAGAGGTCTACCAAGAATTTAGACTTGAATGTCATGGAATTTATTTTCTTCTGCATTAAAATAATCAAAGATTGACATTTTTTGTCCAGTAAAATATTTTCCTCAAAGAAGCGTAGGAAATCACAACACATGTACAGTGGTAATCCTCACAAAAATCAATAGGAATAGATGATTTCTGACCCATGGAATGTTACTACATTCTAAACCAGCTCTGGACATCAGAATTCTTAGCAATGATAGGATTTTTCTATATCTCACTGTCCATTCCAATAGCTACTTGGCCCAGGTAGTAGTTTGAAGTCTTGGCTAATGCAACTGTTGGGACTGCACTCTTAATTTTATTTGATTTTAACTAGTTTAAATTGGAGTAGGCATATAAGTGGATACCCTATTGAACAACACAATTAAAATCATTCATGGTGTTGATATGTCAGTAAATTAACAAATGGTGGTCTGTAATCAGAAACCTGCTGCTCTATAGCCATGTGATAGCTATACAAGCTAACCTGTGTAAGGCTGTATTTTATTCTGGTAAATAGTAATAATAATTGTTCTTCCAGTATTGCTGGGTGGTTAAATGTACGATGTATGAATTACTTTATTTTTTACCAGAAACAAAGAAGGTCTGTAATCAATGTTTTTTGTAACTTTCTTCTTTTGTCTTTCCCTCTTTTCTTTCTTTTCTCCCTTCTTACCTTCCTTCTTTTCTTCCCTTATTAGACATGAAAGAAGAACCAAAAAAAGCAGCAAATGGAAAGGATCTTTGATAAGAATCATTGTTATACTTGTTGCTTCATTGAGTGCACTGTTCTAAATCAGAATTTTGCATAAAAGTTGCTTCCATCTGGTCTAACCTACACTCAACAATCAGGAAACAGTACACAACACAGCCAATAAACTGCTTATATCTCTTGTAGATTTTTAAATTTGTATTGAAATTATGATAAAAAGAGAAGTTATTTGAAGGCTCCATGAGACAAAAATGATAGTCACTGGACCTGGAAGAGAGGGTATAGACAGAGGAAGTGGCAGGATTAAAAGCCCAAAATAGAGAAGAGGACAAAACAGAGCATAATTCAATGCAGTGTATTTTAAATTATGGTATGTTTTTTATCCTCTTAATCTCATTATACTTAATAAATGTTAGAAAACTTAAATACACAATGTTGAAGAATTTATATGTTCAAATGAAAAAAATAAATGGCACAATGAAAACTGCTCAGCTCTGCTGTCCTCCTGTACCCTCCTTCTTGTTTCCCGGCTACTTTGAAAGAAGACACATCTACCAGGGGCTGGGTTATCTGGTTTGGATTATTTGGTTTCTTCTTTATATTGGCCACTCTTCCCACCATGTGTTACTTCTTTTCTTTCTATTTGTCCTCTATGTACAGGTATCTTTTCTTTTATTTCACTCTTTCATGTTTGCTTGCCTATTTGGCTGCTCTATTTTCTTGAGGCATTTTCCTGGGTATGGTCAACATAGTTTGGTGACTTGGTTTAGAAAATTCTATTTAGCACTTGGCAGGTGTTGAGAGAAAAACTTAAGTGGTTGTTTTGTACATACGTTTTTGCTTTAATTATGAGTCCATGGGAAAATGAATAATTGAAATGTTACGTAACTAAAAGCCAAAACAAAAAATTGGCCTGTTTGGTTGCAAATGACTATTAACAACAACAAGATAATGCCTGTTTGTTTTTGAGGACTGTTCTACCCTAATGGAAAGTTATTTTCGAAGTTGGGGAAAAGTCGTGCATAATATCAGAAATAAATTTGGTAAAATCCAGGGCCTGAGGTTCATTTCTGTGGAAACCTGCTCTTGTCTCCTGCAGTTGCCTTGGCACAGAGGCTCCCAGAGCTGGTGCAGCCCACAGGTCTGGAATCGGAGCTGCCAGGGCTTGGAGGGAGCTCAGCTGGACACATATGTTATTAGCTCCATCCCTGTGTTTCCATACTCAACTGAGCCCTCCTATAACTAACTGAATACTGAAAGTTCCTAGCAACCTGATTCATTATAGCCAAAGAGGTACTATACATATAAATACTAGACACATAAGTATATAATATATTTATAAATAATATACAAATATTTTTATAATATACATTTATAGTATATTTTAAAAATATATTATATGTTTATACATAATATATACTTATGTATATAATTAATATATCATTATATATTATAAATACTAATATATCAATATTATATTAATATATAAACATATTAATATATTGTTTTAATTAATTAATGTATTAGTATAATATTTTATAAATAATGTAGATATATTTATATATTATATATAATATATTATTATATATAATATACATTATTATATAAAATAGATTATATACTATTATGTAAAATACATATGTATAATATGTGAATATATAATATACATATATATACATATATATAAATGTATAATATATAAATATCATTTATAAAATATTACATTAACACATTAATTTAATTAATATATTTATATATTAATTATATTAATATATTATATTATATAATATATTATATAAACATATTTTATATAATATATAAATATTATATGTATATCAATATATATTTATAAATAGATAAATATTAATAATATATAAATATTAATAATACATATAAATAATGTGATAGATGTTAAATTATATTTACATATAAATATATATATAAATATATAGCATTGTATATAAATATATATATTTATATATTATATTGTTTAAAATATTTATATCAATAATATGTAGATTTTACTATATTTATAATACATTATATTGTATGTATAATACAATGTATAATACATATAATATAGTATAATGTATATATATAACATAAAGTATATAATATATATAAAATTTATGATATATATTATATAATATATACATATATTTTATTTATACAACTAAATATAAACATTATTATGTATAATAATAAATATTAATAAATATATTCAATAAAATATATATAATATTATACACACTATAATATTGATATATAAAATATGTATAATATATTATATACTATACTATATATTATAATTTATATATTTTATTGAAACTAATATAATATAGTAATTAACACATTATAATATTAGGATATAATATATTAATATTATTATATATGCTATACTATACTATAATATAGCAATGTAATATAATATATATTTTATATTAATAATAAATCATCTAAGCTTTAAAAATATTAATCTATTTATGAATGTGCAATAATTTCTTGAAAGAAGCTATTGTCATGTCTTTGACAAGATGCTTGATGGGGTTGTCTTATGGGGACATACTTCTCTTTTGTAGGCAAAGATATTTTTATGATTGTCTTTGTATTCACTCATCCATCTGTCCATGTATCCATGCCTTTCTCAACTATCTATAGAGTTTCTTGACTCTCTCTGGATAAATTATCATTTCTAACAAGTAGAAGAACAAAGGAATGAACCCACACTCCTCACTATCGGAATAATCCCCACAGAATTAAGGTTTCCCTTGGACACATGAGAAGTAGTAAGATCAAAATTATGTTATTGTTATGTCCAAAGGTCTAGGACAAAATGAGCCTTTATTATTATAAGTTAAACACTTAGCACTGAAGCAAAAACACCATAATATTGTTTTCAATTTATGCTTATGTAGTTCATTCTATTTTTTCCCAGTTTTATTGAGATATAATTGACCTACAACACTGTATTAGTTTAAGGTTTACAACATAATTATTTGATATATGTATATATTGCAAAATAATTACCATAATAAATTTAGTTAACATCCATCACCTCACATAATTACAAAAGTATTTTTTTTCCTCTCTTGTGATGAGGACATTTAAGATTCACTCTTGTAGCAACTTTCAAATACACAATACAGTATTGTTAACTATAGTCACCATGCTGTACATTACATCTCAGAACTTTTTATCTTATAACTGGAAGCTTGTACCTTTTGACTACCTTCATTCATTTCCTCTACACCCTCACGCCCTGCCTCTGGCAACCACCAATCTATTTTCTGTCTCTTTAAGTTTGTTTGTTTAGATTTCACATATAAGAAGATCATATAGTATTTGTCTTCCTCTATCTGGCTTATTTCCTTTAGCATAACACACTCAAGTTCTAGCCATGTTGTCACAAATGGCAAGATTTCCCTTTTTTTTTTTAAGGCTGAATAAAATTTCATTGTGTATATATGTCCCAGTTTCTTTATCCATTCATCCATCAGTGGATACTTAAGCTGTTTCCATGTCTTGGCTATTGTACATAATGCTGCAATAAACTTGGTGGTGCAAATATCTCTTGGAGTTAGTGAAGTCACTAACTTTACAACCTAACTTTACACGTACGTGATTGACAATTCAGATTGAGCACCTGTAGATAGAGAAAAGGAAGTCCAACATAGGAAGCAAAACAGCCAGCATTTTGCAAAAGTTTATGAGAGACTGCTTCTTTACAAATAAATTGAATAAGTCATGCACCCACATGTAAATGCAGGAGCTTCAGACAAATGGATCACAATTTAAAGAATAATTAAGGTATTTATGTGAATAGTAGCAAAGGCCCTGATACAAGAGAATTGCTTAATTGTGTAGACTGGCATGAGGTAAAAGCAGGGTGTGACAGACAGAAAAGAGTCAGAAACTCAAGGACAAGATGATCCCACATGGCTCAGAGAAAAGACTGTTTTCCATGCCCCACAGGTTTAAGGGTTCTCCCCAAAGTTACTAGTAGAGCATAACTAGCACCTACTTCAGAGTCCACTGCAGATCATTTGCATTTAGATGCACATACTTCTTAATGCCCATACATCTTGTTTAGTTCTCAGCTGTTGGGTTCACTGGTTCTCAATCAAGTTTTATAGTTTTCATGAATTCCAGGTTAGAGGAATCTAATGGATTGAGACAATCTTACCTGAGTATTGCCATCAGGATCTTGGAGTTAAGTACAAACCCAGTGGAGAGCACCTCTCCAGGATGAGGCTGAGATCAAGATGTCCTTATTCTGCTTTTCCTGCTACTCATTACACATGAACTTTAGTGAAGAGCAGGCAGCCCTACAGGAGAACATTGATTGAAATCAGACATGGAAATGTCAAGAAATAAAGAGGATACCACAACTCAAAAGGAAATATTTTTACTGATATTCCCTAATATTTGCATAAAATTTTGTATCTATTCATAGAATTTTAATATCTTATTCTATCAATTTATTTCATCATCTTTTACAAAAAGATCCTGCACATGTTATTTTCCCTATTTGATAGGTACATCAACTAATGCCCGGAATAATTAAGTGAGGTTCTCACGGTCCCTCAGCATGAGGATGGCAGAGAGGAGACCAGAATTCAGTTACCTTTTTCCTTATATAGTTTTCTCCTGGTGGCCTCATATTTAACTATGCAGGTAATACAAGGGAGCAAAATCCAGTTAGGCTTTAAAAGGTGGGAACACTCTCCTAGGCTCAAATCAAACAAGTGTCTCACCAGGATGCAGGTGTTTTTAAAGTCCACATATCTTGATTTTTTTTTCTTCTTTTGCAGAGGTCATTAAAATGTGCCACTGGTATCCTTGTGTGCTGCCTGTTGGGAGTTTTCTAAGAAAGGCATTGTTATTTGTTATATTCAGGAGGATTTGTGGAGGAATAAATTGCATACACATAGTTTGAGGGCAGCTGGCAGTCAACTATGATTGCTGCTGTGCACTTCACAACATGTTTTATGTGGCTGGGAACATTTACATTAAGGTCAATTTTGTTGCCTAAATGGAGAATCGCCGCTGAGGGATGCTCAGTGGAATGCATTGCTGTTTGGCAGGGGAAATGGAACAGATAAACCTACACGTGCTTGGTCTGCCAGCTGGTGGGTGGTCCCAGCCACGTCCCTGGAACACTATTCAATTCAACAAATATTTATTGAATAACTAGATGGTACAAAGCACCAAAGTGTTGGTGAGTAGACAAGGCTGCACAAATCATGGTCTTAGAAGGGTTTCCAATAGCAATAGTTCTCGATATCTAGCAATAATTGCATGATTACCATATGCTAGACATTGTTCTATATGTTCAACATGTATTAACCATTGTAATGTTCATAATGACTCTGTGAGATCGGTGCCCTGATTTCCTTATTTTATCAGTGAGGAAAGTTGGTTGGTGAGGTCTGGTGCTTTTGCTAGTTTTCATAATGTCTCCATTTACAGGCATATGACAGACTTGCATTTCATTGCCACCTTGAAGTTGGCCATGGGGCCATGTGTCTTGCTTTAGCCAAAGAAATCTGAGCAGCAAAGATACTTGTCACTTCTTGGGGAAAAGTTTAAGAGCTGCTGCACAATTCACCTGTAGCATGGTACCCACTGACCTTCCTGATGATGGAAAATCTGTCACCCTGGGCCTGTGAGCCAGGATGAATGAGAGAAGGGACCTTGATGACATAAAAGAGACATGAAGTAAAATGTCATTTAAGCCTCTGAGATTTTAAAGTTGTTTATTATGGAAACATAAGCTAGCATAGACTGGCTAACAAAAGGTAAGAGTAAAAATAGTGGACATATGAAGTTAATTGACAAAAAAAATGATAGCACATGATTAAGTACCAATGAAATATAGCAATAATAAAAGCAGTTACAATTTATTAAATTCTTAGCAATGTACTAAGCTCATTACATACATATTCTCTAGTATGTAAAACTATAAAATTGTCATTCACATTTTACAGACAAGAAACAGAAGCTCAAAGAGGTTAACTGAACTACTTAAGATAACATTTAGGAAGACACAGAACAATGAAGTAAAATCTGGTCTTTTTGTCTCCAAAGCTCACACCCTACAGAAAGGCTGAAAAGGACCCCAGACAACCTTATCCTTCAACTCCTTTATAAGCCACTTTTCTTTCTTCCCACTCTCCTTTATTTTCCTGTATCTTTTCTTTCTCATTTATTCTTTCTCTTCAACTCTCCCTGTTCTCTGTCCTTCAGTTCTTCTCTCTCTAACTCCATTTCTCCTTTCCTATTTTCTGCCTTCTCATTTTCTCCAGATGTCTATTGCACTTTTTTTTTCATGCTCACGTAGGGGGCATGGGATCTTCCTCAAGTTTGCCTCCTCATTGCTACAACCTCCTGTATGTAGGGGCCAAGAATGCTACTAAATATCCCAGAATGCACAGGGCAGCCTCCCTGCAAAAAGACAATATCCAGCCCCAAATGGCAATAGCACTGAAATGGAAAAACCCTTTTCTCAATAATCAGTAGACTCATCACCAGCTCATCTCCTTCAGGTTTGAATCTGGAAAACTTCATGTCTCTTTCCTACATTAGGAGGTAACACTTCTTTGATTCTTTTTTCCTGAATCCTCAGTCTCAGGGGGTTACCTGCTTATCTCTCTTCCGGTTAGAGGGTGCTGCATGGGATCTCAAATTCCAGTTCAATCCTTCTGGTAAAACCATATTATACATTAGAATCTGAGGATTTTAAGTCTCTACTGATATTAATGCATTTCCAAAAATTACATCCACAGAAAGCTATGTAAGATATTCATCTTCAGTGGAAAAACACATTTTATAATATCTTACATTTGGAAAAGACTATGATGAAATTAAACATATTTTTTTACTATGGAGCTCTTCTGAACCTTTAATATGTATTACATCTTGAGAATCTACAAGTTGGAGATGAGGTACAAGTGTTTCTTCTAGATGAGGTACAAGTGTTTCTTCTATATATTTTGTCGCAGAACTTTTTTTTTCAAAGATTCTCTTTCTGGACTCTTCTCTGTAGTACATAACTTGCAAATTGTGACTCTTCCAAGTTGCACATTTGACTGAGGTCCAGAAAGTGAAATGACTTATTCTAGTTTAAAGGGGTAACTCTTGCCAGAGCTGGAATTTTAATCTAAGAATGCAGACCCTAATTTACTGTTCTTTTCAGTAGGTGTTGGATAATAAAATGACATGTTGATTTCAGTGCATTGTTATATTGTAAGCTTTTCCATTTAATTCAATTATTTCTTTAAAGTCAAAATATACATACATTAGCACAAATAACTACACTGCCCTCTTCATGATTTTTAAGAAAATATTTTTTATTGAAGTATAGTTGATTTAAAATGTTGTGCTAGTTTCGGGTGTACAGCAAATTGACTCAGTTATACATATCTATATAGCTATTTTTTTCAGAGTCTTTTCCGTATGGGTTATTACATGATTTTTTTCTCATATAATATTTAAATAGGTTTACAACTAGGTTAATGAATATGTGTTAACACATTTATGCATGCCTAAACATCTGTAGTTTTGTTGAGGCTTTCTTACACACTATCAATTGAGGAAGAATTATACTTATGCTGATGGATTTACCTAGTTATATGAACCCATAGTATTTTATATTAATATAAGAATTCTTTTAGAATTTTTTATAGTAGTGTGTATCTTATTTTACTAAAACTTCTACTGTCACACTTTTTCCTTTATGATGTCCTGGATCATTAAACACAGGTTATTATTATATCATCTTGGGTTCATTGAAAGCAGAACTAAGGCAAAGAATAAAGGTGAAGAAAAAGAGAAAGAGAGGCAAGAAAAGATGTGAACAATGTGATGTGATGTGTTCTTGTGTGCCCACCACTTTTACAATTAGCTGCAAAGAGCTCTAATTATCCTTTTATTCATTTGTTTTCCTACATTAACCAACATGCATTGCTTAATTTGGCAGATTTCTAATCTTTAACAATTCTCAAGATGTTCCACTTTATTTCCAAACTCAAATACCAAATTTTCAGATTTTTCCTGACTTGTCTTGAACTGAACTCGATTTGACACTTTTCTGAAATTTCTTATATATATATATATATATATATATATATATATATATATATATATATAAAATCATATATCATACATCTTAAGATTATATATACAATATTAAACCATTTATCATATTTTATGCTTTATAACAGGATTCCTCTTAGACATGCCTGATATTCCTATTAAATTCTAGAAGCCCTATCTGGGTAAATATGTTGCCTTTCAAAATCTCTGTTCCTCTCACAATACCAAGCATAGGACTGTGCACATTGTCCATCCTCAATACAAATTTACTAAATAATTGCTTGTTTAACTGTTTACATTTTCTTTCAATATACAAATGTACAGGCTTTCTCTTTTTTCCTCTTTTGACCTTCTTTTGTTTGTTTATTTCTATTTTTCTCAGGAAGTTCTTAACTCCTGTTTATATAAGACAATTGAAAAAAATGCAAGTAAGAAAATTATTTTTATTTCATAAAACTTTAAAAATTTTTGCTGAAAGGAATAATGTGAAGTAGTTACAAATACCACAGACAAACATTCCTACTCTTTGCTCTGATGCTAATTAGCTAGGCAACCTTGAGAAAGTCATCTTACTTTTCTAAGCCTTCATTTTCTTATCTTTAAAATGAGCTATACTGTTTTCTATATGAGCTACTACACAGGAGTGTTTGAAAGAATAAACACTATTATGTAAAAACATTTTGGAGTTGCAGAGCACCATAAAATTGTAAACACTATCATGAATAGAAAATAATAGTGTCTCTGAGTAAGATAGCACTTTGAAAATATTTAGTCCTGTCCTCTTAGGTTAGTGATGAATAAACTGGGTATTATAAGGCTACAGAACTTGTTCAAAGTCACAAAACTGGTTGATACCAGAGCCAAAAAAAAATGAAGCCAAAGATTGAATCACCATTTCTATTTCTCCTAAAATTCTACTCCCAGATCTCCAGCTCACCTGATCTCTCCAGATTATCAAGTTGTTTCTATCTTCACATTCTCAATGCATTCACTTTCTTTGACTCGTGATCATCCTTCTCTGATCCCTTGAAGAGGTCAGAATCACAGTGTTTGGCAATTGTGTAGGCTATCTTCACTTTACAGTAATTCTAGGATTCTAAAATTTGACTTTAAACTTGTGTTCAGGCTAGGTCTCTGAATGGCTACATGCCCATGTTGGCTGGCATCTTCTTGCTTTGGGCTGTCTATACTAAGCCAAACTGCTTTGAAAATCATAAACAGGCTCCTTGAATTTTCTGATTTAATAACCTGCCCTCCCACTTCATGTGAGTTATTCTTTCCAGACAGAAGGTGCCTCCCAGCTCTGTGTGCATTTATACAGCACAGGTCATTCATGTACTTCAGTCACCACTGCCCAAGTTAGCTCATGTCATCAGCCCTGCCAATTCTCTGGGCTATTCTTCGGTAATTTATCACTCAGGTATTCCCAGAGATGCAAGATTAATTCCAAGTTCTTTTCCTTGCATATTATAGTCCATGGTATTTTAAGCAGTACAATTAAGTACACTTTTTTCAATAAATTCTGACCTTCTGACTCCTCGAAAAGTGTTTTAACATAATACTCTATTTTATTGTTTATTATGATTAGTGCTACTATTATTTTCAAGAACATGAAAAATAAAAATGATTTATTCATTAACACAGGTCAATTTGTATTTTTTCTCATTCTTGAAGAGTATGTTATATTAGTTGCCTTTTAGTCTCATCAATCTATTATTTCCTTTGACAGTAAAAGAAAAGTCAGAAAATCTGAGCATTTTCTGTTGGCAGTAATCAGATGAAACCTGTATATACAAAATGGAATGAAAAACTGTTTGAGGAGCTAGACCTGAGGCAGGAGGACAGGCCTCATATATTTCATTGTTTTATTTGCCATCCTTGGTCCTCCAATAACTATTCCCAATTTTGTTTTGCATCATCTATTCTCCCAAAATATACTCCTTATGTTTTTATATTTATAGGTCCTCCTTTCCTTTTCATTCCTTTTATGCTCCCCCACCTTTTTTTCCCCTCCCCAATTATTTTACAGAAGTGTTTATTGACTTTAGCCTTTGATACCTCTATGTATTTGAAAACAGCCATTCACCACCTTCTCTGGAGAAGCACCAATAAGTGCAAAACCATTATCACAAAACTGTTTCTCAAAGTTTTGTCACATCCCAGACAGTTTCATGAAGATATGCTGAAAGGATTTGTTTTGTTTGTTTCTGCTCTAGGGATCACTAAGGGCAACAGGCAATGTGGGAAAGGGATTGTAAATCATAGATTATTGTGAAACATCTTATTTGTTTCCAGGGTGTTTTGTCTTCTTTAGACCAAAAAATTCAAAGTTCTGTTCAAAACTATTTTGTGATGGCCCCTGCTATATCAGAAAAAATAATGTACATTTTCTTGCTTGCACACACTACATTAAGTTGCAACAGATTTTGATTTAAAAAATTAAGAGTTTGTAGAACATTTGCAAGACAACATTTTCCAGAAGGCCATTATGAAGTGGAAAGAAGGAACTAGAATTAATCTAGGTAGATCCTGTAAATATTACTTCTCCTCTTAGGAAACTCTGTGGTGTTATGATAGGTCACTGGAGTTCCATTTGTATGATTTTTCTCTGACATTCTGGGTCTCTGGTCAGAAGTATAAGCAGTCCAGAGACTTAGTTTATCAGGGTACTTGTAGTGTTGGAAGATGTTTGGATTTATTTTGAATGGAAGATGATGTTTGTGTTTTAAAAATGTTGACTGAGGATTCTGATGAAATCTATGGTGAGCATTGGTCCATGCATTATCAAATCTGGAGCTCAAGACTAAAAGCACAGTCTTTCCCTAAATGTTACTAAAACCTAGGCATCAAGCTCTTAAATGCAGGCCACCTTGTTGTGAGCCCAGAGAACACAATAGTGAAAACAAACAAACAAAAATGTTTCTTGACCTTAGGGAGTTTAGGTTGTGTAACACAGGTAAGAGAACTTTAAGAAGTCCCCATGGAGGGAGCTGAAGAAGAAGAAGTCAGGTGGACAGAAAAAATAGAAAAGTGGCATGGAATTCATGGAAGGACGTATGATGAATACATAATTTTTCAACTGTACCTAGATTTGATAAGGTGTTTCAGGAAGGTGACTATTAAGAGGAAGATATTGAAGTCAGTGAAATTAGGAAGACATATTTTTGTTTAGTGGAAATACAATTCTTTGTCCATGCTAGGACCCTATTAATAACAAAAAACAGCTGTCCATAAGGCATCACAATTCTCTGAAAGATAGTTTAGTACAGATTATTTTTTTCTGAATTTACAGATAATTTTTTCTGAATTCTCTTGATGTTTATCCACGAATAAACATTTTATCCTATACTATTTTGTACTTTTATCATTCATTGAACAAAACACCTTTACTGATTGATTGATAAAAACAAAATAAATACTCATTTCTAACCATTTGGCACAAGTATCTTCTGACAATGTAAATTTCATAAAGATGTACCAAGGACTTCTTACCTATGTCCCATAAACAAACCATGATGCAAACACTGAGAGGAAGGTAGATGTGTATATTAACATGTGTAAAAAGTAAATAAGGATTCAAGCCAATAATAGTATATAGCCATTCAATAGGGCTCTTATCAGATTCACTGGTTCTTTCATTCACTAGTCTAATTATTTGTTCCATGTATACCTATTGAGGTGACCCCTGGATTCCCTTCCATATTTAAGAATCTCTGATTGTATAATTTGATGACTTCAAATCCATGCTCTGGCCTAAGATTCCCTTGATTATTTTTCTTTCTTTGTGATATAAGTTATCCAAACAGCCTTATAAAATGAAGTCAGAGAACAAATTTTCTCTTTGTATATCTCCTAAAAGTCCTGGCAACATGCTGTGAGAGCAAGTAATTTTCTCCCATAACTACTTGCTAAATGAGATAAATATGCATATGTACATAAACATACACACAAACAGATATCCATAACTACATGCATCCTCTAAATGAGGGTCAGTATCTCACCAATGTTTTATGTTGTGTTCTAGATTCAGTTCCTTATCCCAAGAAGTCTCTTGCTAACATATGGAATGAAGTATCACCCAGGGCATTTTGACATGCACAATTTAATATAGCTGTTTTAAAGCAACCATTTTTATTCAGAGGATTATTTGCAAAGCTCTTTTTTTTTTTTTTTTTTTGGCTCCATCAAAATGTAAATTCACTCTTCTGTATCTCTTTGTTTTTATTTACCAAAGAGAACACATAGTGAAATCTCTGATTATGAATCCATTTTTGATCCCAGCTTCAACACAATTTCCATCCCTGAAACAAAGTGAGCAGAGGAATTTCACTTTTCTCATTGTGCATTCATTTCTCTGTGCCTTTGCCCATTTCCTGCCTATTTAAAATTCTCCATGCTTCTGGGTCAAGTTACAGAAGAAGCTGGTCTGATTGACCTATTGAATTACCTTTAACCCTGCTGGTTAGAGACATTTATGTCTGAACACAGTATGGTTTATCATGCAGAATCTGGTCCAGTTACCTTTGAATCACAAGCGCATCTGATTCTGATTCAATTGGTAAAAATTTCTGCTTGAAGGACATTTCAATATTTATTTCACAAGCACTGGTCTATGGATAGGGTACGTTCATAAAGAAAGAGATTTGGGGCATAGCTTGGCTGACCATAGGTGCTAATCTGCCTGAGACCTCTCCAGTTTGCTTCTGCTGTTCTGCTGCAGATACTCTATCCTTTATCTCATTGGCTGTCATCATCTTACATGTATAGTTTCAAGGATGCTCCTGTCTTAACATGATCCATGAGAACAAACATAAACACAATGATGGCCTTCCAGCAGGGAGGCAATTCAAAGACATCTCCGTTTACTTTATCCACAGGGAATATCACATGCTCCTTTAAATGCTATTTGTCTTGGAATCCATACTCTCCATATGTTTTATGTTTATCTTCTAATTCCATCATAATCCCACCCAGATGTTACCAGATCATCTATAAGTTATGGATTCCATAGCAAATTTAGTTACCAACACAACATTTTTTGTGTAAAAAAGAGAGAATTATTAGAAGACATATGAACACCAGCAATAATAACTGGGCACAGATTAAAGTAACAGTCCTCATTTATACTGCATATTACAGCACCTTAGCAGGTATTTTTAATTTTTTTTTCCCCAAGACATATTCCATAGTCTTTGGTCTTTGTCCAGTAATCTTAATCCAATGCTGTGAGACAAATGCTTGTTCATTAGGAGTCCAAGTCCTGGGTGGTATTGTCCGTGAATGTGGTGGGAGATTTTTTTTAATGTTTAACACTGATCCTGGGTATATAAGAAACTTCACAAGGAATTCCTGAAATCCTAATTTACTTGGTACAAATTAATTTCCCTCCTAATATTTCTGCATAACACCATACACATTTTTTCACCTGTTTCATGAAATTAAGGAGTTTTGAGATGATTAACATGAAGTTTCAATTTCCAATTTTATCAAACACTTGTCTTTGCCATGAGTTGAATTATCCCTTCCTTTGGCTTTTATTACTATAGAGGAACAGAAATCAAAGATTTTGAGAGTTGCCATTTAAGAATAATCATGAGAGATTCAAGCCTCCAAAACATGGTATCAGGTTCAAGTGTTGTTACAGGGGAAACACAGTCGCAAATATTAGATGATGTCTTTCTTCAGAGCTCAGACCACATCTTGTAAGACAAGCTCATCTGGGAGGAAGTGCCCATCTTCTCATTATAGAAGTCTCTAGTAGCCTTTATTTTCTTTTGCTGTTTTAATTTTATAATTATAGTACCTATGTATGATACAATTATAATACCTATATAGGCTACAATATTAGGGAAACCCATTTGAACCAAGCCACTTTACTTCTGGAGTAAATATTGTTGATTGCCAATCTCAATCTTCATTTTCTATTCTACTTTCTCAAAAGAATCACACTTTTCTTCAGCTACATGCCCCTCATAGAAGATAACACTGTTCCAAGCTCTTTAAGCATTTTAATTCCAGTACATTTTAAAAACCAGTGACTAGTTTAGGGGTGAGCATATGACCTAATAAGTAGATCAGTTGAGGAGCTTCTGAGGAAAACAAATTCTCATTCTTAAAAAGAAAGACAAGAAACATATGAGGTTTTCTTCTACTAGCTGTTATTTTGTTATCTTGGGATATATGCAACTTTGGCAGTCATTTGAAATGTAAAGGAGGTTGCTGGCTTTACTTAGAGGAAAATTATGAGGGTGAACCAGCAGACCTATCCAGCAAATACACTGCCCTACTGGGCAGGTACTCAAGATGTGGGCAAACACAGAAGAAGAAATAACCAACTGTCCTTAGGGAGCTATGAAATGCTCCAGAAAAGGTGAGTTGTTTTAAAATAAGAATTGATAGATAAATAGAAGTACATCAAGGGCAAGTATGGCAGGAAGAGGTAATCCAGGTAGGAGGGATAGAATATGCAGAGGCACAAAGGCTTAAAGGAGCATGTTATTTTATAGGAAAATTTTCTGTGGATTATTTAGAGGAGGTAGTTGGGAAATGAAACTAGAAAAATTGATCAAGGCCAGATACTAGGTATAATCTTATGAGTTGTTTTAAGGAGTATGAAATTCAAATGCAACTGATGAGGAGCAGCTAAAAATGCTTTATGATTATGTGTTCAAATTCACTTTTAGAAAGATTTTTGAGAGAATGCAAAGGAATTGTAGATTTAGGAAGCAGGGAAAACCATCAGCAGGCAGGGAAAGTAGTAAAATAAGTGAGAGGAGTGACAGGCCTAATAAAAGACATTGGTTTCACTTAATTTATTGACAATTTCCTTTTCAGGGAATTTCATATTCTGCAGCTGACCCAACATAAGGTGGATTTGAAACCTGACTTCATTCCACCAATTTCTATGGCAAGTCTTTTCATAAAAATTTCACAAATATTTTGTGTTTTCAGCCAAGGACATCTAGCAACTCTAATTTTTGATATCCTTTTCTCAGTCTTAAAGAACAGCATCAATTGTCTTCATGCTGTTTTCTCTCTTTCCTAAATTACATTGAAAACTTCTGCCAAAAGCATAGAACCATAATTTTTAAAAGTCAGTCATCCCATCTGTTGCAGAAGTGTTACCATCCCTGAAGACCGCTAAAGCATTTCTCTCCCTCTCCAGCAGTCAAGGTTGCTTCTAAATTCCCCCAATAGAGTCTCTGAGAGATCTCAAATACTTCCCCAACTTTCTGGTCTCCCTCTTTAAAACATGGATAAGATTTAGACTTGGTGGATGGAAAGGACTTCTCATTACATCAGTATTTCTTTCGAGTTTGGTATAACTTAGTTTTTTAGACTCTCAAAATATTCATCATATCTTCTCTTTCCTGAAACTTGCATGAAATCTGCTTTCTACCTAGACTAACCCAGTAAGTGTTGATGAGCAGTGTCATATTAGTCTCAGGTGGGAGGAACCCTGAACCGGGACCCCAGCATTGGAAAGTACCTTTCTGACCCTTCTCTCGTGTGTGTCTCTGCACAGTGGTAGGCATCCATGAAACTGTATGTGCTCACTTGGAGCCCCAATTTCTCTTCTAGACCATGCATCAAGTACGTGGGACCTTGGAATTTTCTGCCCAAGCTGCCCCAGCTCTCCTCTAAGGATTGTGCAGACCTCTTTCCGAGTCTTGCCTTTGAGGAAGTAGCCAGTGTACTCATCCCTAGGGCCAAGGGACAGCCAAAGGGAGACTATTTACAACAGGTGTAAATGGAGTTTGATATATAGTCTTGAGTGTTCACACATGTGTATACCTGCATTGCTGGACAGAACCAGTGATGGGAAGAAAATGGGATGGTCAGCTCTCCCCACACTGTCATGTTTCTGGCCCACAACACTGGAGAACCAAAGAATTCTAAATCCAATTGGGCCGTTCCAGGTTGTTAAGAAGATATATTTTTCAAAGTAGGAGGATCAAATATAATTTAACAATTTTTGGCTTGACTTATAAAAATTTAAACATTTAAACATGTATTTTACAGGTCTCTGTTTGTATTCTTGCCCCAGGAACTACATATGCTAGGAAGAACAGATGATTTGTTAGATCTTAGGTAGTTTTCTTGCTTTAGACATTCCTCTATAGCCAGTTCTTATCCCTAAAATCCCACCATCATTGCTCCTTGCTCAAATGTGAGTTCACCTGAAGGTTTCACTTCTGTGGGATTGGCATTTCCAAATTCTCTCCAGATGGTAGGTTTGGAGAACAGATTTTAATAAGTGGAAATTCTATGAAAACAAACAATAAGTATGTGGGTCTGAGAAAAAGTAAGGGGAAACTGTAGAGAAAAAAAATGTTTCCCCAAAGCTTATCAAGTTCAATTTCCCTGACCATTGGATCCCAATTGCATTTTGCCACATTCTTCTGAGGGCCTGGTCCAAAGCTAGGGCTTTTCTTGGATTCAGAGTGAAGTGAAACAGATGGTACAAGAAGTACTGCACTCAATGCATCTTTGCACTGTCAGGTATCATGGCCTTAAAAACATAGCTCTCTGCCTCCCATTTCCTCTTCTCTAGGGTGCAGATAGTATTTCCTGAAAAACCTCACTCATAAAGTATTTTCTGATTGGTTTGATCTGCTTTTTGTTTGTTTTTATGAAACTCATATAAGAATGAATTTAAAATGTTCTTTGAAAGAAAATGTACAAGTAGTCAATTAACATTCTTGTGTGCCTGTCCTGGACTTGCTTTTCTCACTATTGTAATGTGTGTGTGTGTGTGTGTGTGTGTGTGTGTGTGTGTGTGTGTATTTCTTTTGTGAGACAACCTTGGAATTCTAATGATGGCAAAGAGAATGAACACTACAAACCAGTGGATGGAAGTTGCTGTAATTACCATGGACTGACTCAAGAAGGGGGCCTCAGGCCCACTACCACCATTCCCAAGGGGATTCTGCACAGAAACAGGAGTTAAAAAACTCATCAAAAGCCAAATCCTTGATCATACTTCTCTGACAAGCTGGAGGTTGCATAGAGCTCCACGGTGATGGATGGTTTCAAGGCCACAGTGCATTTTGGGGGTAGAATGTCTCTCTGAGATGATTGGAAGATAAGGGTTGTTACCCACGAAGTGCTGCATTTTGTCTAATTTAAAATGATTTTGAATTCAGATAATATTACAAATATGCTTATACTAAATACCATAGTTGAATTCTTATTCTGTATGTTATATTAGGTAACATATATTGAGGGCTTACCATGTGCCAGGCATGTATTAAACAAAGCATTATCTCGTTTTAACCTCATAACAATACTAAGAATTAGGTAAAATTTCTGTTCTCATATATCAGTAAGAATTAGGCAGGAAAACAGATTCCAAGAGAGATTTTGATGTGGAGAGACAAAGTGAATTTAGAAGTAATGCCTACATGAGGAATAAGTAGCTGGGGATGATGTTAGCAAAGATGTCAGCAAAGCAAACTGCCAAAGCCAAAGTGTGCTGTTTCAGTTGCAACCAAGAATCATTTCTAAGTGAAAAAATAACAGTAACAACAACTTAAAAAACAAAACATTGAATACTTAACCTGTGCCAAGCCAAAGCCTATGGCCTTCACAGGAGGTCAAATATGAAGTAAACACAATTCAAACTTCTTTTGTGAGAGGCAGATATTCAAATAGAAATTCTAACATGGTGTAGTAAGTGCCCAAAAGGGGGATGCATAGTCTCAAGAGGAGGGATTGAATAACTCAGCACATGGGAATGGGAGTAGCCTCACAGGAGAGGTGACAATGGGTCTAGGTTCTGAGGGGTGCATAGAATAATGGTTACATGCCATAGAAAGGTATGTAATTATTTGTAATATGTAAAATATAATATGTAAAATTATTGATGGGATAAACCACATTTTTTTAAATGAGCTTTTACAATATCTAGCTAAAACAGGAAAGAAAATTTATACTAGAAAATGAGCCAACAAACATTAAATTGTTCTTACATATCATACTTTTTAATAGAAAAATATTTAGTTTTCAATCTATCACCTATGGTATTTTATGAGTCAAACTCTCTCACAATTAAAACAAAATTTAAGAATAAGAAGCAGAGGAAGCTTGATTTTGGTTTTCTCCAACTACCCCTTTAAACGCCTCTCTTGATCTTCACAACCTTCTTCACTCAGGTTATGCAACCCCAAGCAAGGTGATACCATTCCCAGATAAATGCATTCTGCCAAGCACTGAATAATATTTAATATTTTTCCCTGGGTGAAACCTCTGGTATCAGAACAAGTGACGGGAAAGAAAAAAAGTTGAGGTGCTGCTTGTCACCATTCAGATCTCAACAGTCAGGGAAGCTGTATACACCATGAAAGGACAAATGAGGCCAAAAAAGCATCTGCAAATAGCCAGAAGTTTAAAAGTCCCATAATATTAATTAAGGAAGCGGTAAAGCGCTACTCAAATAGAGGAACAGAGAAATCAAGCAGAGAGAGAAGTAACAATGCTGCTGATTATTTTGCTCTAATATAAATCGTTCTGTTGGGGGCTTTGTTGGTATTGCTGTCTTCAGTGTGTGTACTGTGCTGGGAACCTCTGGTAGCATTTGATTAGAAAGGTACAGTTGTCAGTGCATTTCTACTCTTTAGAAATGTGAAGTGATGAAATATCAAAGTCAATATTTTTGCCAATCTTCCCTGCCCTTTGCAATCTCACATCTCTCCAGGGGCCTGAAATCTGCCGGTCCTGGAGCAGATCCACGTGTGACTGCCAACAAAGCCTCTCCAAGGAGAGGCTGAGTGTTTGATTCCACATTGGGCAGACAAACATGCTCTTCTGTGTTCTCCCCAGTGAGTGTGGGAGACTCCAAAGACAGGCGCAGTGATAGAGCAAAAGGTTCTGTGGCAGCTAAGCCAAAGGTTCTGTAGTGATTGTGATTTTATTTACCTATTTTGTTTTGTTTTTCCTTTTCTACCTTTATCTCCCATTTTGAGAAAGTTGAATACAAAATGAATATCTTTTAAAGAAAATTATGAAAGAAATATTTACTACTTGAAGCATTGTTGCAGAGGAAATTCTGCAAAATTCAGTGTAGTAAAATTTGTCCCTGCAGATATCACTTTCAGTAGCGTTTTGTCCCCTTCATTTTTATCTAAGTATTTATACCAAAGTCTATTTACCCTATGTGACTTTTGGCAAGATATACTCTCAGAAAATTTTGAGTTCTCTTTTATTGGTTTTCTTTATTTTTCCACTGTTGCTATTCACTCAATGTCTACTTTGGTTTTATGTATTTGTAATATTAACCATTCATTAAAATGTCATGGTCTTTACTGTTTTCCACACTCTGGGCTCTTTGCATGATCTGGAAGGAGGTTGGAGCTAAGATGTAGAACTCTGGATGTCTGCAGTAGTGGAGGAAGACTTTGAGTCTAGACTTGCCAATGATATATAAACTACACAATTATCACTCAGGAGGTCCATTAATTGTACCCATTCCCAGGACACATCTCTGGGACTCTGGTTCTGTATGCCTATCTGAGGACTCAGTATTCTGAATTTTAACAGGTACCCTAAGTAATTCTGATGTAGATGATACATACATCAAGAATGCTGTTCTAGAGTATAATGCTCATATTCATTAGTGAGTCATCCAAGGGCCTTCATAACTGGCTGTTGAATGCAAAGTTAGTTCTCAAAATTTCAAACTATACCAAAGAGGTTCAAAGCTATTCTTCTATCTGCTCTTTCTCCCTATGCCCTCCTTACTTTTCTCAACTTATTTTATTATATCACAAGGTATGGTGTTTAGAATCCATGTTTTAGTGTCAAACATTCTTTAGAATCTGAAAGCCTCTTCTCTCCAGCTTCACAACTTTAGTTTCATCACCTTATGAAAGCCAACTTACACTTCTGCAGTTTCTTCATTTGTAAAATTGGGTTAATTAAGGTTTTCATATGAATTCAGTGCAAGATCCATGGAAATGTAACCTAAGAGGTTACAAAAGACCTCACACTTGTAAGGGTCCACACCTAGTTTAATGTTCTACTTTTGCAATCTTGAAATTCTTAATAATTTTTGAACAAGGGACTCTGCATTTTAATTTGCACTAGGCCTTTCAAGTAATGTAGCTGGTCCTGTATATATCAAAAGAGATAATTTTTATATTGAACTGTCATTAGCACATATTTAGTTGTTGTTCTTATTCTTGCATGACTAAATATTCTAACTTGGATCTTGTTGAGGCTAGCCCTGATTAAAAATGTTGCTTGATGTATGTTCAAAGAAAGAAAATGGTGAGTAATGAAAAATATTCAACACAACTGCTCTCCAGTATTGCCCCAGAAGCATTCCTAACTTCTGTGAAGAGACTGGACACATCCAACTGTGGATCAAGTTCTCCAGGACCCAGGGTCAAATCTACTGACTAGTCTCTGCCTTCAGAATGGGTTTCTTGTACTAGTTTTATCACTGAAAATTATTTATTTCTGCTTTGAGACTTTCAGAACATTTTATTCCCTTGATTCCTAAAATCAAAATAACTGTAAACTCTTCAACTCAAATTATCAAATATAAGATTATACCAATAATGAAGTAGGAAATTAAAAAAAATTGTCAACATTCTCTTGAAGATTAATTATTGAAGTTTATAGCAACACTGTAAGTTTTCTGATATAAAAAGTTGAACCTGAATCCAATAAATTCCCCATATGTCACTGTTAGTTTACTGGACATATGTAGGACATATGCATATGTTCCATAGCACTAAGAAGTCCTGTGAAATAGATTTAAAAAGATGCAACAACCTAATGCAAATTATTGACCCAGTTTGGATCTTGATTCAAGCATGCCATAAGACAATGTGTTTGATAAACATATAGATCAAAAAATCAGAATTGAGAGTCCAAAAGTAGGCCAATTCATATATGGTCAAATGATCTATTACACAGCTGACAAAGTAATGCAATAAGTAGTGATGACACTATTTAACAAATAGTACTGGAACATTTGGGTATACAAAAGGAAGCTATCAAACCTTGATCTTTATCTCATAAGACATGAAAAATTCAAATTAAAATGGATGAAAAGTATAAATGTAAATGTAAAAAACTATAACATTTCTAAAATAAAATGTAGGAGAAAATGATTGCAATTTTTGGATAAGCAAGTATTACTTAGGATATAAAAACATTAAAGAGAAAGTGAATAAATTGAATTTCCTCCAAATTAACTTCTGTTCTTTGAAAAACTCAATTATTAAAATAAAATAAAAAGCTGTCGAGACTACATATCAATTACAGGAAACTAGATATCAATTACAGGAAAAGATCTGTAAAAAATACAAACACATGGAAGCTAAACAATACACTACATAATAACGAAGTGATTACTGAAGAAATCAAAGAGGAAATCAAAAAATACCTAGAAATAATGACAATGGAAACACAACGACCCAAAACCTATGGGATGCAGCAAAAGCAGTTCTAAGAAGGAAGTTTATAGCAATACAATCCTACCTTAAGAAACATGAAAAAATCTTGAATAAACAACCTAACCTTGCACCTCAAGCAATTAGAGAAAGAAGAACAAATAAAGCTCAAAGTTAGCAGAAGGAAAGAAATCATAAATATCAGATCAGAAATAAATGAAAAAGAAATGAAGGTAATGATAGCAAAGATCAATAAAACTAAGAGCTGGTTCTTTGAGAGGATAAACAAAATAGTTAAACCATTAGCCAGACTCATCAAGTAAAAAAAAGAGAAGACTCAAATCAATAGAATTAGAAATGAAAAAGGAGAAGTAACAACTGACACTGCAGAAATACAAAAGATCATGAGAGATTACTACAAGCAACTCTATGCCAATTAAATGGAGAACCTGGGAGAAATGGACAAATTCTTAGAAATGCACAACTGCCAAGACTGAATCAGGAAGAAACAGAAAATATGAACAGACCAATCACAAGCACTGAAATTGAAACTGTGATTAAAAATCTTCCAACAAACAAAAGCCCAGGACCAGATGGCTTCACAGGTGAATTCTATCAAACATTTAGAGAAGAGCTAACACCTATCCTTCTCAATCTCTTCCAAAATATAGCAGAGGGAAGAACACTCCCAAACTCATTCTACAAGGCCACCATCAACCTGATACCAAAACCAGACAAGGATGTCACAAAGAAAGAACACTACAGGCCAATATCACTGATGAACATAGATGCAAAAATCTTCAACAAAATACTAGCAAACAGAATCCAACAGCACATTAAAAGAATCATACACCATGATCAAGTGGGGTTTATTCCAGGAACGCAAGGATTCTTCAATATACACAAATCAGTCAACGTGATACATCATATAAACAAATTGAAGGAGAAAAAACATATGATCATCTCAATAGATGCAGAGAAAGTTTTCGAGAAAATTCAACAGCCATTTATGATAAAAACTTGCAGAAAGTAGGCATAGAGGGAACTTTCCTCAGCATAATAAAGGCCATTTATGACAAACCCACAGCCAACATCATCCTCAATGGTGAAAAACTGAATATATTTCCACTAAGATCAGGAACAAGACAAGGTTGCCCACTCTCACCACTCTTGTTCAACATACTTTTGGAAGTTTTAGCCACAGCAATCAGAGAAGAAAATGAAATAAAAGGAATCCAAATCAGAAAAGAAGAAGTAAAGCTGTCACTGTTTGCAGATGACATGATACTATACATAGAGAATCCCAAAGATGCTACCAGAAAACTACTAGAGCTAATCAATGCATTTGGTAAAGTAGCAGGATACAAAATTAATGCACAGAAATCTCTGGCATTCTTATACACTAATGATGAAAAATCTGAAAGTGAAATCAAGGAAACACTTCCATTTACCATTGCAACAAAAAGAATAAAATATCTGAGAATAAAGCTACCTAAGGAGACAAAAGACTTGTATGCAGAAAATTATAAGATACTGACAAAAGTACTTAAAGATGATATAAATAGATGGAGAGATATACCATATTCTTGGATAGGAAGAATCAACATCATGGAAATGACTCTAATACCCAAAGCAATCTACAGATTCAATGAAATCCCTATCAAACTACCACTGACATTTTTCACAGAAGTAGAACAAACCATTTCACAATTTGTATGGAAACACAAAAGACCGCGAACAGCCAAAGCAATCTTGAGAACGAAAAAAGGAGCTGGAGGCATCAGGCTCCCTGACTTCAGACTATACTACAAAGCTACAGTAATCAAGACAGTATGGTACTGGCACAAAAATAGAAAGATAGATCAATGGAACAGGACAGGAAGCCCAGAGATAAACTCATGCACATATGGTCACCTTATCTTTGATAAACGAGGCAGGATTGTACAGTGTAGAAAGGACAACCTCTTCAATAAGTGGTGCTGGGAAAACTGCACAGGTACATGTAAAAGTATGAGATTAGATCACTCCCTAACACCACACACAAAAATAAGCTCAAAATGGATTAAAGACCTAAATGTAAGGCCAGAAACTATCAAACTCTTAGTGGAAAACATAGGCAGGACACTCTATGACTTAAATCACAGCAAGATCCTTTTTGACCCACCTTCTAGAGAAATGGAAATAAAAACAAAAATAGCCAAATGAAACCTAATGAAACTTCAAAGCTTTTGCACAGCAAAGGAAACCATAAACAAGACCAAAAGACAACCCTCAGAATGGGAGAAAATATTTGCAAATGAAGCAACTGACAAAGGATTAATCTCCAAAATTTATAAGCAGCTCATGCAGCTTAATAACAAAAAATCAAACAGCCCAATCCAAAAATGGGCAAAGACCTAAATAGACATTTATCCAAAGAAGGTATACAGACTGTCAACAAACACATGAAAGAACGCTCAGCAACACTAATCATTATAGAAATGTAAATCAAAACTGCAATGAGATATCATCTCACACCAGTCAGAATGACCATCATTCATAAAGTCTAGAAACAATAAGTGCTGGAGAGGGTGTGGAGAAAAGGGAACCCTCTTGCACTGCTGGTGTGAACGTGATTTGGTATAGCCACTATGGAGAACAGTATGGAAGTTCCTTAAAAAACTACAAATAGAACTACCATAGGACCCAACAATCTCACTACTGGACATATACCCTGAGAAAACCATAATTCATAGAGTCATGTACCAAAATGTTCATTGCACCTCCATTTACAATACCCAGGAGATGGAAACAACCTAAGTGTCCATCATCGGATGAGTGGATAAAGAAGATGTGGCACATATATACAATGGAATATTACTCAGCCATGAAAAGAAACGAAATTGAGCTATTTGTAATGAGGTGGATGGACCTAGAGTCTGTCATACAGAGTGAAGTAAGTCAGAAAGAGAAAGACAAATACCGTATGCTAACACATATGTATGGAATTTAAGAAAAAAAAATGTCATGTAGAACCTAGGGGTAAGACAGGAATAAAGACACAGACCTACTATAGAATGGACTTGAGGATATGGGGAGGACGGGGAAGGGTAAGCCCTGACAAAGCAAGAGAGTGGCATGGACATATATACACTACCAAACGTAAAATAGATAGCTAGTGGGAAGCAGCTGCATAGCACAGGGAGATCAGCTCAGTGCTTTGTGACCACTTAGAGGGGTGGGATGGGGGGGTGGCAGGGAGGGAGATGCAAGAGGGAAGAGATATGGGAACATATATATATGTATAACTGATTCACTTTGTTATAAAGCAGAAACTAACATACCATTGTAAAGCAATTTTACTCCAATAAAGATGTAAAAAAGAAAAAAGAAAAGAAAAGCTGTAGTGTTGTGTCAGTAACACTCTTCCAACCCCAAAATATGACAAGTACGTCCATTAAAAAAGTAGTCAAAAGATCTATAAGCACTAAGATCTCATCATCGTTAGTCATCAGGTAATACAAATTAAAACTACAAAGAGATTCCACTATACAACCATTAGAATTGATTGCTACAATTAAAAAGAATCAGGGGCTGGAGCAAATGAACCATTTACATTTATTGGTGGGAATGTAAAATAGTACAGTCACATAGGAAAATTAGCAATTTCCATAAAGGTAAATATGCGTTTAGTATATAGTCCAGTAATCTCACTCTTAGGTTATCTCCCTAAGAGAAATAAAAACATCTCCAAACAAAGACTTGTTCTCAAATGTTCGTAGTAGTTTTATTTATAATAAGCTCCCAACTTAAATATCCATCAACATGTGAATACGTAAATAAAATGTCATACATCCACACAATGGAATACTACTCAGCAATAACACAACAAACCACTGACATAAAACAACACGGCTGTATCTTTAAAGTTCAACACTGAGTTTAAAAAACCAGGTATGAATATGTATACATTACATGATTACATTAATATGAATTTCTATAATATGCAAACTGAGTACAATTATATCTGTATTTTCCTGGCACAGAGTGTTCAAGAAAGAGGAATGAATGAATTTGAAGGTACACAGGAAAATTTGGGGGTTGATGGAAATATTTCATTAATTGTGTTGCTAGTTAAATACATGTGTACAGTTTTCAAAACTCACCAAAATGTACACTTAACATGCATGAAATTTTATTGTGCATACATTTCACCTCAATTTTAAATTGGCTTTCCTGTGAATGAGGAGTATAATTCAAATTAATTGAATTGACTGTAACTCTATGTTTTTCAAAAAGCACACAATGTGTCAATTCAATATTCTACTCAATGACTACATGATACTGTCCTTAAGGAAAGTTCAAAGCCTTTTATGAAGATAGTCAAGAACAGGGGTTTGGTAAGACTTAAAGCTAGGATATAGTACAATAAATTTATCCTTGGAATTCAGGGGTGTGTGTGTGTGTGTGTGTGTGTGTGTGTGTGTGGTGTGTCTACTAGTCATATCAGAAATTGGGTAATGAAAAGGAGTTTATGGGAATTAAAAGCTAGAAAAAAGCTAGTGCTAGAAAAAGAAAATAACAAAAAGAATAAAAGTATGCTCTTAATTTGGATTAAGAGCACAATTTGAAGATGCCAATTTTACTCACTCTGTAGCCATTCAGATTGTATTACCAATGTTCAAATCAACTAATGAAATCAAAACCTGGATGTTATATGACTTGGTGAATGAAAGTTCTGATTAGAGTAGTGAGCAATTTTGTAACTGTGGTTTATTGTTGGGCATTGCCAATATGAATGGAATGGCACATATTTTGAAACTCAGAATTTCTTGATGAGTGAAGAAATAGCGTTATAGACAGCAGTAGTAGAAATGGGATCATCAACTTGCTTGTGTTTAGTTTTGCTGATTAATAACTTCACTTACATATTCATACTCTTCTATTTAATTGATCTCTAACTAATATTTCTCAAAATGCACTCTGCACCACACCTGCAGAGAAATATGTGTATTAAAATTGTGATTTCTGAGATTCCTTCAAGCATACTCAACTGAGGTATTTTTAAGTTTTCTGTCTGAGAGTCAACAAGCACCCCAGGCATTGATTCACAGGTACCCCAAGGTTTGAAAACCCCAGTTTGGATTGTATCCATTTAAATATTAAGGGAATTTTAAAGTTCTGCAGCCCATATTATAAAAATTAAGTCCTAGTTTTGGTCACCTAATTCATCCAATTTCCTGAAAGGAGGTGTGAAAAAGATGAAGGAATTCCATGAAGAATATCTGAGGGCTCCATACAGTGAAGGAATGGCATTATAATTGTTTAATCTTGAGTCATAAAATAACCTCAGGAAAGGGGTAACTGAGAGTATTGTTGCTCTCGAAACTGCAAAACAATATGAATGGTAAACTAGAAACTTAATTTTTTCCTTATAAGCCAACTGAGGATGTACCTTATCCTGCATTCTACTATCTATATATAACACTGTATGTTATATATGTACATATATATATATATCACATTTTAAATACAACATAAATATGTTCATTAAAACTAAAAAATAAAACTCCCCCAATGATTACCTAATGAACAGAATGATTAGTTAATTTCATTCCTTGTATCAGCCATTCCTCATTACATATTTACTGACTACTCTAAAACTCTAATATTAATATTGTACAAAATTTTAAGAAAGATGCCATAACCAATGGAGATTACACTTCATTGATGATACCAGACTGGTATACATCTCTTAGAAAACAATAAAAGTTATATGTAAATGTCTATAGAACTCTATATAAATATAATACAAATAGAGAAGAAATGAGTAGAGTTCAAAATACTTGAGGAGAAATTTCCATAGAGATGATAACAGAAAACCCATTCTTTAAGGTTGGGTAGGATTCAAACCAAAATATGCATGATGGTTATTACTCGGAAAGGGACAATATAGGCAAGTCATGAAGGCAGGATACAGTACCTCCTCAGTGGGATTAGAAAGATGAAGGGTGGTATTAAATCAATGGGTCAGCACGAAGGGGTTAAATAGGGTATGGAATTTAACAGCCAAAAGTGTTATTTTGTGGTGGAGATAACACTGGTGAATGATCAACAATCATCTGTGGAAGGAAGAACATCACCTTAAGGAGGAGATTCTTAAAGTATCAAGGCTGGAGCTTATCTTAGAAAAATGAGAAATCTGTGTGAGTAGGAAATCCCCCCAAAACTGCAGGACAAACCAAATAGACACTGAAAGAACCCAAAGCCTGGAGATACGGGCAGGGTCTCTACTATAAGGTGTTCCAGGTGTCACATTGAAGATTCTCCATTTGTCTGGAAAGTCAGAAGACGTCCTGAAGGTTTTTCATTAGAAATTAAATACAATAGATTTGTATTATGTAAAGCCCAATCTTGTTATAGTGTGGGAAGTAAATCAGAAGCCCAAGTAGAGGTAGCTGGGTCAGTTGGAAAAGTGATGTGTCATTGTAATTCATGTAAGAAATGTCAGTAGCTTCTCTAAGGTGTTAGTAAATAGAAAGTTGGGGGGATATAGGAATGGGAGAGGGAGCAGTGGGAAACAGCAGTGGAAATGAGTAGCATTTATTGTCATCCATCTGCACCCCACCCAGGGGGACTCTCACATAATCCCCATTACTTCCACTTTTGGTAGCAGAGTATAGGTATCTAAATAAGTAGATGTTCTCCTTTCCTTCTTAATTTATTGTACTATTAATTCCCATGTGTATGCTTAGATATGTATGTGTGAATGTGTGTGTGTGTACGCGTGAGAAAAGGAGAGAGAGAGAGGAGAGAGAGGTGGGGTGGGGGTGGGAATGCCTGCTGCAAACACAGGAGTGTTTTCTTAAACTGGTGTAACATCTTGTTGGCTAAACGGAGATGCCTGTCATCCTTCATTAATAAAAATTAACTGTAAATCTCCTTGCCTCCCACAGGAGGGCCTTTTAAACATTCCATCGGGGGCTTGCAGAGGACGTCTGGCAGTGAGTCAATCAAGAAACAGCATGAACTGGCAGCAGAATCTACAAGGATTTTTAAAAAATTATATATTTATGTATATTTAAAGTGTTACAATATATAAAGTATATATTTATATACTTTGTTGTCTATCTGCCAGTCCTAAGCAGGCTTCATCTGAATTTGTTTTCATGGTCTTTCTACAGACAGTCTCTTTTCCCACCTTCCCATCACTGCATCCTTATTCTTCCTTCACCACCCCTACACCCCCACCCCCTGCTGTCCTCCTGGTGCTGGAGACCAGTGCAATATCATTTTCCGCATAATAAAATTTGGAGTGACATTAATATAAGTGTAATTTTATAGAAGGGAATGGGCCTGGCTGATAGTTTCTACCTGCTGTGTTTTGATGATAGACATCAGGATGTCACCATCTGTGTAATGAAATTTCACCTCCGTAATGGTTCAGATTATCAAACATTCTTCCAAGCTGGCTCTGGGAATCTACTTATTTATTTATTTACATATTTATTTATCTGTGAACAGCACTGGATGCCTGTTTATTATAGAAGTTATGGGTGAAGAGAATTTTAAGTGCATTAAGCAAAGTAAAGGAGAAGAGAATCTAAACCTTTGCTATTGCTCCATAGATACATTGATCATAAAGTCACTCTTTATAGTCCTAGACAAAAGGTTTTATTTTTACATATATAATGCCCCCATTGCTCTCTAACTGGAACATATCAAATTGATGGGTTAGTGTCAAGTAGGTATAAAATTAAGGAACAAAAAATACATTGGGTGTTTTTAATATAGATATTTATATACCATCTAATTTAATCTCCAAACAGTGTTGTCAGGATGCAGTGAGTTAACATATAGCTCCAATAGACACATATAGGTCAAAATATATAATACTCACCAAAACGTAGGTGCTATTACCCTTCAAAGCAAAAAGTGAGACTCAGAGAAGATAATTAACTTGTCAAGATGACCCAGGAATGAAACATGTTTTAACTTAGATCTGTTTGTCTCACAAATTCATGCACTTTTCATTTCCAAGTTTCTTCCCAGGCACTGAGGCCAAATTGGGACAGGTGAGTGGGACTCAGTAGAGAGAATCTCAGATATGTCCAACTGCCCCAATATGATTCAATATATTCAAGTTGTGATATTGACTATCTGCATCTCTAGTTGCAAGCAATGAACTAGAATTTGTTTGCTTTCTATTGCCTTGATGTGTAGCTGAGAAAAATGTCATTAAGAAGATAAAGAAGATAAGAGAGAGAATAAATATTGATTTATAATCATATCAGGTAGATAGCAAACTGCTTATTCCATTATATTATAAATCCATTTTTGTATGAATACTTAAAACTGCACTTCAGATTATACCCATATATCTAAATTTTTTGCAATTCTGAATCAATTTATGAATACTATAGCTGATTATATCTTCTACCTTGTTTTTAAAAAAATGCCAGGGGCTTCCCTGGTGGCACAGTGGTTAAGAGTCCACCTGCTGATGCAGGGGAGGCGGGTTCGTGCCCCAGTCCGGGAAGATCCCACATGCCGCGGAGCGGCTGGGCCCGTGAGCCATGGCAGCTGAGCCTGCGCATCTGGAGCCTGTGCTCCACAGCGGGAGAGGCCACAACAGTGAGAGGCCCGCGTACCGCAAAAAAAAAAAAAAAAAAAAAAAAAAAAATGCCAGTAGTATTATTTCATGATTATTCAGTGTCTTTTATTTTTATTTTTTTTGCAGTACGCGGGCCTCTCACTGTTGTGGCCTCTCCCATTGCGGAGCACAGGCTCTGAGTGCGCAGGCCAGCGGCCATGGCTCACGGGCCCAACCGCTCCGCAGCATGTGAGATCCTCCTGGACCGGGACACGAACCCGCGTCCCCTGAATCAGCAGGCGGACTCTCAACCACTGCGCCACCAGGGAAGCCCTATTTTTCTATTTTTAACCTAAAAAACTTCAAAGATTCAAATGTTTTTTGAATGTTTTAAATCGGTGTTTTAAATGGGTGTGAACGCTTTAACTTTGAGGTGTGCCACAAATGGTAAATAATAATAATAATTCAATCACAAAATATTTAAATCATTTACCTCTGCTGTAAATGCATTTTTATAATTTTTACTCATTTGCAATTCTCATATGATTTCTTGAGTAGGAAAGAAAGGAATGGAGTTAGTATTGTTTGTCACGTAAAATCCAAAGCCTCTTACTTATGTGATGGTCTGTAGGAGTGCAGAACCCACATGAAAATCAATTATAAAGTCTTTGCAAAAGCCTGGGAATCGTGGGTGTACTTTATTAAGTAAAACTGACATTTGAGTCCCTCTTTTATAATGTCAATTGTTTTTACCCTGTCTCTCATCCATTCTGCATAGTTTCACTTTTTTGTGAAACTATGGTTTATGACTTGGTTTATATCCCACCCTTTGTACTTGTCTGACACCCCCAGTTTTATTGAAAACCCTCCTAAGTGATGGGCTACTTTTACCTGTCTTTAAGTCTACTGGGATATCTAGCACAGTGCACTGGACAATCAGGGATTCGGTTTACTTGCATTCAGTCACCTCTTTTAACTAGTTTTAAAACTAAGAGAGGTACCTTAGTTTATATATTTTGGCAGTACACTTTCAGTAGAACTCAGATTTTCTGCCTCTAGTCTATCTAGTGGACCTTCTAAGTGTTCTTATTGTCTCCTGTCATTTCTGGTTCTTAGATTCTCCTGCATGGAGCCTTAAGCCTTTCTTCATTACCTCAGTCAGGAGTCTCTGTGGTTGGAGATTGAAGAGCTCATCCTTGATCACCATCTTATGTGAGCTGAGGAAAGAATCAAAATAATTAATACCTGGATAGATGGCCTAAGAGTCACTGGTGTGTTAAACCAGCAATGTTTTGTTGGTGGTGAGCACATGCTTATTCTCTTTGGAATAAACAAACCTAGTGGTATAGGTTTGTTTATCAATAGGGGGTAAGGATAGAGGTGGGGAATAAGTTTATATTCTTGACAACTTCCATCTGGGTCTTGGGGAAAAAAAAGACAAAACACCCTGCTATCTCAAAATTGGAATATTTCTTTTAAAATAAGCTTTACACAGTCCTAAAAATTTTGCACGGACCAGAGGCCAGAGCTTGGAATACTGTCTCTGAGTTAATAAGAGAACTCCAATGAGAGCCCTTTTGCCTATATCTGGGTACACCTATAGCCTCCAAAATACCACATTACACTATTTTATTTGCACTCCTTTCCAAATCACACCTATTCAGTTTGATATAAACATTAGATGGTAGATGACGGACATATATTTGATTGTCATTGACCTCAAAAGAGATAGGCTTGTCCTAGTAAAGACTTGTTGGCTGAAGTCCAAATCTTACTTACCAAACTGTGTCTTACTTTCCAATTTCCTCAGAGCCCCTCACATTTTCCCTTTTGGGAATATGCCATTTTCCAACACTTATCAAGAGAAACTATTCACTGATGCTTCACCACAAAAAAGACTGTCGCATTCATTGAACTTCTAATCTGAAAATTCAAGTTCAAACACTCATACACACACACACACACACACACACACACACCACATGCATATAGAGTCTATGCTTTATCCTTCTATTTACTTTTCACTGAGTCCTCCTCTAGTGTTTAAAACTTCTTCAGCTGCTTTGATGTTTGCTCTTTCTTTAGAGGTAGAAAGATGAACATTTCAAATGAAGTCTGTTTTCCTTATACTGGGTCTGGAGTCACAGCAGCAAAAGAATACCAGGTAAGGGTTGAGCTTCAGTGAACTGGAGTTCTGGGTATATAAACTAAGGTTAGGGAATTTTCCATTGCTAAAGATTATGAATAGGCATGAACAAGGAGCCAAGGTAACTCAGGAAGTTAGGAGGAACTGGAACTGTCAGTGGCCATAAACTTTTGATCAGATAGCTTCTAAGGAGGAAGAGGGCCTTGTGTTTTAGAATAAACAAGAAGCCAGAAATCCAGGTCCTATCTTATTACAATAAAAGTTAGGTAAAGAGGTCAGATCTGGGGCCCATTAACTTGCTATGAAGTTAGAAACAAGGGTTGATTGTCACAGGTCTCAAATCACTGGGAGTTTCTGAGTTCATGCAAAGTGTGTTAGCTTTAAGAATAATGTAGTCTCTTTCTACTGCTCTGAATTTGTAATTTAGCCAGAAGAATGAAGCTAGACTCAGTAAATTAGGAATAGAAGAAAACTTCCTCAACTTGATTACAAACACCTCAAAAATTCTATAGCTAACATTACACTAAAATGATGAGAAACTCAAAGCTTTCCCACTAAGATCAGGAACAAGGTAATATGTCTCCTCTCACTACTCCTTTCCATACTTGAGGTACCAGCTAATGAAATAAAACAAGAAAAGGAAATAAAAGGTATATACAGATTGGGAAGGAAGAAATGAAGCTATATTTTTTAACAGATGACATGACCATCTTTGTAGAAAATGTGAAAGAATCAACAATAACAACAACAAAAAGACTCCTGGAACTGATAAACAATTATGGCAAAGTTGCAGGATATAAGTTTCCTATATAAAAGTTAATCATACAATACCAGGGAAGTTAAAAATACAATACCAGGGAATTCCCTGATGGTCCAGTGGTTAGGGCTCTGTGCTTCCACTGCAGGGGGGACAGGTTCCATCCCTGTTTGGGGGAACTGGGATTGCTCATGCTTCACAGTGCAGCCAAAAAAAAAAAAAAAAAAAGCAATACTATTTACATTAGCATCCTCCAAAATGAAATACTAAGGTATAAATCTAACAAAATATGGACAAGATCTATGTAAGGAAAACTACAAAATTCTGATGAACAAAATGAAAGAAGAATTAAATGGAGAAATATTTCATGTTCATGGATAGCAAGACTCAGTATTTTCAAGATATCAGTTCTTCCCAGCTTGATCAATAGATTCAATGCCATCCCAATCAAAATCTCAAAGATTTATTTTGTGGATATCAACAAACTGATTCTAAAATTTATATAGAGAGGCAAAATACTCACAATAGCCAACACATTAATTAAATAGAAGAACAAAGTTAGAGGACTGACACTTCCTGACTTCAAGACTTACTGTAAAGCTACAGTAATCAAGACAGGCTGGTTGGTATTTGTAAAATGATAGAGATCTCTGAAATAGACCCACATATGTGTAGTCAACTAAACTTTGACAAAAGAATAAAGTCAGGTGCAGTACATCCTGTTTTTCTCACGAGTTTATTTTGTATAGAATCTACTCAGCCACCCTTTGGTGATGATTTTCTATTATGCAGAGAGAAGCCAGGAATCTAGTTAAACTCATAAGGTCAAAAACTTCTATATGTCTGTGATTAAAGAAAATAAGAAAAATATTCAGATTCAACTGAAAAAAGAAAAGAAGACAATGACATATATATATTATTTGAAATTGTATACAGTATATTAAAACCTTGATTGAACTAAACCTAAAGATTTAAAACTTTATATTATCTTGAAGTTTTTTCTTTTCTTTGACATTAGGAATGAGTAGACAATGTAGATACCACACGAAGTGTTAGTCAGAGCCTCAAAATCATCCTTCCAAATAGTAGGAAACACAGAGCTTCTTATAGTTAAATCACCCAGGAGGTCACAATGATGTTCTGTCCACCTGGAATATTGAAACTGAGAGACTAGATTTACAGGAGTTAGCAAATTACAGCCTATGGGCCAAATACAGCCCACAGCTGTTTTTTGTAAATAAAGTATTATTGGGACACAGACATGCTAACTTTTAAATGTACTGTCTATAATTACTTCTGCGCTACAATTGCAGAGATAAGTAGTTAAGATATGTAGCCTGCAAGGCCTAAATAATTTGCTGTTTGACCCTTGACAAAAAGTTTACTGATTTTTTTTTTTTTTTTTGCGGTACATGAGCTTCTCACTGCTGTGGCCTCTCCCGTTGCGTAGCACAGGCTCTGGACACGCAGGATCAGTGGCCATGGCTCACAGGCCCAGCTGCTCCGCGGCATGTGGGATCTTCCCGGACTGGAGCACAAACCCATGTCCCCCACATCGGCAGGCGGACTCCCAACCACTGCACCACCAGGGAAGCTCTTTACTGATTTTTTGACATAAAAAGTTTACTGACTCTAAGTTAGAGAATAAGGATATCAAAAAGTGTCATCTAAGCTACTTTAAGTGAATAAAAATTAAGGACAAATAACTAACAAAACAAAAGAAATTAAAATGTTATGCCTGATGTTTTAGAGAACAAGTAGCTAATGAAAACAATAGGTATTTGACAAGGAAGCAAACAAACAAAAAAACCTAACACTAATCTTGAAGAAGAGGGGATATGACACTAAAACCCCTAGTTTCAAGATGCTCCATCATAATAGAATTTAGGGAACATTTCCCCCAGTTTATAGAAGTGAAGGAAAATGCAACTTAAGAAGAAAGAATTAGGGTCTTTTTTAAAGGTATGAATAAATGCCAAAATAAAAAAGAGATTATCTTGCGAGTGATCAAAATTGCATTCACAAGGAATAGAACATACGTGTTAGACATATTGCACAAAAGAATAAAATGGAAAGTAGGAAAGAAATTTAAATTAGAGATAATACTCTAGTATACCTAACTGATACTTCTTAAATACCTATTGGATTATTAGATGGTGAAAAAATTATTATACACAACCACTCCTCAAATCTGTCTCCCATTATAAATAGTAAATAATGAGGAAGAAATAAATAACTGCCAGAAAATATTATAGAAAGCACAAGGTGCTGTATTACTGATGAGATGATCATTGAAATGTCCCAGATAGTTAGCCATGAACAAATGTCTGCTAGAGACGCTCATATAATGAGCAGATAAAAGGTTTGGGCAAATGGGATTTCCAGTACCAGTAATACATCTGGGTACCTGCCCACTCAAAAGATATATATTTGTGTTTTTTAATGATGAATTTTCCTTTCCCATCTTATTTTTCTTGTATTTTCTCTTTTAACATCAAGAAAAACTTTCCCAGAAGTTGCCTATGAGACATTATCCACTGTCTCATTGGCCAGAGTTGTGTCATCTCCTACTTTTAACAAAATCATGTATCTATACGTATATCAGAGAAAATATACTTTAAGCTGAAGACTATATCAAGGGTCAAAGAAGGTCATATATAATGATAATAGGGTCAATCCATAAAGAGGATATAATATTTGTAAATACACTTACTATAGGTGCACCTAAATATATAAATATTAACATATTTGAAGGGATAAATAGATAACAGTACAGTAGTAGGTGTCTTTAATACCCCATTTTCAACAATGGGTAGATCATCCATATGGAAAATCATAAAGAAACATTGGACTTAAACTACACATCAGACGAGATTGTCCTCACAGACATATACAGAGCATTCCATTGAACAACAACAGAATACTCTTTCTTCTCAAGTGCATATGGTACATTTTCCAGGATAAACAATATGTTATGACACAAAGCAAATCATAGTACATTTAAGAAAATTGAAATCATACCAAGCATCTTTTCTGACCAAAGTGGTATGAAACTAGAAATTAATTACAAGAAGAAAACTGGAAAATTCCTGAATATGTGGCTATTAAGCAACATGCTCCTGAATAACCAATGGGTCAAAGAAGAAATCAGGGTTTACCCGGTGGTGCAGTGGTTGAGAGTCCACCTGCCGATGCAGGGGACACAGGTTCATGCCCAGGTCTGGGAAGATCCCACATGCCATGGAGCGACTGGGCCCGTGAGCCATGGCCACTGAGCCTGCACGTCCAGAGCCTGTGTTCCACAACAGGAGAGACCACAACAGTGAGAGGCCCGCGTACCGCAAAAAGAAAAAAAAAAAAAAATTCAAAAGATAAATTAAAACAAAAAATCTTGATAAAACTGAATTTGGAAATACAACATAACAAAAACTTGTGAGAACTGCAAAAGAGTTCTAAAGGGAAGTTTATAACAATAAATGCCTTCATTAAGAAAAAACAGAAATCTCAAATAAACAACCTAACTTTGCATCTCAAGAGACTAGAAGAAGAACAAATTAAACCCAAAATTATTTGTAGGAAAGAAATAACAAAGATCAGAACAGAAATAAATTATATAAAGACCAGAAAAATAATAGGAAATATCAATGAAACTGAGTGGTTTTTCTAGACTTACCAAGAAAAGAAGAGAGAGGACTCAGATTAATAAAATTATAAATGAAAGAGGAGACACTACAGCTGATACCACACAAGTAGAAAGGGTCATGAGACTATTATGAATAATTATATATTAACAAACTGGACAAGCTAGAAGAAATGTTAAATTTCTTGAAACATACTATCTATGAAGACTAAATCATGAAGAAATAAGCAATCTAAACAGGCCATTTACTAGTAAAAAATTGAATGAGTAATAATAAAAAGGAAACAAAAAAGAAAAGCCCAGGACCAGACGGTTTCACAGGTAAATTCTATCAAATATTTAAGGAAGAAATAACACCAATCCTTCTCAAAATTTTTCAAATAATAGAAGAGAGATAGAACACTTCCAAACTGAGTTTGCAATGGCAGCATTGCCCTGATACCAAAGCCAGAAAACTACATTATAGGCATACCTCAGTGATATTGTGGGTTCCGTTCCAGGCCACTGTAATAAAGCAAGTCACATGAATTTTTTCGTTTCCCAGTAGATATAAAATTTTTGTTTACACTATACTATAATCTATTAATTAAAAAATAGCATTTTGTCTAAAAAATGTACATAGCTTAATTGAAAAATACTTTACTCCAAAAAAAATGCTAACCATCATCTGAACCTTCAGCAAGTCATAATAGTAACATCAAAGATCACTGATCACAGACCACCATAACAAATATAATAATAATAATAAAAGTTTGGGATATTATGAAAATTACAAAATGTGAGTGACTATTGTTGGAAAAATTGTGCCTATAGACTGCTTCAATACAGGATTGCCACAAACCTTCAATTTGTAAAAAACACAATATCTGTGAAGCACAATAAGATGAAGTACAATAAAATGAGGTATGCTTGTATAAGAAAAGTAAATGACAGGCCAACATATTGGGTTGGCCAAAAAGTGCCATAAATAAAATAAATAAAAATAAAAGGCACATTTTTCATTTTCATCAAGAAATTTATTGAACAACATATTGTCCCCTTTGTACCATTACCTTCTGCCATTTTTCAGGAAAATTCATAATTCCATCTTCCCAAAACTTATCTTTTTGAGCAAATAACTGTTCCAGGGAACAGTTCTTCCAGGGAATTGAATTTTTTTCCATTAAGAGAATTCTGTAAAGACTGAAATAAATGGAAATCTGAAGGTGTAATGTCTGGTGAATACAGCAGATGAATTGGAACTTCCCAGCCAAGTTATAACAGTTTTACTTGGTTATCAAAGAAACACGTGGTCTTGTAGTATCCTGATAGAAGACTATGCATTTTCTGTTCACTAACTCCGGACACTTTTCATCAAATGTCACTTTCAGTTGGTCTAATTGGGAGCAGTACTTGTTAGAATTAATTATTTGTTTTTCCAGAAGGAGCTCATAATAGAGGACTCCTTTCCAATCCCACCATATACACAACATCACCTTCTTTGGATGAAGACTGGCCTTTGGTGTGGTTGGTGGTGTTTCATTTTGCTTGCCACATGATCTCTTCTGTTCCACATTATTGTACAGTATCCACTTTTCATGGACTGTCACAATTTATTTTAAAAATGGAACATTTTTGTTATGTTTAAGTAGAGAATCACATGCGGAAATACAGTCAAGAACATTTTTTCACTTAATTTATGTGGAACTCAAATATCAAAGTGATTAACATAACCAAGATGGTGCAAATGATCTTCAATGCTTGATTTGTATATTTTGAGTATGTTGGCTATCTCCCGTGTGGTATAATGTTGATTATTCTCAATTAATGTCTTGATTTGATCCCTATCAACTTAAAATGGTCTACCCGATGATGGAGCATTGTCCAGTAAGAAATTTCCAGCACAAAACTTTGCAAACCACTTTTGACACGTTTGATCAGTCACAACACCTTCTCCATATACTGCATAAATATTTTTTGCATTTCGGGTGTGCTTCACCTTTCTTGAAATAATAAAGCATTATATGTCGAAAATGTTGCTGTTTTTCTTCCATCTTCAATATTGAAATGGCTACACAAAAATTCACCAATTTTGATGTCTTTTTAAAAATGCACACTGATATGACAGCTGTCATGTACAATGTAACAAAATTGTTTTGAATGAAGTTTAGACAACTAAGTGCTACTAGAGCCATCTTATAGAAAAAAACAAATGAAACTTTTGGCCAACCCAGTATGTTAGAGTATTCAGTAAATGGAAAAACACTATAGAAATATGAGTTAATATTATTATTATTGTTATTATTACTATACAGTCACAGACTCAAAAACACTGTCCATATTTTCACAGTAGTGAGTGTTCAATGAGGATTATTTGTTATATAGGGCTATCAAATTATATTTTTCTAAGTGTTTTTAGATGTACTTATCACCTATTTAGCATTAGTTGGTACTAGATTATTTTAAAAAGTAAAATAATTTGATAGCTCAAATTTCCTGGAGGTATTTGTATATTTGTTGACTTCACATACACATTAGTGACTTGGATCTCAATAATGCTAATTATATAACTACATGTCAGGAACTGTGCTAACTACTCTGTGTGTTTCATCTCCCTTCAACCTCATAATTAATTCTATAGAGAGGATATAATAACTTTAATTTCACAGATAAGAAAAATGAGGATTAATGGGGTTTTTGCAAATACCCTGGGTCAAAAAGATCATAACTGGAAGAGGTATGTTTTGTGTCCAAAAATGTCTAATATTGTAGACAGCCCTTGTGCTTTACCACTACTTTAGACAGTGTAGTTCCTTGTTATTCACTTTCAAATTAAATGAATGAATGAATATTGTCTTAGCTTAGATCTGACAACTTTACAAACTCACAATACTTCAGGAAGGGAAAATGTCTGGATCCCAAATATGCAGATTGTGTATACCATAATTATCTATCTTAAGCATTCCACCATTATATCACATTAAACAGGACCAAGTTGTAACTCGCTATTTTCCAAGTAATACTTACTCCTTTTCCTGTGTTCCCTGACTTACTTAAAGGTATTATTATTCACCCAATTTCCTGCACTAAATATTTTAAGTCCTCTCTCTGCCTAATCTCCTATTAGTAATCCATTTCTAAATCATGTAAATTCTCCTGTAAGGTATCTCAAACCCATCCATTTCCCATCTTGCTCCAATCATCACTATCTCTCAGTTGGGTTGTTCTTATAGAGTCCTAACTGGTCTTACCCACTCACATCCATTCTCCATGCTGCTGCTAGACTGTCCCTTCTACCATCAGATTTGATTATACAGTATTTCTGCTTTAAACATGAAAAGTATTCCTATTGCGCTGAAGACGGAGATCAAACACCTTAGCCTGGCCTATGAAGATCTTCCTCATTTTTCCTTCTCCAATTCATTTCACACTTTACACCATGAAAATAATTAACTAGTTGCACCTTCACAAGCAGGCTAAGCTTTCAGTGTCCTCATATCATTTGCCTTACTTGTTCATCTGTCAGGACTGCCTTTTCCCACATCTGTCCTACTTAGTGACTAAAGCAGGACTGACCAGAAAGTAACCTTCCCATAAGCTTTACCAGCTGAAGCCTACACAACTCCCCATTAACTCCTGAATCTGTCCTTATTATGACACTATCCCATCGCATTAATTCCTTACTTGCTACTGACCCCACTAAGTGAAATCAGCTTGAGAACATGGGTCATGTTTGTTTTTTTTTTTAATTTTACATAATCAGAATCTAGATGCCTGGCACAATTCTGATGCTCAATAAACTGTTTCAAAAAAATAATAAGTGAATAAGTGAATGGATAAATAGAAAGGAAGGAAGGAAAGAAAGAAGGGAGAAAGGAAGGGAAAGAGTATGAAAGGAAGAAAGAAAAAACATGTGCCCTCTTGCTCAAGAAGAATATAAAAACTTAATACCCTTGGTTTTGGGGATATGGGGATAGGATCAGAAGCACATGCTACTGTAAGATGTAAGTGTTATTTTTAGAGAAAATGCATTATATTGTGTTTTTGTGTAGCAAACTGTAAACCTATCACCTATCACCTCCCGCTGTAAATCCGACCCTCCATGAAATAAATCTTTCTTATAATCTCAGTGTTTTTCTTAAGATGGCATTCTATTCTTTAAGAGTAAAATGATCTAATCTGCAGTTCCAAAACTTCACTTTTCAAAAAAAAAAAAGATTATTGAAATTTATAGATTTGGCCATGGCAAAATGGCATTTATGTTTTTCAGAGTTAAAATGAAATAAAATATCTAACTTGCTGGGTTTTGCTTTCATGACAAATAGGCACTGACAAATACATACCACATTACCATCCTTGATTGCTCTGATGGAACTCATTTTCATCTTGTGTTCCTCTAATTACATGAAAATTGCATACTTTTTATGCATGACACATTTTGCTCAGCTTTAGCAAAAGGTTGTGAAGAGAGGGAAAAAAAAAATGATCAGTTTTTTCCCCTTTCACAGCAGCAATTGATCATCTTCCCAGCAATCAATCTTGCTTTATGGGCTTATTTTTCTCCACTATTGTTGTAACCAAATGGCAGCAGAAAGGCACTGTACACAAAATAAATATGGTGGAGGTTTTTAGGTGTTTTTCTCAGCTTTTAATAGATGAGATTGAGGATGCCCTTGCTTTCTGATGATTGTTCTGATTTGTTTTCTTTGCTCTTCATTCTTCTCTCTGCCTGGGTTTGAAGCTTTCACCATAGAAAGAGCGGTAGGACTCCTGTCTAAGAATCTTACCCCACCCTTTACTTCTCGTTGAAACTACTTTACATTTACAGAGAATATTCAACATTTTAAAACACTTTCTTATCAATTTTTAAAATTTTAGTTTCATAATAAAATGGGATATATTTAGAGAAGATCATTTTAATCTGCATTTTAAAGATGAGGAAATTGAATGTTTATATGACTTGTGACTTTCCTAAATTTATGTGATTTATTTGTTTTGAATCTTGTAGTTGATTCAGAAGTCCTGGCTTCCAGTCCCAGCTTTTCCCAGAGGGTTTGGCTTCTCTTTAATAAAGACCTGGGAAAATAATTTTTCTGCTACCTATCCATAAAAATGCATACAAAGAACACACCAATAACAAATATCAGAGAAAATTGCAGTCAATCAATTGGTGTTTCTTTTACCATTCTTTATTTCTATTCTTTCTGAGAAAGAAGGCATTGGCGTTCACTGTATCATTGTATTTAACTCGAAAGGAATTGTAGAAGGCACATCTCATTCCTTGAAAATAATGACAAGTTGTGCAATTTTTGTTTTACTCAACTAGATTGAAAACGCCTGGGGAATAGCCAAGCTGCTTGGCAAAGGGAGGCATTTGATGTTTGGGGCTTTGGAGCCAAGGGAGCGGCATTGCTTTTCAAACAGGTGCAGGCTCCTAAAGCCTCGCTCGTTTCCCCTTTTGGACAGGCGCAGCACCTGACCAACTTTGGGAGAACAAAGCCTCCATCTGGACAAAGGGAAAGAGAGCTGGTCGCCTGTGGAGCTGCAGAGAACAAGGCTCTGCTTCCCTTTGAAGTGCTGGCATTCTCCTTAATCACCTGGAAAAGTCTTAATTTAAAGAGGGGCTCTTATACAAGCAGGGGATCTCAAGTATATTTGACTTTCATATCCTATCTACTTCCCTTTCATCAGGTTTATTAAAATTGGTGATGTGTTCATTGTGAACCCCGTTTGTATCTGAATATAGAGTACTTCCTTTAGGGTCTCCCTCACTGCTCTGTTTGGTCCTGTGATGCGCTCATATTGCTGCCTTTGCCATGGAGTCATTATTTCTGGGGATAAATACTGTGATGTCAGGCACACTGGATTATAATTGTTGCAGGGTAAACACAACGGGACTTTATGTTCTTAGAATGCCTAATTAGACGACAGTAAATGTATTGTGGGACAGCTGAAAAACACAAGCCTATGAAGTGTTGCATTTTTCACCATTGGATATACATGCATTGATGCACTTTATATCTTTACTCATATGAAATAAATATCCTAAAGGAATTATCTTACCATTTTAGAAAGATACCTGAAAGACTCACGTTGGAGAAACACACAAAATCCATAAAGCTATAGTCTCAGGAGTACTAGTCAGCTCCATACAGTGCATGGAGAATGTGACAGTCATTCTAGTACACGCACCTCACCCAAATGCCCTCTTTTTAAAAAAGGGAGGGAGGATAAGTGATATTTTGATTTTATACTTGGGTTTGCATCCTGGATATAACCATATGTTAGGGATACAAGAAACAGGAGTTCTTGCCATAAAAGAGTTTGTATTTTATGTGAGATAAATAAAATCATCTGAGAATTCAACTGTAAAAACAGAATTAAGCACTTCAAAAGATAATGGGAAATCAGAGTAAGACAATTTTAGTCAAAGAAATAGGTAACAGTGTTCACGGGATTGCAGTTTGAGCTTAGCTTTAAAAGTTGTATAAAATTATAAAGAGAGGGATGTGGATGGTGTGTCCTTATTGTTAATGAATTAAAAGAGAAAATCTGTGTAGGAATAAACCAGCAGTTTCTAGTGGGGACTCTTGCTATGTCATAAGGGAAGTTGTTTTTTTTTTTTTTGATTGTTTAGTTTTTATTTCATAACCATAAACTTAACTTTGCAATTCAGCTAAACTTGGAGGGGAATAAGGAAAATATGGAACCCAAAGAAGTGCAATGAGAGCACAAAGATTATAGTATATTTTGAGCAGATGGAGATGAAGGGGTGCTCTCCTGAGCTACAGAAGGAATGGTCTTGGTGGTTAAGATAAAACACAAGTCAAATTTATTATTAGATTTGTCCACAGTCAGCAATGGTGATCTTCTTGCTGGTCTTGCCATTCCTGGACCCAAAGTGCTCCATGGCTTCCACAATATTCATGCTCTCTTTCACCTTGTGAAAGACCACATGCTTGCCATCCAACCACTCAGTCTTGGCAGTGCAGATGAAAAACAGAACCGTTTGTGTTGGGGCCAGGAGTTGCTATGGACAAGATGCCAGGACCTATATGCTTCAGGAGGAAATTCTCATCATCAAATTTCTCCCCATAGATGGACTTGCCACCAGTGCCATTATGACATGTGAAGTCACCACCCTGACACATAAATCCTGGAATTGTTCTGTGAAAGCAGGAACCTTTATAACCAAAACCCTTCTTCCCAGTGCTCAGAGCATGAAAGTTTTCTGCTGTCTTTGGAACTTTGTCTGCAAACAGCTCGGAGGAGACGCGTCCCAAGGGCTCGCCGTCAATGGCGATGTCAAAGAACACGGTAGGGTTGAACATGGTTGGGCAGAGCGGGAGGTTCCGGTGTGGCAGTGTCTGCAAAGCCATAAGGGAAATTTTGAAAAGATCTCTGGAGACTTACCTTTAGGCAGTTATCAGATTGGAAGTTAAAAATGAAGTTCCGTTTTTGATTCTGAGTGAAGTCTGTGTGTGTCTGTGCATGTGTGCCCGCTCACGCACATGTCAAAGTCTCTGCCCTCTTATCGCCTCACTCTATAGATTTTCTTGAAGTGCCACTCCCAAATACAACCCATTGGTCCACGGTTCATATTCCAAAATATTCCTCTCTTTCTCCATCATATCAATTTTCCCTTTGGAGCCTGTTTCCAGCTGAAAGTGTAGGAAATGACCAACAACATGAATTTATACCAAGTTGTATATCTAGGACTGCAGTAAGACATGACATTTCTCCCAAGACTGTTCATATCTTCAAAGGGTATTACTAACTCAAAGAACCAGTGGAATGTCCCTTCAATGAATGGACCACTGAGGAGCACTTTGGGGGAACAGGAGGACATCCCAGTGTCCTTAAGTTCTCTCCATATAAGTGGCTATCTCCTCACTGAAATGCACGTTAGGACAGAAAAGGACTTGTTCTTCAGCCCTACAGACATTCACAGGCCTGTAAACAATGGTGACTGTCACACTGGGGGCTGGGAGTAGAAAGATGGGCGGGAAGGTGGTGCTTGCAAAATCCCATTTAGGGCATTATTTATTATTCTAGTTTGTAGTTTATCCTTATAGCATCTGTAATAAATAAACACTCTTCAGAAGAAAGTGCAAGTTAACAAGGAGTAGATGAGATTGAATGTGACGACTCCAGCCCTGTACAAGAGTCACTGGTCCATTAAATGAATGAGCACAGCTAATTCTTAATGCTCTCCATAAGTAATCAATTTCTGAAAATACCAAATAATTTTAAAAGAGCCCTGTCTGACCTCACTCTCCAGTGATGCTGGATCAATCAGCCCTTGCTGATTTGCCTACCTAGTTTTAAATCAATCAGATTTGACATTTTTGATTTTGTGTTTCTTTCCCTTGCCTACTCCTGCACCTATTCCCTTCCTTTGGCAATATTAAATGGTAACTGCCCTCATTCAATGTTAGGGCCCCAAAATGTAGCTTAATATTTATAGGTCTGGACATCTTTTGAAAGAGCAGCAGAGGGATGTAAATACCATTGCAAGAAGCTAGAACATTCTGGTGCTGTACTAGGGTTTGATTTCTATCCATATAAAAAGACCCAGGATGCCCAGAGCCTGAACACAGATGGAACTTGAGAAACTGTCAGGCTGAAGTATTTTCTATCAGACTTTCAAGTAGAGTGTGATTCAGGAAAAAAGGTTAAAAAAATATGATTTGAGCTTCCTTTCTCTTTTTGACTAATTAACTTCTCCAGGTCAAAAGTAATTTTTTCCAGCTTCCTAGCTCATAGCAGATAATATTTGTGAAAGAGCTTCATACAATCTCATTTTCAGTATGTAATATAACCTTCCTATTTGTTTCTTTCTTTTTGGTCTCTATCCCCTCTTACTATTTTTTTCCCTTTCTTTATTCTCCTCATCCTCTTACTCTGCCTCCTCTTCTTCCTTCCTCTTTTCATCATTCTTGGTTTGAATATAAGTATTGTGTATTTGGTTTGGATTGAATATTTGTGTCTCTCCCCAAAATTCATATGTTGAAACCTAATTCCCAATATGATAGTGGTTGGAGTTGGGACCTTTGGGAAACAATTAGGTCATGAGGGTAGCGCGTTCATGAATGGGATTAATTCCCTTATAAGAGATCCCAGAGAGTCCCCTCACCCCCTTCTGCCATGTGAGAACACAGAGAGAGAATGACCATCTATGAAACAGAAAGCAGGCCCTTGCCAGATACTGAATCTGCCAGCTCCTTGATGTTAGACTTACCAGCTTTCAGAACTATCAGAAATAAATTTCTGTTGTTTATAAGTGACCTCATGTATGGTATTTTATAATAGCAGCTTGAACAGACTAAGTAAGAATCATAATGTATCTTAGTAAGTATGGAATACTGGGAGTACAGGAAAAGGACTTACCATAGAAAATTATAAGAATTCATGATTTCCTATTGGGCAGAAGGGCGAGTCAAGGTTAGTAAGATCAATTTAGTAATATTAGTAAGATTGAAAGTGATGCTCTGTTAAAAAAAGTTAAAATGCCTTACATAAGGGAAGAAATTGCCTTGACAGAGGAGAAGATGGCAATTCAGGGGAAAAAAATGGATTCTTAGGAAGCAAGTTGATAGTGAAAAATTAATTGTGACACTATGGGATGTAACAATATAGGAGCAAATGGTTATCAAACACTGGATCACACAGAGGCTCTGTGTTTGTTCTAAAATTGCTAGGAAGAATGGGATAAGCTCTTTACCTGTTCGATATACACAGTAATTACAAGTATTAAGAGGAAGTCTCATAAGTCTGGGGGATTTCCAGGTTGGGGTATAGCTAAAATGACTGCTAGAATAAAGCAATGACATGGATATGATTTATGTTAACTGTTGGTGGCAACAATCCAAATGAGGTTTGTATAAAATGTTGACCAAATAAGGAGCTGAAACCAGTGATGAGCTATAGCAGAAATCAGCAAACCACAGCCTGTGGGTTGAATCCAGCTGGCTAAGTGGTTTTATATAGTTTCTGAGTAAATTGTTTCAATAGTTTTAAGTGGTTAAAAAAAAGAAAGAAGAAGAATCTTTTGTGACACGTAAAAATTATATGAAATTTAAATTTCAGTGTCCATAAATAAAGTCTTATTAGACCACTGCAATGCTTTTTTTTTTTTTCTTTTTTCTGTCTGTGGCTGCTTTTATGCTACAATAGAAGAATTTAGTGGTTGCCACAGAGACTATATGGTCTGCAAAGCCTAAAATATTTACTATCTGGTTCTTTACAGAAAAAATGTTTTCAACTCCTCAACTGTGGGTTCTGATTTTGGGGATGCTGGATTCTTGTCCATATATTTAATTCAATTAAACAGATATTTATTGAATGTCTACTATTTCCAGTGACACTTACTGTGATATCTGAAATTAGATTGTAAATGTCTGTTCTTTGGGAATTCTTTGATAAACAATAATTAATATGACTTTACCATAAGCTCAGTATTAGGAATGATACAAAGAGTTAATCATGAGAAGTCTATGTAAGTTTTCAAGGTTCAGATAAAGTCAGGGCATGGTAAAAGAAGAGCACACTATCAATTTTGGATAAGAGGTGTCAGAAAACATGGCACCTTCCAGGAATGAGAACACATTTGATATGACCCAAACATGGGCTACGTGCAAACTGGAATGGCAGAAACAAGGTAAAAAGAAAAAAGTCAATTTGGCTAGATGATGAGGAACCTTCATGTGATGCTACAAATTTGGATTTTGGTGAAGGATGATGATTTATTTTTCATTTTTTATTTTAGATTTATTGTGAAGGAGAGTGAGACTGACACACATTTCAGGGAAAGAATCAATGAATTTAGCTACAGACTAGATGTGGGTGTTGAGGAGACAGATGTAGGGAGGGTCCTGGATGGGGTGACTGCATGGGTGATGGTCTTCCTAAGATGGTATATCAAAGTGGGGAGCAAGAGGGTGGGGAGAATAGGATTTATCATGGTAGTTTTCAGTGGCCCATGAACATTCATGGGCACAGATTGAAGCACAGGAAAGAGGTGTCTCTAAATGGATAAGAAGGGTTGAGAATTATCAGTGCACAATGGGAGCTGAAGTCATGGGATGAATGGTACTACCAAGAAATGCAGATAAAATGCAAAGCAAGGGGATCAGGGAGAGTAAATAGGAAACTAACACTATTGAAGAGTTCTCAAAGGGATATAACATCAAGTCTTCCTTAAACCTCCTTAAGACTTAAAATGTTGTGGGACTGAGAACTCGGCTATGCACCTTAGTACACGAGTAAAAGGGGAAAATATTTGTAAATGGGTACATGCATGTAACCAGAGATGACTCTAGCCACACTCATGGCTTTGATGAGAGTCCTTCCTGTACTCTTGATTTCCTAATTATAAGCTTAATTTCCTAAAGCTAAAAATAAAAATAAAAATCTTATACAAAGCAGGCTAACATGAACTTGCCCACTGCTCCTGGGATAGCAACCTCTCCTCCAGCCCCAATTACTTACATTGTCCTTTCTTGATTCCTCCCCCAGTTTCAGAAGCTGATCATATTTTGTTTTCCACTATCTCCCTTTATGTCTTCCTTTGCCAGTTGCTAAGCACTCCCTTGTTGCTAAGTGGGATATGAGCACTTAATTTACTCCATTCTTTTTTCCCATACCAGATTTTAGAAATTGCAGATCCTGTTTAATCAATGTGTAAATGCAATGCTTTTGATGTATTTTTCCTAAGAGCAATATTTTGATCATTCTTAATGATACTTAATGAAGTCACCGCATGATTTCTGATTGTACCTAATTGAAGCTTGTGACTTGCATTTCAATATTATCATCTTACAGCTTTAGGTCTATGAGATGAAACTTTTCCAGGGCCTAAAGATATTAGAAAACATGAAGAACTGATGTTTCATTTTAAGTCAAAATTTATTCCAGAATAGATGTATGTACATGTGGATACATATATACATACATATATATATATATATATATATATATATATATATATATATATATATATATATATATATATATAAACTTAAAGGGAAACTGAAGTAAATTTCTCAAAATGCATTTCGTGTGTTGATGATAAAGGGAACAGTATCTTTGATAAAGAGGAAGTTTAACCACTAGTTTTAAGTCTTATAAAGGAACCTAAAGGCCATTAATATTAATACTTTTATATGAACCCCATGCTGAACTACATATGGAGTCCACCATGCAAGCAAATCTGAAACCAAGTCCTCCTAAAACCAAGTTTCTCTGCTGAGTTTATGATTAACCTCTCTATCTAAAATGTCATTCCCTTTCTTGTCCAACATCTGTTCCCCTCAAGATTGAGAAGTATCAGAGAAAAGGGGGGATTGAAACTGACCAGGACCTGGCCCTCCCAGGTACAAAAGCTTTTTTCTGTGTCCCTTGTTTCTTGTTTGTAGGAAAAAGGTTTCAACCTCCTAGACCTTCCTTGAGTTCCAAAGGGCAGATTCAAACAGTTACTCATTAGAGGAGTTAGGGAATGCAGAAACGAAGGAAAGCCATCAAGAAAAAATAGTGCAGCAGTGGGGCAGGGTCCTGGTTCCTCCTCAAGAGAAGTGCATGACAATCTGATACACATCTCTGAGTTCTTCTATGGGAACTAAGACCCCCACCCAGGTGGAGGATGGTAACTTCAGGCTGAGCACAAGCACATAGATCCCTGACTGGTTGGAACCAGAAGGCTGATGATTGAGATTCCCAGAACACTGCCCTGTTACCTCACTACGAGCCAATCAGAGGAAAGTCACACACCCTAAAGACCTTTCCCTGCCTCCAATTTTGCCTATAAAAACTCTTCCCCCAGAACTATCAACTAACAACTATTTTGGCTCTTTTGAGCTTGAGCTGCCCTGTTCTCCTTGCTTGGTCCTGTAATAAACATTTCTCTGCTCCAAATTCCAACTCCAATGTTTTGGTTTGTTTGGCCTCACTGTGTGTCAACAACACATCCTGGCCCATGAAAAAGATAATAAATGGGGTTAGCTTTCTTGAAGCCTCTTCTGGAGACCCAGTCTCAGTGATTAAGTGCCTGGAAGCCATGATACCAAAATTTTAACTAGCCCCAAACTTAATCTCAAACTGTTAATTTTGCTTCTCTTTCATTAAAATGAGTCCATCATGTGACCCATTATGCTTGGGTCATTTTCTTTGCTACAGGACAGGGGGTGATAATGGCTTAATCAGAGACAATAGCCTCTGCTAGTATGTTAACTAGCTAATATATGAATCCTCCTAGGATAACACATTAGCCTTGACCCAGCTTCAAAAAAAAAAAAAAAAAAAGAATGATAGTGCCACTAGATGTCCTTAAGGAATAATACAATTACAGCAACTTAACACCATGGCAGGCCAGTGGGGGAGCTATTTAAGGGCAACTTTTAACATCTTTGATATAATATAGTTGTCTCCATATTGGGTCAATTGTAGAAATAAACAGCAATTGTGGTGCTGACAGAAATCAATTCCACTAGTTTCTTCTAATACCTCTCTCAGAGATTTCCATGAAGAATCATAAAGCATATCCAAAGCAAAGGTTTTGCATAACATCTTGTAAGAGTAGAGAGACCACCAGAGTCAAAGGAAGGAAATACTTCTATTATCAACATCACTTTTCTTCTTCATGCTTTTCCTAGAAATTAAGGGTTTACAAAGATATATCTGACGAATAGTCATTTTTTAGTCACCTGGTGAGAATGTTGGAAATTCTTCCTATATTACAAACAGGGAAATGAAGGCCTAGATAATTTAAATAGAATAAAGTCTGAAATTTAGTAAATGTGAAAGCTGAGACTCAAATTGAAGACTTTTATTGCAAGGCTGGGGCTTCTATCTGTTTATACAAGTATTTACCATCTTTACTACTCAAAGAGTTTGATGGAAGACAGGTATAACCAGTACATATAAGTTCTCTGTTGACTTAAAAAAAATACACAACCTAAATTTGAGATATGTTTTTTTTTACATCTTTATTGGAGTATAATTTCTTTACAATGATGTGTTAGTTTCTGCTTTATAACAAAGTGAATCAGTTATACATATACATATGTTCCCATATCTCTTCCCTCTTACGTCTCACTCCCTCCCACCCACCCTATCCCACCTCTCCAGGTGGTCAAAAAACACCGAGCTGATCACCCTGTGCTATGTGGCTGCTTCCCACTACTATCGACCTTACGTTTGGTAGTGTATATATGTCCATGCCTTGCTCTCGCTTTGTCACAGCTTACCCTTCCCCCTCCCCATATCCTCAAGTCCATTTTCTAGTAGGTCTGTGTCTTTATTCCTGTCTTACCCCTAGGTTCTTCATGACATTTTTTTTTAATTCCATATATATGTGTTAGCATACAGTATTTGTCTTTCTCTTTCTGACTTACTTCACTCTGTATGACAGACTCTAGGTCTATCCACCTCATTACAAATAGCTCAATTTTGTTTCTTTTTATGGCTGAGTAATATTCCATTGTATATATGTGCCACATCTTCTTTATCCATTCATCCGATGATGGACGCTTAGGTTGTTTCCATCTCTGGGCTATTGTAAACAAAGCTGCAATGAACATTTTGGTACATGACTCTTTGAATTATGGATTTCTCAGGGTATATGCCCAGTAATGGGATTGCTGGGTCATATGGTATTTCTATTTGTCGTCTATTGAGGAACCTCCATACTGTTCTCCACAGTGGCTGTATCAATTTACATTCCCACCAACAGTGCAAGAGGGTTCCCTTTTCTCCACAGCCTCTCCAGCATTTATCTAGGAATAAGCCTACCTAAGAAGACAAAAGACCTGTATGCAGAAAATTATAAGACACTGATGAAAGAAATTAAAGATGATACAAATAGATGGAGAGATATACCATGTTTTTGGATTGGAAGAATCAACATTGTGAAAATGACTCTACTACACAAAACAATCTACAGATTCAATGAAATCCCTATCAACCTACCACTGGTATTTTTCACAGAAGTAGAACAAAGAAATTCACAATTTGTATGGAAACACAAAAGACCCCAAATAGCCAAAGCAATCTTGAGAATGAAAAATGGAGCCAGAGGAATCAGGCTCCCTGACTTCAGACCATACTACAAAGCTACAGTAATCAAGACAGTATGGTACTGCCACAAAAACAGACAGATAGATCAATGGAACAGGATAGAAAGCCCAGAGATAAACCCATGCACATACGGAAACCTTATCTTTGATAAAGGAGGCAGGAATTTACAGTGGAGAAAGGACAGCCTCTTCAATAAGTGGTGCTGGGAAAACTGGACAGGTACATGTAAAAGTATGAGATTAGATCACTCCCTAACACTATACACAGAAATAAGCTCAAAATGGATTAAAGACCTAAATGTAAGGCCAGAAACTATCAAACTCTTAGAGGAAAACATAGGCAGAACACTCTATGACATAAATCACAGCAAGATCCTTTTTGACCCACCTTCTAGAGAAATGGAAATAAAATAAAAAATAACCAAGTGGGACCTAATGAAACTTCAAAGCTTTTGCACAGCAAAGGAAACCATAAACAAAACCAAAAGACAACCCTCAGAATGGGAGAAAATATTTGCAAATGAAGCAACTGACAAAGGATTAATCTCCAAAATTTATAAGCAGCTCATGCAGCTCAATAACAAAAAAACAAACAACCCAATCCAAAAATGGGCAAAGTCCTAAATAGACATTTATCCTAAGAAGATATACAGACTGCCAACAAACACATGAAAGAATGCTCAGCTTCATTAATCATTAGAGAAATGTAAATCAAAACTACAATGAGATATCATCTTAACCAGTCAGAATGGACATCATCAAAAAATCTAGAAACAATAAATGCTGGAGATATGTGTTTTATTCAGTGAACTTACTGAAGGCTTCACCCAGGATACAGCCTCTTGGATAGCTCTGAAGACTGTTCCAAAGAGGTAAAGGAGGATGCAGGATATACAGAAAATTTTTGCAAAAAAAAATCCCAGGTAGTCGAACATCAAAATATTAATGCTAATTAAAGAAAAACAAACATGTCAAGTTAATGAATTTAGCACTTTTCTATGTATGGGAAGATGCAAGAATCTGGGCTTAGTAAAATTATTCTCCTGATATTCACTTTAATTATCTAAGGCCAGTGTCCTTTTTGCTATATCCTGAATCCCCTCAGTGTGCACCATCCAGGTGGATACAGTGGCTGATGCCTTGATTGCCACAAAATTCTTTGCTTACCGATATGGTGACATTCTTAGTCCACAAATCATGCCAACTGGTTGCACTTGATTTCTGGAGCACTGACTCCCACCCTCACCTTCCAGCTTCTGTCTTCCAAACTCTCTAGAGAAAGAGGAGTTACATCATATCACTATAAGAGGCAGTTAGACACTATAGTATGATTAGCAGTAGCAGTCATAGAAGTATAGAATAACTATTATCATCTTTATCATTGCTTGGATAAGCATTTGTGGATTAGGTTAAGATTCTGCTGAAAAATGCATTTCATCTTCCAAACTGTCTCACGTATGGACATTAGACAAATCACCTGGCTATGTCTTAGGCAATGCCTGCATAAAATAATATCATCAAGGCACTTAGAGTTTAAATATGGAGACAGCATACAAAAAAGTCCATTATGACCCAGAGCAAACACTCTAAATAAAAGCATTGTAAGGATTCAGGAAGTAAAGGGAACACTTACCACATTTAAGGCATTTTTCTAAATTATTTACATGGGTTACCTTGTTTAATATTCTCAATAAAGCTAGGAGACAGGTACTGTTATTATCTTCTTTTTACAAATCAGGAAACTGGGACTTAGAAGGTAAGCAAATGGCCCAAGTCACCTGGGAGTTAAGCAGTCAAGGCAAGATTTGAAGCCAGGCACCAGCCTTCAGACCACAGGCTGTGCATTCACTCTCCCTAGCCTTGACCCACATTCACTCAGATTAAGAGTGAATCAAACTGGGAGGAAATCAAGAGGAACATTTGTTCAAAATTCTTATAATCTACTTTGAGAGAGTGATGGAACATTGTTTAAATTACAGTAGTAATAGGTGTTCTAATATTTCTTGAACTTATACAAAGAGTTTATTAACTGGTCATTACTGATTTAGAAGTAATTCTCAAATACACTGTATTGGTTACTATTTTTCTCAGCTCTGTGAATAAAGATTTAGAGATTCTCAAACTTTAATTTGCATCACCTGTGTAATTTGTTAAAAGCAAATTCTGATTCAGTAGATCTGGAGTCTGAGAGTCTGCATTTCTATCAAGTTTCCAGGTAATGCTGGTATTACTGGTCCACGGGTCACTCTTTAAGGATAAAGGTTGTAGAAGACATTATTCTTACAGGTAGATGATGGAAAGCTAGTAGAAGAATGAATTCTTGAGCCATTTCAATTATGAAAGTTTGAATGGCTTTAAAATTTCAAAACCACCTTAAAGATCTGCAATAATGTGCTCAAACTGAAAAGTTAACATTGAGAAGAATACATAAAGGAATGTTTAGTACATTGCTTAAAAACAATGCATAAGTGAAAAAACTTACTTGTTAATAAACTTTCTCAAAGTATTTTAGCCTGTGGATGGTCCAGCTGGGATCTAAACCTGTTTAGATCTGACTCCAGAGTTAATTATCACACTGACTGTGCAAACTCTCTCTGAAAGTGTACAGATTAGCACATGTGTGCAAGCTTTATCCTAGGACACAGAAGGTTATTCAACCAGGGCTAACAACATGTGAGAGGAGAAATGAGGTAGTATAATGCCAAGAAAAAAATAAGCAAAAAATGAAAGACAATAATAGTTCTGTTGAGCCCTTGCACTCACACTTAGACTACATCTGGAGTGTTATATTTACTTACAAGCCACAGTTTAGGTATGATATTTACAACATGAAATATATTCAGATAAGAGGAAAAGTCATTTTAGAGTGTCTGGACATATGTCATAGGAGTTATTGAAAGAACCAGTGATATTCAGAATGGAGGAGAACATATTTACTGAGGGATGTGAGAACAAACTTACTGACAATATAGTTTAGTGGAAGATAGTGAAGAAGGAAGTAAAATTATTCTATGCTTCTCCAGAGAATACCATTAGAACTAATGTATGGAGGTTGTAGCAAAGCAAAGTTCAGAGGCATATGAAATATCAACATTAGAAGTACTTAACTGGAGGCCCGCCAAAGCTCTTCCAATAATCATGCAGTTGAGATCCAAATCCTGTGTGAGAGTTAGGATTGGATGACCTGTAAAGACTCACCTCTAAGTCTTCCTGTATAAATACTAGGAACTTAGGAATCACACGACCAAGTCTTTCCACAATACTGTACTCAAGAAGCAGTTCAGCAACCAGAAGTTTAACAAATAATTCCATTATTTAGTTACACATCTTGAAGGATGTTAAAGGAGATCTAATTTATGACCCACTTAAAAAACTGTAAAAATAACTCCCCTTCTCTCCAATCTTTTTATACACCATAACTACTAAAAATATCCCACATGCCCTAAACCACAGACATTTCTGCTCCAGACCAGCCACAGATAGCATTTGTTTTCTCTCTCTCTTCCCTCCTTCCAGCAAAAAGAAATTATTCCTTTTTAGAAGGAGGAAAAAGGGGAAGTGGATCAGAGAAGGTTAAAAAAAAAAGTTTCCTTTTGCTGGACAAAAGGGAGAAGTAAGCATCACTTCACAGGTGTATAGAGGTGGAAGTTTTTTTTTTGCGGTACGCGGGCCTCTCACTGCTGTGGCCTCTCCCGTTGCGGAGCACAGGTTCCGGACGCGCAGGCTCAGCAGCCATGGCTCAGGGGCCCAGCCACTCTGTGGCATGTGGGATCTTCCCGGACCGGGGCACGAACCCACATCCCCTGCACCGGTAGGCGGACTCTCAACCACTGTGCCACCAGGAAAGCCCCAGAGGTGGAAGATTTGAAAAGCCTTTGTTCTGGTTTGCTCTGACTGATGTCCAGCTTAGAACCCCATGTATTTTTATTTGGGTGGAGGGATAGTGTTGTAGGAGAGATTAGGAGGAGGAGCATGTAAAAAGCTGGTATGTTCCCTCTCAGATTTATGGGATGAAAACACAATTATCACTAACAAAATAGAATCCTCACTTCCTTCAACTCTACCACCTTACACACTGTCTGAAAAAAAAAAAAAAAAAGATAAAATAGCAATCTATAATCCTGTAACTGTCAGATCACCTTCCTTTTCTTTAGGATGTAACTCACTTGCTTGAAGAAATTGATCATCATTTGATGACCATAGAATTTCTCCTTGGCTATAAAACAAAACCTGCAGAGATTGTGACAGTTAAAAAAAATTCAATATTTCAGTCAATTTGCTGAGTACCGACTATGTGTTCAGTCATCTAATTGGTGTCCTGAGAGGATGTAAGAGAGAGAAAAGACCTGGTCTTCTGTGGGCTGTGTTTTGAGTTCAGTGCTAGCTTTGCAGGGTTAAATTCTAGCTCTAAGCCCTTTAAAATGTGATGTTCCTGTGTTTGTGTGTGATCATGTCTTTATATGTGAGTATGTTTATGTGTACGGAATGGTAGTAATGAAACAAAGACAGAACCACACTGCAGGATTCTTTTCTTTAACAACTTTGTGCGAGACATCGATTTAAGGGTTTGAGTTAGAGACCCTAGTTCTGGAAATCTATGTGTTTATTTAGCAAGAAGCTTCTGTAAGTATAATAATGTCTAATAAACTCTTGCAGATTTCTACACCACATGCAACTATTTGGCAATGTGTCAATGTATACATCTCAGCAGAACTTGAGGTAGTGTCTTTTGTAATGGCTCTATTGATAATGGCTAATGCACTATCACCAAAGCATCATAGACCATGACAGATACACCTACTGTATACATAATTCTGATTGAGTATTGCACACTGTAAGGAAAATGGCTCATCAACATCCCAGATGTCTTTTTTGTCCTCTCGTCTTTCTCTTTTTCTCCACATGTGTTTGTTCACTGTGTCACGGCACTATGAAAATAACTGCACTGGGGCATGTGATGGATGAATGAGCAGATGGATTGACATCCCTTTCATTTTTGTTGATAGTTCTAGGGACAATTCCCTTGAACAATGAAAAGTAGAAGTTTAGATAGTCCAATGAACAAAAATTGTGTGCCAAATTTAGAAAAAAAATGAAGACAATAGGAAACAGATAACATTCTTGAGGCCGAATTTGTTAGGCTCCGTGAGACACCTCATGATATAGTGGAGGACACTGGGTTGGGAATTTGAACACCTGAGTTCTTGTCCTGGGTGGCTATCAACTACTGGTGTGACAACCTTGGGCAAGTTGCTTAACTTTTCTGAATTTCTAAATCTCTAAATCCACTTCTGGGTTTCACATTCTTTGTTTGGGCTTGTTGATTCTATCAGAAATTCATTTAGCAAGCATTCATTGATTTTTTTTTTTTTAAGTAGTGTCCTTTATGGTGTGGAAAATATTAAACGATAAAAGGCATTGTCCTTGCTTCACTTGAAATCTAATTCATTAGATAATGCATAAATCCAAAAATCACAAAGTATATAAGCAAAGGCTTGTGCTTGAGTTCAGATAGTATAATGTGTGAGCATCAAGGTACCAGACAGTAATGAACATGGTAGAAATCTGTGTGGAGGAGGTTGATGAGAATAATTCAGATGTCCCAAGTTTATGACTTCCTCCAGTCCAGACCACAGAGGGAGACTGTGTGAGGGTTCCCTGCCTCTGATCTCAATGCCCAACTTCTCTGTGAAGTCTCACTTCTCCACAAAGTAATTTTCTCTCTTATTTCCTTCCCATAACATGTACCCTGATCACCAAAACACCTGCCTGATACTAGTCATACTTTGTCATGGAGGTTAGGAACACTATTTCTAGCTCTGTTTTTTAAGAATTTATTTTTTAGAGAAGTTTTAGGTTTACAATAAAATTGAGAGGAAAGTGCAGAGAGTTCTCACATCCCTCCTGCTCCCACACATGCATAGTATCCCCCAATATCAACATCGTTCACCAGAATGGTAAGTCTTTTACCAAGAAGGAGCCTACATTGATACATTGCAATTACCCAAAGTCCATAATTTACCTTAATGATGCTGGACACTCTCTGGGTTGGGGAAATATATAAAGAAATGTATCCATCATCATAATATCATATAGAGTATTTTCACTGCCCTAAAAGTCCTCTATGTTGTACCTATCCATGTCCTTCACTGCACCCCACCATAGGCATCTACAGATCTTTACAGTGTATCCATAGTTTTGCTTTTTCCAGAAGGTCACATAGTTGGAAGCATACAGTATGTAGTCAGATTGGCTTCTTTTACTTAGTAATATGCATTTAAGTTTTCTCCCTGTCTTTTCATGCCTTACAGCTCATTTCTTTTTATTGCTGAATAATATTCCATTGTCTGGATGTACCAGAGTTTATTTATCCATTCACCTACTGAAGGAGATCATAGTTGTCTAGCCTTATTTTAAAGTGTGAAAGTTTAGACATAAGCAAAGGATTGGGGATGTGACTTGGGAGCAATAAATCACTGAAACTCTAGGAATCACACAATGGAATCAACAAGCTTTTTTTTTTTTTATCATTACAATCCTTACCATTAGGAAACAATTTCTTGGTTGCAAATTAATGGGTGTAAAATTAAACCTTTTCCAGATATTCAGTTCCCTTTAGGGTTAAACTGCTTATAAGCAGAAGCTTCAAACTTACATATATCTTATGTGGTGGAGTTCCAGAAGACTGGTCCTGTGAACCAGAACTACCATGAGACCTTCAGCATAGCCCAAGAAGGCATATTATGATTCACTCTTTATCAAAATCTGATGGACGCTCTCTATCAGGACCGGTCAGAATTTTAAGCAACTGTGGTGGCTGCAGCAGTTAGTTAATAAAGCTGCATTGCTCCTGATAAATTTTACTCACCTCTCTTCTCCTCTTGGCTGGGAAAGTCACCAAAGTCCCATCTCTTCTAGCATCTTATTCTTGGATAAGAGTATATTTGTTTCCTCTCCTGTTCTATTTCTGAATTATGCACAGCATTGTTAAGAGAGAACATTTACTCATAGCATCATTTTCTTATGGTGAACCTTTATATATATATATACCTAGTTCTTAAGCTTTTGCCCCTATCTCTCCCTCCTCTCTCTCTCTCCACACACATACACACATCACAAATACACAAATACTTTTGCTTTAATCAAGGCTGATCCCTTTCTTTGGGATGACTTTATGGCACCTTCTACCTGCCTTTCCTACTCTGTCTCTCTTCTAATTATTCTCATTCATTCCATGAAACCTTATTCAATCTGCATCTCTGTTAATTAATGTATTTATTCAATACATCAACTTAACAATCAGGAAATATTAATTGGGTATCACTCAGGCACAGAGCATTCTGCCAGGTACTATAGGACTCTAAATATATAACATTTCATTTCTTCAAGACTGTATGTTTAATTTGGATAGACCAGAGCACATAAAAGAACAGTAAATCAATTTTCCTTGTTATCAAGAACTCTCATAGATCTTCCTTTTGTAGATCTTCAAAATCATGAGGCAGTTATTATGATCATCTTTACATTACAGGTTAATATAATGAAGCTCAGGATAAATGAAGTACTTGAGGGTAATGGGGCAACAAAAAGTTAAATCTCTTGTCTTTTAATACCAAAGTTTAATTCCACTGTTCATGCTGCTTCCTAGAAAATAATAAACAACAAAACATCATACCAACCGTCAGTTTATAATTAAGCTCCAAATCAGGGACTGTCAATAATCCTTCAAGCTCAGAGAAAAGAGACACCACTATAGGTTTAAGGGTCAGGGAAAGCCTCCTGAATCCAAAGGAAATCGAATAAAGAATCAGTTGCCAATATGACAAGTCAGGAGGACTTTTCAAAAGAAGAGAAGATAGTGTAATAAAAACTTTGAGGCAGGAATATATGAGATTTACTTGAGGAATAAAGAATACCTAATGTCAATTGAGCCTTACTCTGTCCAGGTAGCATCCCAAAATTCCTTCCAGAATGATTACCTTTCTACAGACAAGAGATCTAGGAAACAATTACTCACTGTTTCACAACAGAACAAGGGTTTAAATTCAGTTAGCCTGGATCCAGAGCTGATGCACATGTCAACTACAGCCATGCCACACCACTTCTTCAATAGTTGGTGAGGTGTAATACATATACATGTGAAAAAAAATCTAGAACACAGCCTCAGTTTACATACTCTTACTTTTGTCTTCTGAATTTATTTGTGGCTTTTAGTTAGCCATACTTGCATTGTTTTTGATGTAAGGTAGTGATTGGTTGCCTTTTTAAACCATTTACCCAGTTCATCTGTACCATTTTTCTAGATTCCACATATATGCATTAATATATGATATTTGTTTTTCTATTTCTGATTTACTTCACTCTGTATGACAGTCTCTAGGTCCATCTACATCTGCTTTGAAAGGCAGAAATAGAGACACAGATGCAGAGAACAAACATATGGACACCAAGGGGGAAAGGGGGGGATGGGATGAATTGGGAGATTGGGACTGACCTATATATACTCATATGTATAAAATAGATAACAAATGAGGACCTGATGTATAGCACAGGGGACTCCACTTTGCTGTACAGTAGAAACTAACTCAACATAGTAAAACAACTATACCCCAATTGGAAAGGAAATTACCCATCACATTCACAATACAGTGCATTTGTTTCTTACTAGAATCCTGTAATACAGAAAAAGCAGCTACAATTTCTATTTTAATGGAGAGTAGAATTAAATGACATATGCTGGGGTCATGCAGGACCAACTTTGCTCTCTGATTTTTACTGTCTCTCACACACTGTCAGTTGGCTGAATCACAATCTACTAGGAGATGCCTCCATCTCAGTGTTTCTCATTTTCTCTTCTGTCTCTGTATCTGGCTCTGACGTGGTCCTCTCAAGATGCATAATATCTGAAAGAGGACTGGGATGCATTTGCTTAAATTATAACTCTGAGTGAGGCAGAATTGGAGAAAATGGGGAAAAAGGAAACTTCTATTTCCAATGGGAGCATTTACAAGAAGCTATTGGACCTGAGTGATTCAGTGGCCCCAAAACTCTTCTAGAAGGCTAAGCCACTGCATCCCATGACAACCATTCCACTGGGCAGGGGATGGACACTGCAGGAAGCTGCAGGAAAAAAAAATCTATTATGAACAAAATAAGCTGCACACCTAAGCTTTTGACTCGTTGTCGACTCAATTGGCTATATCCCCTACAGAATTTTGTGTTTCAATTAAAAATAGAGAAAGAGAGAGAAGGGGGATAAAAAGTATGAAACCTTAGGAGATTTCAAGCAATAATAGACTTTTACCCTATTAGCAGGTCTAATTTTCAAGAAATTTATCACCTCCACAATCTGTCAGCACTGTTTTTCTTTCCTTTCTTCTCTTGGAACTATTATAGGAAAGCAGTCTGGAAGGGTAGTCAGGCCTGGCTGAATGGCACCTGGAGGCCGAGGCACCCTGTTCAGAGCAAGCGGTGGGCATTCAGAACTGAGAAAAGTTTTCCATCTTCATACTCATTATGGCAAAATCCTCTTTAAAGCAGAAATGCCCGCCAAACCCCAAGTATGCACATCCTATAATGAAGACAAATGTCCCCTGGAAGTGAGTTCAAACTGGAATTTGTTTTGCTATGGAACTTTATTGCCTTCTAATTAGAGTGATGTTTGGTCAGTCTTTTTATATCTGGAATCAAACCAGAGGTGTGGAGGTAAAAGTCCCTCTGTATCCGACCCCTTCCAGAGCTGATTCGTTGAGTAGCGGTGAACAGCATTCCCTTTTTCTATTGAAGTAGAGTTGATTTACAATGTTGTGGCAATCTCTGCTGTAGAGCAAAGTGACTCAGTCATACACATATATTCTTCTTTTATATTATTTTCCATTATGGTTTATCACAGGATATTGAATATAGTTCCCTGTGCTATATGTTAGGACCTTGTTGTTTATCCATTCTAAATGTAATAGTTTTCATCTACAGACCCCAAACTCCCAGTCCATCCCTTTCTCTACCCCACTTGGAAATCACAAGTCTGTTCTCTATGTCTATGAATCAGTTTCTGTTTTGTAGATAGGTTCATTTGTGCCTTATTTTAGATTCTACATATAAGTGATATCATATTGTATTTGTCTTTCTCTTTCTGACTTACTTCACTTAGTATGATAATCTCTAGTTGCATCCATATTGCTGCAAATGGCATTATTTCATTCTTTTTCTATGTCTCAGTAATATTCTATTGTATATATGCACAACATCCTTTTACCCATTCTTCTGTCAATAGACATTTAGGTTGTTTCCATGCTTTGGCTATTGTGAACAGTGCTGCTATGAATATAGGGGTGCATGTATCTTTTTGAATTATAGTTTTGTCACGGTGTATTCCCAGAAGTGGGATTAGCATTCCTTTTTGATAGTTTTCACCTTCACAGCCTGACTGTTACTGAGGTTGTTACTGGTAAAAGATGCCAGAAATAAAACACGGTCTATGTTCTGATATGTCTCTTAAAATGTGGTGAGTCTTTACACAGCTTTCCCCCTCATTCCAGAGCCAGCTTAAGGGTGCATGCCCAGGGAGGCTCTTTCCTTGCCCTCCTCCATGAAGGAGTGTGGCTATGAGGGTACAGTGATAGGAGGCATGCAATAAGGGGCACCCTTTCCTTTGAGAGGTGAGTAGCAGGAAGAAAGGAACACAAGGGATTTGCTTTGGGGACCTGTCTTCTAGAGGATTCAAATCACAACACTTAAATTATGTGGAAATAAATATTTAGGGATTTTCTTTGCATGTGGAATCCCTGTATTTTGTAGGATTCCAGTTCCAGGGTGTCCAGACGGTAGATCTTCAGATAGACCTAGGAAGCTTACATGAAGAGAAAGGAAGTGAACTATCTAAGGTATGGATTGGGGGAGGGGGAGACACACAATGCAATTCCTGTGAATGGTAGGTCGGTGCCCCAGCTCCCATGTACCTCCCCTTATGGCTCTCAGGTGGCAGGGTCATCTCTACACTCACCCTGTATTTAAGAGGATGATTTTAGCAGTAGGTGTCTGTGAAGCTAGCTCTGCCTCAGAACCCTCACATTCTAGGATGACTTTGTGGGTGCCCACATTTGAATAGCTCTTCTCCTTCCCTATCTGAATACCTTCCTTTCTCACCACAATGAGTGGGATTCTTTGACCTTGGGTATCCAAGGTCAGTAAAAAATGCACAGTGGAAAATGTATATGACAATAGGATACAGGTTACCTACCCAATTCATAAATTCCAGATTATCAAGCAACATCCTCTTTCATTAGTTCCCTTAACATATTAATCATAATTACTTTAAGTGACTGGGCTAATAATTTCAACATTCCTGCCATGTCTGAGTCTGGTTCTGGTAGCTTGCTCTCTCTCTCCAAACTGTGTTTTTGCCTTTCAGTAAACACTGTAATTTTTGGTTGAAATCTGGACATGATATACTGGGTAAAAGGAAGTGCTGTAAAGGGCCTTCTGTGATGTGGTGGTGAGGAGGCAGAGGTATTCTATACTCCTTTGTCTATGTTTCAGTATTTTTTAAATTATAATATAATTTGAAATGAATATAATATAACTTGAAATGAAAAATGCTTGGAAAAACTTAAACAATGATTTAGAATCATTCTTTTCATAGTAGTAGTAGCAATCTGTGGTAGTAAACTTCAAGGAGAAACTCTCATAGAAATAGGCTGTTTATCACATGATGCTCTGATGTATTATATTTTTTATATTATAACAAACAAGGGACTTGGAATTTCCTTTCACAATACCTTATTTTTAGGGTACTATGTATTTCTGGATGAACAATTTTAAATGTATGCCAAGCTTTGTTTTCATCTAATTTCCATTAATTAAAAAACTTACCAGAAAAATATTACATGATTTAATACTATGATTATAATCTACTTTAAATATTAGTAAAATTATGCTGGCTGTACTTTATTTATTTTTTATATCTTTATTGGAGTATAATTGCTTTACAGTGCTGTGTTAGTTTCTGCTGTATAACAAAGTGAATCAGCTATACATATACATATATCCCCATATCCTCTCCCTCTTCAGCCTCCCTCCCATCCTCCCTATCCCACCCTTCTAGGTAGTAACAAAGCACCGAGCTGATCTTCCTGTGCTGTGAAGCTACTTTCCACTAGTTATCTATTTTACATTTGGTAGTGTATATATGCCAATGCTACTCTCTTGCTTCATCCCAGCTTCTCTTCCCCCTTTCCTCATGTCCTCAAGTCCATTCTCTACATCTTTATTCCTGTCCTGCCCCTAGGTTCATCAGAACCTTTTTTTAAAATTCCATGTATATGTGTTAGCATACAGTATTTCTTTTGCTCTTTCTGGCTTACTTCACTCTGCACGACAGACTCAAGGTCCATCCACCTCACTAAAAATAACTCAATTTCATTTCTTTTTATGGCTGAGTAATATTCCATTGTATATATGTACCACATCTTTTTTATCCATTCATCTGTTGATGGACATTTAGGTTGCTTCCATGTCCTAGCTGTTGTAAATAATGCTGCAATGAACATTGTGGTATGTGTCTCTTTTTGAATTATGGTTTTCTCAGAGTATATGCCCAATAGTGCGATTGCTGGGTCATATGGTAGGTTTTTTTTTTTTTTTTTTTACATTTTTAAGGAAAATCCATACTGTTCTCCATAGTGGCTGTATTAATTTCCATTCCCGCCAACAGTGCAAGAGGGTTCACTTTTCTCCACACCCACTCCAGCATTTATTATAGTGGGATAGTTGTATTATATGGTAGTTCTATTTTTCATTTTTTGAAGAACCTCCATAATGCTCTCCATAGTGGCTGTATCAATTTACATTGCCCCAACAGTGCAAGAGTGTTCCCTTTTCTCCACACCCTCTACAGCATTTATTGTTTGTAGATTTCTTGATGATGGCCATTCTGACCAGTGTGAGATCAAACCTAATTGTGGTTTTGATTTTCACTCTGTAATGATTAGTGATGCTGAACATCCTTTCATGTGTTTGTTGGCAATCTGCATATCTTCTTTGGAGAAATGTCTGTTTAGGTCTTCAGCCCATTTTTGGATTGGGATGTTGTTTTTTTGATATTGAGCTGCATGAGCTGTTTGTATAATTTGAAGATTAATCCTTTGTCAGTTGTTTCATTTGCAAATATTTTCTCCCATTCTGTGGGTTGTCATTTCATCTTGTTTATGGTTTCCTTTGCTGTGCAAAAGCTTTGAAGTTTCATTAGGTCCCATTAGTTTATTTTTGTTTTTATTTCCATTTCTCTAGGAGGTGGGTCAAAAAGGATCTTGCTGTGATTTATGTCATAGAGAGTCCTGCCTATATTTTCCTCTAAGAGTTTGACAGTGTCTGGCCTTACATTTAGGTCTTTAATCCATTTTGAGTTTATATTTGTGTATGGTGTTAAGGAGTGTTCTAATTTCATTCTTTTACATGTAGCTGTCCAGTTTTCCTAGAAGCACCTATTCAAGGCACTGCTTTTCCTCCATTACTTATTCTTGCCTCCTTTGTCATAGATTAGTTGACCATAGATGTGTGGATTTATCTCTGGGCTTTCTATCCTGTTCTATTGATCTATATTTCTGTTTTTGTTCCAGTACCATACTGTCTTGATTACTGTAGCTTTGTAGTGTAGTCTGAAGTCCAGGAACCTGATTCCTCCAGCTCCGTTTTTCTTTCACAAGATTGCTTTGGCTATTCAGAGTGTTTTGTGTTTCCAAATAAATTGTAAAATATTTTGTTTTAGTTCAGTGAAAAATGCCGTTGGTATTTTGATAGGGATTGCACTGAATCTGTAGATTGCTTTGGACAGTATAGTCATTTTCACAACATTGATTCTTCTAATCCAAGAACATGTTATACCTCTAAATCTGTCTGTATCATCCTTGATTTCTTTCATCAATGTCTTATAGTTTTCTTCATACAGTTCTTTTGTCTCCTTATGTAGGTTTATTCTTAGGTATTTTATTCTTTTTTTTGGAATGGTAAATGGGAGTGTTTCCTTAATTTCTCTTTCAAATGTTTCATCATTAGTGTATAGGAAAGCAAGAGATTTCTGTGCATTAATTTTGTGTCCTGCTACTTTTCCAAATTCATTTATTAGCTCTAGTAGTTTTCTGGTAGCATCTTTAGGATTCTCTATGTATAGTATCATGTCTTCTGCAAACAGTGACAATTTTACTTCTTCTTTTCCAATTTAGGTTCATTTTATTTATTTTTCTTCTCTGATTGCCATGGCTAACACTTCCAAAACTATGTTGAATAACAGTGGTGAGAGTGGGAAAACTTTTCTTGTTCCTGATCTTAGAGGAAATGGTTTCAGTTTTTCATCTTTGAGAATCATGCTGACTCTGGGTTTGTCATATATGGCCTTTATTATGTTGAGGCAGGCTCTTCTTCTGCCCACTTTCTGGAGAGATTTTATGGAAAATGGGTGTTGAGTTTTGTCAAAAGCTTTTTCAGCATCTATTGAGATTATCATATTTTTTTTTTCCTTCAGTTTGTTAATATGGTGTATCACATTGATTGATTTGTGTATATTGAAGAATCCTTGCATTCCTGAGATAAACCCCACTTCATCATGGTGTATGATCCTTTCAATGTGCTGTTGGATTCTTTTTGCTAGTATTTTGTCAAGGATTTTTGCATCTATGTTCCTCAGTGATATTGGCCTGTAGTTTTCTTTTCTGTGATATCTTTGTCTGGTTTTGGTATCAGGGTGATGGTGGCCTCATAGAATGAGTTTGGGAGTGTTCTTCCCTCTGCTATATTTTGGAAGATTTTGAGAAGGATAGGTATTAGCTCTTCACTAAATATTTGATAGAATTCGCCTGTGAAGCCATCTGTTCTTGGGCTTTTGTTTTTTGGAAAAATTTTAACCAGTTTCAATTTCAGTGCTTGTTATTGGTCTGTTTATATTTTCTATTTCTTCCTGGTTCAGTCTTGGAAGGCGGTGCTTTTCTAAGAATATGTCCATTTCTTCCTGGTTGTCCTTTTTATTGGCATACAGTTGCTTGTAGTAATCTCTCATGATCCTTTGTACTTCTGCAGTGTCAGTTGTTACTTCTCCTTTTTCATTTCTAATTCTGTTGATTTGAGTCTTCTCCCTTTTTCTCTTGATGAGTCTGGCTAATGGTTTATCAATTTTGCTTATCTTCTCAAAGAACCAGCTTTTAGTTTTATTGATCATTGCTATCATTTTCTTCATTTCTTTTTCATTTATTTCTAATCGTATCTTTATGATTTATTTCCTTCCAATAACCCTGAAGTTTTATTGTTCTTCATTCTCTAATTGCTTTAGGTGTAAGGTTAGGTTGTTTAAGAATTTTTTTGTTTCTTGAGGTAGGGTTGTATTGCTATAAACTTCCCTCTTAGAACTGCTTTTTCTTCATCCCACAGAATTTGGGTTGTCATGTTTTCATTGTCATTTTTTTCTAAGTATTTTTTGATTTCCTCTTTGATTTTTTCAGTAATCTCTTGATTATTTAGTAGCTTATTGTTTAACCTCCATGTGTTTGTACTTTATACAGTTTTTTTTCTTCTAGTCTCATAGCATTGTTGTCAGAAAAGATACTTGATACAATTTCAATTTTCTTAAATTTACCAAGGCTTGATTTGTCACCCAAGATGTTATGTATCCTGGAGAATGTTCCCTGTGCACTTGAGAAGAAAGTTTAATCTTTTGTTTTTGGATGGAATGTATTATAAATATCAATTAAGGCCATCTGGTCTAATGTTTAATTTAAAGCTTGTGTTTCCTTATTTATTTTCATGTTGGTTGATCTGTCCATTGGTGAAAGTAGGGTGTTAAAGTCCCCAACTATTATTGTGTTACTTTTGATTTCCCCTTTCATGGCTGTTAGCATTTGACTTATGTTTTGAGGTGCTCCTATTTTGGGTGCATAAATATTTACAATTGTTATATCTTTTTCTTGGATTGATGTCTTGCTCATTATGTAGTGTCCTTTATCTCCTGTAATAGTCTTTATTTTAATCTTTATTTTGTCTAATTTGAGAACTGCTACTCAAGCTTTGTTTTGATTTCCATTTCCATAGAATATTTTTTTTCTATTCCCTCACTTTCAAACTGTATGTGTCCCTTGGTCTGAAGTGGGTCTCTTGTAGACAGCATATATGTGTCTTGTTTTTGTGTGCATTCAGCAAGTCTATGTCTTTTGGTTGGAGCATTTAGTCCATTTATATTTAGGTAATTATCAATATGTGTTTCCTATTACCATTTTCTTAATTGTTTTGGGTTTGTTTTTGTAGGTCTTTTCCTTCTCTTGTTTTTTTCCACCTAGAGAAGTTCATTTAGCATTTGTTGTACAGCTGGTTTTGGGGCATGGAATTCTCTTAACTTTTGCTTGTCTGTAAAGCTTTTAATTTCTCCTTCAAATCTTAATGAAATCCTTGCTGCATAGAGTAATCTTGGTTGTAGTTCTTTTCCCCTTTTGTCACTTTAAATATGTCCTGTCACTCCCTTCTGGCTTGCAGAGTTTCTGTTGAAAGATCAGCTGTTAACCTTATGGCTATTCCCTTATAGGTTATTTGTTACTTTTTCCTTGCTGCTTTTATTTATTTTTTTCTTGCTGCTTTTAAAATATTTTTTTCTTTGTATGTAATTTGTGATAGTTGGATTAATATGTGCCTTGGCTTTTTCTCCTTGTGTTTATCCTGTATGGAACTCTCTTTTCTTCCTGGACTTGATTGTCTATTTCCTTTCCCATATTAAGGAAGTTTTCAACTATAATCTCTTCAAATATTTTCTCATACCCATTCTTTTTCTCTTCTTCTTCTGGGCCCCCTGTAATTCGAATGTTGGTTCATTTAATATTGTCCCAGGGGTCTCTGAGACTGTCCTCAATACTTTTCATTCTTTTTTCTTTATTCTTCCCTGCAGCAGTTATTTCCACTACTCTATCTTCCAGGTCACTTATCCGTTCTTCTGCCTCAGTTATTCTGCTATTACTTCCTTCTAGTGTATTTTTTATTTCATTTATTGTGTTGGTCATCATTGTTTGTTTGCTCTTTTGTTCTTCTAGGTCCTTTTTAAATGTTTCTTGTATTTTCTCCATTCTATTTCCAAGATTTTGGACCATCTTTACTGTCATTATTCTGAATTCTTTTTCAGATAGACTGCCTATTTCCTCTTTATTTGTTTGGCCTGGTGTGTTTTTACCTTGCTCCTTCATCTGTTGCATATTTCTCTGTCTTCTCATTTTGTTTAACTTTCTGTGTTTGGGGTCTCCTTTTCACAGGCTGCAAGCTCATAATTTCCTCTTATGTCTGCCCCCAGTCGGTGAGGTTGGTTCAGTGGCTTGTGTAAGGTTCCTGATTGGGGGGACTGATGCCTGTGTTCTGGTGGGTGGAGCTGGATCTTATCCCTTTGGTGGGCAGAGCCATGTCTGTTGGTGTGTTTTGGGGTGTCTTGAACTTAGTATGACTTTAAGCATTTTTTCTGCTAATTGGTGGGGTTGTGTTCCTGTCTTGCAAGTTGTTTGGAATAGGGCATCCGGCACTGGAGCTTGCTGGCTGTTGGGTGGAACTGGATCTTAGTGTTGCAACGGAGATTTCTGGGAGAGCTCTCACTGATTAATATTACATGGGATCAGTAGGTCTTGTGGTCCAACATCCTGGACTTGGTTTTCCCACCTCAGATGCTCATGTCTGACTCCTGGCCAAAGCACCAAGGCCCTGTCAGCCACATGGCTTGGAAGAAGCAGGAGAAAAAAAGAAAAAATAAATAACGAAGGGACAGAACCCCAAAACAAATGCTAAAAGCAAAACTAAACAGACAAAATCACAGAATCATACACACACACTCACAAAAAGAGGGGGAAAAATATGGAAGAGAGCAACCCAACCGATAAAGAAACACACAAATGAAAACAACCACTAAACACTAAACTAAGATAAACATAAATCTAAAAACAAATCAAACACAAAAAGCAAACCCCAAGTCCACAGTTGCCCCCGAAGTCCACCTCCTCAATTTTGGGAACATTCGTTGTCTATTCAGGTATTCCACACATGCAGGGTTTACCAAGTTGATTTGCGGGGATTTAGTCCACTGCTCCTGAGGCTACATGGAGAAATTTCCCTTTATCTTCTTTGTTTGCACAGCTCCTGGGGTTCAGCTTTGGTTTGGTCATACCTCTATGTGTAAGCCACCCTCAGGTGTCTCTTCCCCACACAGACAGGAGAGGGTTAAAGCAGCGGCTGATTAGGTCTCTCTTGCTCACTCAGGAGAGGCAGGGTTATGGTAGTCATAATTGGGATGTGTGGTCTGCAGCAACAGAGCCTGGTGTGACATTGCAACAGCCTGAGGCATGCCATGTGTTCTCCCAAGGAAGTTGTCCCTGGATCATGGGACCCTGGCAGTGATATGTTGCACAGGATCTGGGAGGGTGTGGATAGTGACCTGCACTTGCACACAGGATCCTTGGTGGCAGTGGTGGCAGCAGTAGTGGTTCGTGCCCTCCTCTGGGGTCCAAGATGATAGTCGCTGCTCACGCCCATCTCTGGAGCTCACTTAGGCATTGCTGTGTCTCACGGAGCAGGAAGACCCTCTCTTTGTGCACCCTGAGACAATGGTCTCTTGCCTCTTCAGCAGCTCCAGACATTTTCCTGTACTCCCTCCCAGCTAGCTTTGATTAACTAGCCCCCTTCAGGCTGTGTTCACACAGCCAACCCCCATCCTCTCCCTGGGGTCTGACCTCCGAAGCCTGAGCCTCAGCTCCCAGCCCCCATCTGTCCCAGCAGTTGAGCAGACAAACATCTCAGGCTGGTGAGTGCTGGTCGTCACCTATCCTCTGTGTGGAAATCTCTCCACTTTGCCCTCTGCACCCCTGTTGCTATGCTCTCCTCTGTGGCTCCAGAGCTCCACCACACCCTTGTCCCTACCAGTGAAGGGGTTTCGTATTGTGTGGAAACTTTTCCTCCTTCACAGCTCCCTCCCAGAAACACAGGTCCTGTCCCTATTCTTTTGTCTCTCTTTTTTTTTTTCTTTTCTTTTGCCCTACCCAGGTATGTGGGGGATTTCCTTACCTTTTTGGAAGTCTGTGGTCTTCTGCACCACAGGGTTCAGTAGGTGTTCTGTAGGAGTTGTTCCACATGTAGATGTATTTTTGATGTATTTGTGGGGACGTAGGTGACCTCCATGTCATATTCCTCCATCATCTTGAAGGTCTCCTCCACAATAATAATTTTTAAATGTTAAATGCCCCATATTTCATTTGTGTCCAAAATGAATGTCCATGCAAAAATCTTTACATGTTTAGCAATGATAGTGATGTCCCATATCATACATGTAGGAAATAGAGTTGGAATCTGCCCCCAGGCAGGCTGGCTCCAGAGTCATGCTTTTTATACCCAGGTCTCTGTCTTTTAGTGAACCTGTGCCCCTGGCCTATGAACGTCACAAATGCTTCTCAGTTTTGTTCTGTTTGGTTTGGTTTGGTTTTCACTCCTTTCAGTGGGACAGGATGGCTAGTGTGAGTTGGGTACTTCCCTTCTGCCAGTTTGGTTAACCTCTGACAAAACCCCTTTCAGTTAGGCTCAGGTAAATAGTTTCTCTTGAGGGCAAGCCTTGTTAAGAACAGAATGCTGTGGCAAGATGGTTACTTTTTCTCTTCCCCTGCAGGCAGAATGAGGGAATTTTTCTCCAGTCTTTACTGAGAGAAACTGATAGATTTCCTGGAAGTAAACAAAAGCCCTTCTGGAGGGCTCATAATTGTGTACCTCTGGCCCAAGACAGGGGCCCTGAAAGTTTTAACTTTCAGACTTGTCTATACTGAGCTTCCAAGAATACAGCAGCCCCTGTTTAGGTTTTCCTACTTTGGTCCTATTTCCCATGGAGCTTTGGCTCATGGGTTCCTACTCTAGTAAGTTGTAATTCTTTGTATCTGCTTGTCTGTTTCTACAATTTTAGGGAAAGCTGCTTGCCCTGTGACCTCAGTTCTCTGACAGATATAAGGAAGGTTGTTGATTTTCAGTTTGTTCAGCCTTTTACTTGTTCTTAGATGGAGTGATAACTTCCAAGCTCCTTACATGCTGGAATAGAAATTGGAGGTATGACATCTTTCAACGTTCATATTGATTTAGTCCTCTGGTATCCCTACATTATTTTGCCTAATATGGTTACAATTTCTCATCATATATGATTGGCACTAGACTCCCCATAATGATGCATTTGTATTTCGTTCCTCATTTTTTTTCTGTATTGTCAGTTCCAGAAGTTTTCACTTGTGACCTGGAAATGATACCAGGTTTCTGTATGATTGAGTAAAACCAAATGTATTTGAAGTTGTTGGGAGGAGGGAAGATGCCCAATGGGGCTCATATTACTCTTATGTAACATGAGGAATTTATGTTCTCCAGGTATCTTAGTATTACTATCTCAGTAATCATTGCCATTATTGGAACACTCATCCTACATGTTGTTAGACTTTTGACTCTAAGTCTCTCTGTGGGTTTAAATACTTGAGTTCAGGTATAGAAAACTTAAATGCATACTGGGTCCAAGCAGGTAATGACTTAAGTCATCCAGGGTACCTCTGGGAGAATTCTGGCACTCATGCTCTTGCCTGAAGAGGGCAGTACTACTCAGCTCCAGGTGGTTATTGTTTTGAAAGAAGTCAGGCACAGGGTTCAGTAGGTGTTCTTGCTAGATCATCAGGTACAACAAGCCTTGGTGGGGCCCCCATTGTGCCTCCTCTGTTTTATAGCAAAGATGTAGCTACTTTCCCCACATTGATGCTTTTTACAGACTAATTTATTTCTCCATGTTGAAAATAATTAAGTCAGTAACCCTTTATCTTTAAGCACAGGACTTAAGAATGATCCATGTTTATCTGATTTGCAATCACACTGGCAAAGAATCTTGTCACTAGATTTCCTATGCATAACCAGTTGTTCATCCTGTGTAGCTATGCAAATGGTAATAAAAGAAGTCCTATGGGACAATCATTGTGCTCTGTATAGTAAGTTTAAGATTAGAAACAAAACATGGCTCTTTATTAAGTGCTTTACACATATCCATACAGTGGAATATTATACAGCTGTAAAAAAAGAATGAGGAGGTTTATATATCCTGATACGGAACTATCTCCAAGATATAATGTCAAGTGAGGAAAAAAGTGAAGGATGTAAATATGCTGAATTGTCATTAAAATGGAAAAGAAATATATATTTTCAGTTTTTGTAGACATTAAAAATCACTTAAAGAACACAGAGAAATTGATAAAACTGTTTCTCTGTACAGGAGAATTGGGAAGGTAAGGGACATCATAGGAGGAAGGCTTTTTACAATTTGTATAAATTTAACCCATAAGTTTGGTTTATTATATGTCAATTATACTAATAAAATGATCAAGACAAGATATTCTTTATAAAAACAAAAAAATATATCAGGGATTATTATGATCACTGACTTAGATCACATGAAGGCGTACACAGAAAGATATACTGGAAGTATTTTTCCCCCTAACCCCAACAAACTCATATGTTTCTAAAACTCAGTAAATAAATAGAAAATTAGCAGTATGCAAATATATTTCAGAAGAAAAGCTCTCCATGGCCCAGGCAGATTTTTTTGCAAGAAGAAAACATCCTAAACTGTAAAGCAAATCCCAAACTGAATTTTCTTGGTCCACAAAACATACTCTACTGACCTGCTGGTGAGAGACCAAGGGAGCCACAGCAGAAATCTCTTAGTTATTCATAAATTCTTCTTTTTAAACAAGTTGTTGCTGCTGTTGTTTTAAACACAAGAGTGGAGATGAACTCCAGAGCTCAGAAACCATTTTCATGCAAAACCAGGAGGCTCAGTATACAAATAAAGACCTAGATGGGAACCCTGAACACAGCAACATAAATTCTCATATCTGGTATAAATAAACAAGATACATTGTTTTACGATTAATGCCCAGCTCATGAATAAGTATACACAATGGAGATAGAAATATTTAATTCTGTGTTGTAGAACATAATTAGAAATTATTAAACAAAGTCAGAACACAGTAGAGACTTCTCAAAATACATGGGCCCCGGGTGCAGTCTGTGTTTGGAACCAGTTTTGTCCAGCATCAGGTTTTTTGTTTTTTTAAAGAAAAATAATCAAGAAGAGCTAAAACCATAGTGTTTCATTAAATAGTTTGTGAAAGTCTCTCACTCGCTCTCTCTTTTTTCCTGCTTCCTTTGGGAGTTTAATGCACTTTGATAAGATAAATATCTGTCTTTTAATGATGATCACACCTTATTAAAATGTCTCACCCTGTTACTGATAGTGCATGAGATTATGAAAGATGAAAAAAAGTAGAAGTCTCATTTTCTCTTCCCTACTGATGCTGTTTGCTTACATTTCCCCAGCTTAGACAGTGAAACAACAGCAGCTAATTTTACTGGATTTCTATTTGTTCCACTTTGATTTCTCACACAGATGAAATCCCTACCAGTTTTATTTATTATTTTCTTCTTAGATCAAGAATTGTAATTTTGTTTCATTAAACTTGACTAGATGTATCACTTTAGCCTGCTTTAATCAACTAGGATAGAATCAGGTAGAACTAGGACAAATTGCCAGCCTTCATTAAAATAACAGAGATGACCCAATCTTGAGGTGTGGGGAGGGACAGATCAAACACTACCACTCCCAGACATGTGCAATTGTGTGTGGTCATCAACACACATGGACAGCTTTGCTCACAGAATCAATGGAGTGATTTTTCTTCTGATTCTAATTGTTAAGGATTGCTCTGAATCAGAAGAGGGTGGAAACTTCAAGCAGACTTTATTTTAAAATTTTAGGAGTAAACAAGAGGAGAAGAAAGGCCAAAGAATAACCAAGGAGACAAGTAGAAAGTGTTCTATGGTGAGATAAAATAGACCCAAACAGCGTGATTCTCACCTTTGCTTTGCCAGATGATGGAAAGCAAAGACAAGGCTTTTGTCCTCATAGAGAATTGTCTCCTGCTCTGACTTTCTGTGTGAATAAACTTTCTAGCTGATTTATCTCGTTCTTAGAGACCAAAATGATGAGGACGTTGAATCTCTTCTTTTTGGCCTTTTCCTCTACTCCCCCGCCAGCAACTTAACACTTATTTGTTTTGAAAATTAGCCATTTAACAAGGCATTCCCTTTACTGGCTATTTGTTCTGCTGACCTATGGGGGAAACTGGAATCGGCACTGCAAATGGACTCCTCTAACAGGTCTGTTATTGCATTATTCCTTTATGGGGGCCTCTGCGTAATTACACCAAATGTTGTTATAAATCCCACAGGAAGCCACGTATCGGCTGAAGTCTAGAGGCCACTTTCAGGGTATATCTCCCTCATCTGTCATTAGCACAGCTGCACGTTCTTCCCAGTGTATTAGAGGACATGCTGAACAGGGACAAGGACTACATGATCCAAATGGAGAGTGAGTGATTTGACAAGAAGCCAACCAGCACTTCGAGCAAAGCTAACTACCATCGAAGCACTGCCTCCACAACAAAGGTTGAATCAAAATCCTATTCCCTTAGCATATGAATTAGAAGAACAATTGTCTGATTATGATTAAAAAAAGAGCATTACATTTTATGTTCAGCCATAATTGGTATTTATGGCAATTTATGTAAACAGCAATGAAGCCTATGTGATTTTTGCGGGGAAATTGCATTATGACACCAATGATCGTTACTGTTAATTTTCCTGAAGATGATGGCAATCAGCAGGCATAGTTTCATTGTAAATAGGTTAATTTAAAATTCAAACACCGCTGGTATTTCAAAATGAGTTCACATTCGATTTCTGAAAGCTTTGGCCCAGTCTTTTTCTGTGTCATGATAAAGACACATGGATGATGTATGCTAACATGTAAAACTTTTTTCTTCAGGATTGTGTGTATATAAACGTGTGAGATATACACAAATATATGTATGTGTGTATATGCATATATAAACATATATATAGATAAATAGATAGATAGATATAGATATAGATAGATAGATGTGTGTCTTACATACTACACATCCTCATTACTGAGAATTCAATAGCATTGAGTCTTCATTTTTTCAGGAAGGACTTCATTTTTTCATGAGTCTTCATTTTTCCTGAGGATCTGTAGTTATCCCTTCACAAAACTGTTTTGCAATAAAATCTCAGAATTCTTTACTTTCCAAAACCTTTTGTAACCCCACATCTCATAGGGGTCAACTATTAATAAAACTTAGTTATGTGACATCCAAAGAGTAGCATATTGATTTAACACTAATGTAGTCAAAGAAATGGTGGGTTATTACTAATAGAAAATGGGTTCAGACAAACTGACCTGTCTGTTAAGTAAATGAGAATTAATTTGGAGTGGGAATATTCCCTTCAAATTGATCATCAAAAAAACAAAAAGAAGAAGAAAAGAAATAAAGAAATAAGAAAAGGAAAATAAGGAAGAAAAAAATCACCTAAAGTAAGATGTCACTGTGAACTAACCCTAGAAAGGGATCACTGTGTCAATTGACAGGGCATGACTGAGTATCTAGTTTGGTTATACAATAACATAAATGTGTTCTGAATCTTGGATTGAATATCCATACAGGTTACTATAATTCATTTATAGACTACTTCTCTAATTTCAGTCAAAATATATTTCTCAGCTTAAACATGAATTGTGCCTGTAAAACTGAACTTTAACCAAGTCTGAAACCTCACAGAAGTGTATGGGTCAATAAGAGAAGAAAGTGTGGTTTCAGTATATAGTCATTCTTTCCATTAAAGAAGGAAAACCAAAACAAATAAATGTGAAACAAACAAAAAACTCTCACTACTTGTACTATAGAAAACATTAGGAAATATCTCTCCTACATGAATTTGCTTGCACTAGATGTTGTCTCCCACGTCCTTCAGTTCTTTTAGGGTATTTAACCAGCATCCTACACCTGTGTGAACAGAATTGAGACCTTCACCATCCTTCATCCACAAGATACTTATCTTATAGCCTGGACTCAATGGGAAAATTGATAGAAAAAAAAGTATCCATAAAGTTTTTCTTCATCTACGTGTCTCCTGATGATTTGCCCATTAGTAGGATTTTTTTAAAAAATTGTTTGCTGAATATGGTTGATGAATTACATAACTGTTAAAAGTTTTGGCTCATGATAGATCTTTAAAAATTCTATATTTTGGTGAAAAGCAAATAACATGCACCAGCTACCCATGTCCTTACCTTCTTGAAAAGGATTACATAAATGGATTGGATGTAGCATGCAGGCACAATTACTGATATGTTCTACAGATCATGTCAACACTGTCAAGCTGATCAGCTGGTTATTCATACCCCTAATTATGCTGAGGTGGCAGTTTATCAGGAATTATGTAAAGCTTATGCTCTCCGTTCTAAGCTGGAGGAAATGGCTGGCAAACTGATTTACCTCTGGAGTTTTTGATCTACGGATAGGCAGAGTGAGTGTAATTCCATTTGTTAGTATCTGTCATTCATTACTTAAGGCTTCTGAGAAAGAAAGAAAATTGCATTCAAAGAGCATTCTTTTATTTCCAAGAGGAAAAATAATTTAACCACAAAGATGACAGTTACAATTCTTTACCTTTAAGGGGCAACCTTTGCAGTACTCTTTCATTCTAAAAATGCAGGCATTGCTTTTTTCTTTTGTACTCTATTAAGAATCATGCATGAAACCACTCAGAGTAGATGGGGACTAAGGGTCAATAGAACAGTTAGAAAGGTGACAAATAGCAATTCATTCCAGTGTTTGTTTTCTAGATGATGGCTTCCCTTTTCTCCCAGTGTCCCATGTTTCTGGGGTGCTACACAATGAGTTCTATGTCCTTCTAAATAGGGGCAGAGCTGCCACAGTGTAAACTAATAAATAGCACAATTTAAGTTTTCTTGGTCTTGAAATACAATGAATTCCTCTCAGTTACTTTATTCTTTCTCACAATTATCTTTTCTATAGAGAAAAAAGAAGTTATTTTGTGACTTTATTATGACATTTATGGTTTAATTTTTTTTAAACTAGTGCTGCTTTTCTATGTCTTTCAGGAAGTGCAAATTTGGAGCAAACTTGTATTATGTTTGCTGAATAAGATTTAAAACCTCAGGCCTTAAGAAAATTTCTAAAGCTAGCCCTTGATTTAGTAATCAGATTATTTCTGGGGCATTACCTTCACATTTTACTTTTATTTATTTTTTAAAGGGACAATTGAGTGAAAATGAAATGGAGAGTTGTCAACCTGACTATACTCTAGAGATTTCTGTAGGATTAACCCAATCAGGATGCCAAATGTACCTCAAAAATGAAAAAGAATTCTATCTGATCAATACACTAATTTCAGTTGTCTTTACAATTAATGTCTATCAGTCCATTCAAACAGATATTTAGAGCTCTATATTGATTGTTAAAATTCTCTGAAAACTACTAGGGAATAACAACAGCATGCCAATGTTCATTAATTGTACTCAAATTGACATATTTTAAACATCAGAATTTCTAAGATACTGACAAATAATAGAATGCCAAATCCAAGAGAAAGATATTATGATTTAATCAGAGAATACTTCCTCCAAAAAATGCTAACCTTTTTTTTTTTCCCAAATGAAATTCTCATATATTTTCTAGCTCCTTTTCTCAAATAGCCCTATTATAACACCTGCTGATTTTAGGACATGTATAGTTCTCAATACATTGATTTAAGATACCTCCACCTGTTTGCTTTACATCCTTTCTTACCCAACTTAAATTCCATTTTCTATCATTCCAATCCAGGGATGGTCTTTCTTTCCAAAATACCCTTCAGTAGACTGCTTAATAGTTTACAATATTTGCTAACTCTCCTAGGATAATGGTCATATTTTACTTTATTTTCCCTCCTTGTTGTCTTTTGGCCAAGGAATGGAAACTAAAGTGGTGTGTGTAAATATATATATATAGCATTATACTCATTTTTCCTCAGCCATGAACCTGGCAATGTCATAGACAGAGATTACTCCATCATATGAGTGAAGACACTGAGAAACACAGCCACCTCAGTCCCACACTGAACAAGTAAACTGTTTTGTTGCAGGTTCCTGAGCATAGAGGAGCTGTTGGCTACTGAAGCATCACTTAGCCTATGCTTACTGCTGTATGAATTGATAACAGGAGAGGAGAGCTCTTGTGCTATAGTCAAATACCTAAAAGCTATTATATTGCTCTCAGGACATGGTAGCAAAGTTAAGGAAACACTTATTGAAGAAATAAAAGTGATTATGAAATAGTAAAACATGATAAAATTGTCACTTTGGAAGATATGACCCTGGTTTTTGAAATAAGCTGATTCTAGGAGCTAGAATTGTATTAGCATGCTTTCGTTGCTATGAGCTATATTTGACAAGTGACTACAAGAAATAAATGACTTAAGAAAAAACAGACCAAAAAGGGCTGAGTGCAAAAAAGAGAAAAAGGAACTAGAAAGTGTCCAGAAACTTAAGAGCTTCTAATAATAAAGCTGCAATAGGGTGCCAACTTCCACCAATACAAGTAAGTAAAAGCTAAGGAGGCCTTTGAAATCAAAATGTACTCATGACTAAGTGAAAAGAGAGAGAAATATTAGAAAAAGAATTGCGTGTGTGACTGTTGGTGAACAGAATTGTCTAGTACATAAGAGTTGAGACATAAGTTTTTTGAAAAAGAGCCACAACTTAAAGAAACACTGATTAAATATTAGAGGTTGAAAATGACCATGGGTTTTCTGACCTTCTACATGGAAGAAGCAGGATGAGAGAGATTTTCAGCCAGCAATAAGCATGTACTCCCCAAAGAAAAGTAGAATGGGGAGAGATTTTTCAGACAGCAAAATCAGCTATTTAAGGATACTCCCAAAGCCCCCTCATAATTCTGCTCAGCAGAATGTCAGAGCTACTACAGAGCATTGACACTGCATGCCTCCACTCCCCCTCTCCAGATGGGGGTGTTTACTGCAGTTATTATGTTCTCATTTCAACAATGCATATGAGAGGACTAGATGACTTTTGGAGCTAAAATAAACATATCTGGGTCTAATGTAGATACCATCCTAAGATCCTGCATTTGAATCTGACACTGTAATTGGATTGGATAGTTGTGGTTTCTTCTTGAGATGGGGGTAAGTAAATAGTTTTTATTAAAAGGGAAGATTGGATATAGACACATGTTCTGTCATGCATTATAATTATTTATATATTCCTGTCTCATTGGCATCATATTTGGCCATTTGACTTGTGGTGCTCCAACCTGTGAGTTTATATGATGCACCATCTTGTGAGTTTATATTTATCTTTACCCTTGATGTCAGGCTTAATCAGGTGACTTGCTTTGGCAAATACTATGAGAACAGAAGTCACTTCTGAATGGAAGCTTTAAGAATACACGTCACATAGTCTGTTTTTACTTCTGTCACAACACTAGAAGATGATCCATCAGCCTGATATTAGAGTATCTACCAGCTATTATTGTAAGCCACTGATTTATATACACTGCACTTTAGAAACCCTAACTCTGAATTTATGAAACCATGTCCTTCTCCTTGCCAGTTTCCAATCTTATTATTTTTTTGTACTAGAGAAAAGTAAACAAATGTGCAATTTATCATCAATGTAAAATTAATAAACTCCAACCCAAACAAGGTGATCAGCAGTGTAAAAAATCTTACTATGGGATTCTACTCTTTTTTTTTTTAACATCTTTATTGGGGTATAATTGCTTTACAATGGTGTGTTAGTTTCTGCTTTATAACAAAGTAAATCAGTTATACATATACATATGTTCCCATATGTCTTCCCTCTTGCATCTCCCTCCATCCCACTCTCCCTATCCCACCACTCCAGGCTGTCACAAAGCACCGAGCTAATATCCTGTGCCTTGTGGCTGCTTCCCTCTAGCTTTCTACCTTACTACGTTTGTTAGTGTGTATATGTCCATGACTCTCTCTCACCCTGTCAAAGCTCACCCTTCCCACTCCCCATATCCTCAAGTTCGTTCTCCAGTAGGTCTGCATCTTTATTCCTGTCTTACCCCTAGGTTCTTCATGACATTTTTTTCCTTAAATTCCATATATATGTGTTAGCATACGGTATTTGTCTTTTTCTTTCTGACTTACTTCACCATGAATGACAGACTCTAGGTCTATCCATCTCATTACAAATAGCTCAATTTCATTTCTTTTTAAGGCTGAGTAATATTCCATTGTGTATATGTGCCACATCTTCTTTATCCATTCATCCGATGATGGGCGCTTAGGTTGTTTCCATCTCCGGGCTATTGTAAACAGAGCTGCAATGAACATTTTGGTACATGACTCTTTTTGAATTTTGGTTTTCTCAGGGTATATGCCCAGTAGTGGGATTGCTGGGTCATATGGTAATTCTATTTGTAGTTTTTTAAGGAACCTCCATACTGTTCTCCATAGTGGCTGAACCAATTCACATTCCAACCAGCAGTGCAAGGGTGTTCCCTTTTCTCCACACCCTCTCCAGCATTTATTGTTTCTAGATTTTTTGATGATGGCCATTCTGACTGGTGTGAGATAATATCTCATTGTAGTTTTGATTTGCATTTCTCTAGTGATTAATGATGTTGAGCATTCTTTCATGTGTTTGTTGGCAGTCTGTATATCTTCTTTGGAGAAATGTCTATTTAGGTCTTCTGCCCATTTTTGGATTGGGTTGTTTGTTTTTTTTATTATTGAGCTGCATGAGCTGTTTGTAAATTTTGGAGATTAATCCTTTGTCAGTTGCTTCATCTGCAAATATTTTCTCCCTTTCAGAGGGTTGTCTTTTGGTCTTGATTATGCTTTCCTTTCCTGTGCAAAAGCTTTGAAGTTTCATTAGGTCCCATTTGTTTATTTTTGTTTTTATTTCCATTACTCTAGGAGGTGGGTCAGAAAAGATCTTGCTGTGATTTATGTCATAGAGTGTTCTGCCTATGTTTTCCTCTAAGAGTTTGATAGTTTCTGGCCTTACATTTAGGTCTTTGATCCCTTTTGAGCTTATTTTTGTGTATGGTGTTAGGGAGTGATCTAATCTCATACTTTTACATGTACCTGTCCAGTTTTCCCAGCACCACTTATTGAAGAGGCTGTCCTTTCTCCACTGTATATTCCTGCCTCCTTTATCAAGGATAAGGTGTCCATATGTGCGTGGGTTTATCTCTGGGCTTTCTATCCTGTTCCATTGATCTATCTTTCTGTTTTTGTGCCAGTACCATACTGTCTTGATTACTGTTGCTTTGTAGTATAGTCTGAAGTCAGGGAGCCTGATTCCTCCAGCTCCTTTTTTCGTTCTCAAGATTGCTTTCGCTATTCGGGGTCTTTTGTGTTTCCATACAAATTGCGAAATTTTTTGTTCTAGTTCTGTGAAAAATGCCAGTGGTAGCTTGGTAGGGATTGCATTGAATCTGTAGATTGCTTTGGGTAGTAGAGTCATTTTCACAATGTTGATTCTTCCCATTCAAGAACATGGTATATCTCTCCATCTATTTGTATCATCTTTAATTTCTTTCATCAGTGTCATAATTTTCTGCATACAGGTCTTTCGTCTCCTTAGGTAGGTTTATTCCTAGATATTTTATTCTTTTTGTTGCAATGGTAAATGAGAGTGTTTTCTTGATTTCACTTTCAGATTTTTCATCATTAGTATATAGGAATGCCAGAGATTTCTGTGCATTAATTTTGTATCCTGCTACTTTACCAAATTCATTGATTAGCTCTAGTAGTTTTCTGGTAGCATCTTTGGGATTCTCTATGTATAGTATCATGTCATCTGCAAACAATGACAGCTTTACTTCTTCTTTTCCGATTTGGATTCCTTTTATTTCCTTTTCTTCTCTGATTGCTGTGGCTAAAACTTCCAAAACTATGTTAAATAAGAGTGGTGAGAGTGGGCAACCTTGTCTTGTTCCTGATCTTAGTGGAAATGCTTTCAGTTTTTCACCATTGAGGATGATGTTGGCTGTGGGCTTGTCATATATGGCCTTTATTATGTTGAGGAAAGTTCCCTCTATGCCTACTTTCTGGAGGGTTTTTATCATAAATGGGTGTTGAATTTTATCGAAAACTTTCTCTGCATCTATTGAGATGATCATATGGTTTTTCTCCTTCAATTTGTTAATATGGTTTATCACATTGATTTGCGTATATTGAAGAATCCTTGCATTCCTGGAATAAACTCCACTTGATCATGGTGTAAGATCCTTTTAATGTGCTGTTGGATTCTGTTTGCTAGTATTTTGTTGAGGATTTTTGCATCAATGTTCATCAGTGATATTGGCCTGTAGTTCTCTTTCTTTGTGACATCCTTGTCTGGTTTTGGTGTCAAGGTGATGGTGGCCTCATAGAAGGAATTTGGGAGTGTTCCTCCCTCTGCTATATTTTGGAAGAGTGCGAAAATGATAGGTGTTAGCTCTTCTCTAAACATTTGATAGAATTCACCTGTGAAGCCATCTGGTCCTGGGCTTTTGTTTGTTGGAAGATTTTTAATCACAGTTTCAAATTCAGTGCTTGTGATTGGTCTGTTCATATTTTCTATTTCTTCCTGATTCAGTCTTGGCACATTGTGCATTTCTAAGAATTTGTCCATTTCTTCCAGATTGTCCATTTTATTGGCATAGAGTTGCTTGTAGTAATCTCTCATGTTTTTTTTATTTCTGCAGTGTCAGTTGTTACTTCTCCTTTCTCATTTCTAATTCTATTGATTTGAGTCTTCTCCCTTTTTTTCTTGATGAGTCTGGTTAGTGGTTTATCTATTTTGTTTATCTTCTCAAAGAACCAGCTTTTAGTTTTATTGATCTTTGCTATCGTTTCCTTCATTTCTTTTTCATTTTTATCTGATCTGATTTTTATGATTTCTTTCCTTCTGCTAACTTTAGGGCTTTTTTGTTCTTCTTTCTCTAATTGCTTGAGGTGCAAGGTTAGGTTGTTTATTCGAGATGTTTCCTGCTTCTTAAGGTGGGCCTGTATTGCTATAAACCTCCTCCTTAGAACTGCTTTTGCTGCATCCCATAGGTTTTGGGTCATTTGCTGCATCCCATAGGTTTTGGGTCATTGTCATTTGTTTCTAGGTATTTTTTTATTTCCTCTTTGATTTCTTCAGTGATCACTTCATTATTAAGTAGTGTATTGTTTAGCCTCCATGTGTTTGTATATTTTACAGATCTTTTCCTGTAATTGATATCTAGTCTCATGGCGTTGTGGTCAGAAAAGATACTTGATACAATTTCAGATTTCTTAAATTTACCAAGGCTTGATTTGTGACCAAAGATATGATCTATCCTGGAGAATGTTCCATGAGCACTTGAGAAAAATATGTATTCTGTTGTTTTTGGATGGAGTGTCCTATAAATATCAATTAAGTCCATCTTGTTTAATGTATCATTTAAAGCTTGTGTTTCCTTATTTATTTTCATTTTGGATGATCTGTCCATGGGTGAAAGTGGGGTGTTAAAGTCCCCTACTATGAATGTGTTACTGTCGATCTCCCCTTTTATGGCTGTTAGTATTTGCCTTATGTATTGAGGTGCTCCTATGTTGGGTGCATAAATATTTACAATTGTTATATCTTCTTCTTAGATCAAGCCCTTGATCATTATGTAGTGTCCTTCTTTGTCTCTTTTAATAGTCCTTATTTTAAAGTCTATTTTGTCTGATATGAGAATTGCTACTCCAGCTTTATTTTGGTTTCCATTTGCATGGAATATCTTTCTCCATCCCCTTACTTTCAGTCTGTATGTGTCTCTAGGTCTGAAGTGGGTCTCTTGTAGACAGCATATATAAGGGTCTTGTTTTTGTATCCATTCAGCCAATCTGTGTCTTTTGGTGGGAGCATTTAGTCCATTTACATTTAAGGTAATTATCGATATGTATGTTCCTATTCCCATTTTATATATTGTTTTGGGTTCGTTATTATAGGTCTTTTCCTTCTCTTGTGTTTCTTGTCTAGAGAAGTTCCTTTAGCATTTGTTGTAAAGCTGGTTTGGTGGTACTGAACTGTCTCAGCTTTTGCTTGTCTGTAAAGGTTTTAATTTCTCCATCAAATCTGAAGGAGATCCTTGCTGGGTAGAGTAGTCTTGGTTGCAGGTTTTTCTCCTTCATCACTTTCAGTATGTCCTGCCACTCCCTTCTGGCTTGTAGGGTTTCTGCTGAGAGATCAGCTGTTATCCTTATGGGGATTCCCTTGTGTGTTATTTGTTGTTTTTCCCTTGCTGCTTTTAATATGCTTTCTTTGTATTTAATTTTTGACAGTTTGATTAATATGTGTCTTGGCGTGTTTCTCCTTGTATTTATCCTGTATGGGACTCTCTGTGCTTCCTGGACTTGATTAACTATTTCCTTTCCCATATTAGGGAAGTTTTCAACTATAATCTCTTCAAATATTTTCTCAGTCCCTTTCTTTTTCTCTTCTTCTTCTGGAACCCCTATAATTCGAATGTTGGTGCATTTAATGTTGTCCCAGAGGTCTCTGAGACTGTCCTCAGTTCTTTTCATTCTTTTTTCTTTATTCTGCTCTGCAGTAGTTATTTCCACTATTTTATCTTCCAGGTCACTTATCCGTTCTTCTGCCTCAGTTATTCTGCTATTGATCCTATCTAGAGTACATTTAATTTCATTTATTGCATTGTTCAGACTTGTTTGTTTCATCTTTATTTCTTCTAGGTCCTTGTTAACTGTTTCTTGCATTTTGTCCATTCTACTTCCAAGATTCCGGATCATCCTTACTATCATTATTCTGAATTCTTTTTCAGGTAGACTGCCTATTTCCTCTTCATTTGTTAGGTCTGGTGGGTTTTTATCTTGCTCCTTCATCTGCTGTGTGTTTTTCTGTCTTCTCATTTTGCTTATCTTACTGTGTTTGGGGTCTCCTTTTTGCAGGCTGCACGTTCATAGTTCCCATTGTTTTTGATGTCTCTCTCCAGTGGCTAAGGTTGTTTCAGTGGGTTGTGTAGGCTTCCTGGTGGAGGGGACTAGTGCCTGTGTTATGGTGGATGAGCCTGGATCTTGTCTCTCTAGTGGGCAGGTTCACGTCTGGTGGTGTGTTTTGGGGTGTCTGTGGCCTTATTATGATTTTAGGCAGCCTCTCTGCTAATGGGTGGGGTTGTGTTCCTGTTTTGCTAGTTGTTTGGCATAGGTTGTCCAGCACTGTGGCTTGCTGGTCGTTGAGTGAAGCTGGGTGCTGGTGTTAAGATGGAGGTCTCTGGGAGATTTCCGCCATTTAATATTATGTGGAGCTGGAAGGTCTCTTGTTGACCAGTGTCCTGAAGTTGGCTCTCCTACCTCAGAGGCAGAGCCCTGACTCCTGGCTGGAGCACCAAGAGCCTTTCATCCACACGGCTCAGAATAAAAGGGAGAGAAAGTAGAGAGAATTAGTAGAAGCATGAGGAAAGAAAGAAGGAAAGGAGGAAAGGAAGGAAGGAAGAAGCAAAGAAGGAAAGAAAGGAGAGAGGGAGGAAGAGAGGGAGGAAGGAAGGAAGGAATGAGGGAAAGAAGGAAAAAAGACAGAAAGAAAGAAGATACATTAAAAATAAAATAAAGTATAATATAGTTATTGAATTAAAAGATATTTAGAAAAAGAAAAAAGGGACGGATAGAACTTTAGGACAAATGTTGGAAACAAAGCTATACAGAGAAAATCTTACACAGAAGCATACACATACACCTTCACAAAAAGAGGTAAAGGGGGAAAAATCATAAATCTTGTTCTCAGAGACCACCTCCTCAATTTGGGTTGATTCGTTGTCTAAAGGAGGAAAGGAAGGAAGGAAAGAAAGAAAGAATGAATGAAGGTAAAGTATAATAAAGTTATTGCAATTAAAATTAATTATTAAGAAAAAAAAATTAAAAAAAAACCATGGACAGATAGAGCCCTAGGACAAATGGTGGAAGCAAGTGTATACAGACAAGATCTCACACAGAAGCATACACGTACACATTCACAAAAAGAGGAAAAGGGAGAAAAATCATAGAGCTCGCTCCTAAATTCCACCTCTTCAATTTGGGATCATTCCTTGTGTATTCAGGTATTCCACAGATGCAGGGTATATCAAGTTGATTGTGGAGCTTTAATCCGCTGCTTCTGAGGCTGCTGGGAGAGATTTCCCTTTCTCTTCTTTGTTCTCACAGCTCACAGGAGCTCAGCTTTGGATTTGGCCCTGCCTCTGCGTGTAGGTCGCTGGAGGGCGTCTGTTTTTTGCTCAGACAGGACGGGGTTAAAGGCGCCGCTGATTCGGGGGCTCCAGCTCACTCAGGCCGGGGGTGGAGGGGGGAAGGAGGAGCACTGCATGCGGGGCGGGCCTGCGGCGTCAGAGGTGGCGTGACGTTGCGGCAGTGGCCGGCGTGACGTTGCACCAGCCTGAGGCCCGCCGTGCGTTCTCCTGGGGAAGTTGTCCCTGGAACCCGGGAACCTGGCAGTGGCGGGCTGCACAGGCTCCGCGGAAGAGGGGTGTGGAGAGTGACCTGTGCTCGCACACAGGCCCCTTGGTGGCGGCAGCAGCAGCCTTAGCGTCTCCCGCCCGTCTCTGGGGTTCGCGCTTTTAGCCGCGGCTCGCGCCCGTCTCTGGAGTTCCTTTAAGCAGCGCTCTTAAACCCCTCTCCTCGCACACCAGGAAACAAAGAGGGAAGAAAAAGTCTCTTGCCTCTTCGGCAGGTGCAGGCTCTTCCCCGAACTCCCTCCCGGCTAGTCGCGGTGCACTAACCCCTTCAGGCTATGTTCAAGCCACCAACCCCAGTCCTCTCCCTGCGCTCTGTCCAAAACCGAAACCCGAGCCTCAGCTCGCATCCCCGCCCGCCCTGGCGGGCGAGCACACAAGCCTCTCGGGCTGGTGAGTGCCGGTCGGCACTGATCCTCTGTGCGGGAATCTCCCTGCTTTGACCTCCGCACCTGTCGCTGTGCACCGCGGTCCCGAAGCTCCCCCCTCCGCCTCCCGCAGTCTCCGCCCGTGGAGGGGCTTCCTAGTGTGTGGAAACTTTTCCTCCTTCACAGCTCCCTCCCACTGGTGCAGGTGCCGTCCTTATTCTTTTGTCTCTGTTTTTTCTTTTTTTCTTTTGCCCTACCCAGGTACGTGGGGAGTTTCTTGCCTTTTGGGAGGTCTGAGGTCTTCTGCCAGCCTTCAGTAAGTGTTCTGTTGGAGTTGTTCCACGTGTAGATGTATTTCTGGTGTATCCGTGGGGAGGAAGGCGATCTCCGCGTCTTACTCTTCCGCCATCTTCAAGGTCCCCGACAGCTTCCCTTGGGATTCTACTCTTTATAGCAACTGCTATTCTGTGTATTTTTTGTACTTTAAAAAATATATTTAAGTATAATTGACATACCCTCAACTGTAAATAGCACACAATTCAGTAAGTTTTGATGTGCATATACTTTTGAAACCATCACCACACCAAAATAATAAACACATTCATCACTCCCAAATGTTTCCTTGTGATCATTCATAATTCTTCCTTCCTGCCCCTCTTCCAATCCAAAGGAGTCACTTTTCTGCTTTCTGTCAATATAGATTAATTTTCATTCTCTAAAATTTATAGAAAGGTAATCATACAATAGGGACATTTTTTTGACTGGTGTTTTTTTATTCAATTATTCTGAGATTCACTTGTGTATATATCAATAAGTGTTTTTATCACTGAATAATATTTCATTGTATGGATATACCACTATTTGTTTATCTATTTATCTGTTGATACACATCTGTGTGTTTTTCTTGTTTTTGTTTATTAAAAATAAAGCTATTATAAACATCCGTACATAAGTCTTTGGATATATATATTCTTTACTCTTGAGTAAATAACTAAGAATGGAACAGCTGAATCATATAATAGTTATATGTTTATCTTGTTAAGAAACTGTCAAACTATTTTCAGGGTGGTTATAGTAGTAGCATTATTTTACATTTCCACCAGCAGAATATGAGAGCACTAGTTTCTCAATATTCTCTTCAATAGTTGATGTTTAGGCATGCATTTTAGTCTTTAATTTTAGTCATTCTAGTAAGTAGGTAGAGATACATAATTGTGTTGTTAATTATATTATTAGTGTAATGGCTAATTATGTTGAGAATATATCTTTTTTGGAGCAGGGTTTATTCAAAACACTTGAGCATTTATTGGGTTATTTGTATTCTTGTATTTCAGTTTTAAGAGATTTTGTATTACAAATACGTCTTTTTCTTCTCACATATATGATTGTACATATTCTCTCCCCATCTATAACTTATCTTTTCATTCTTCTCAATGAATCTTAAAGAGCAGAAGTTAATTATTTTGATGAATCCTAATTTATCAGTATTTTCTTTTATGTATCATGCTTTTGGTGTCATAGCTAAGAAATCTCTGCCTAACCCAGGGGTAGAAATAATTTTTTTCTTTCTAGGAGTTTTATAGTTTAGCTTTACTTTTAGATCTATGATTGACACTGAGTTAATTTTCAGTATGTGATGCAAGATATGGATCAAAATTTATTAGTTTGTATAGCAATACTCAACTTTTTAAACATTATTTGTTGAAAGAAGTATCCATTCTTCACTGAGTTGCATTTGCAGTATGACCAAAATTCAATTGTTGTATATGTGTGGGTATATTTGTGGATTCTGTTTTGTTCAATTGTTTTATTTTTCTACTTTTCGACCAATAACACATTGTATTTATTACTGTAGCTTTATAATAAGCCTTGAAATCTGATACTGTTAACCTTCCCATCTTGTTCTTCTTAACCAGATTGGCTTGGGCTATTCTGTACCCTTTTAATTTTTATTTATTTTATTATTTTTTAACATCTTTATTGGAGTATAGTTGCTTTACAATTTTGTGTTAGTTTCTGCTGTATAACATAGTGAATCAGCTATATGTATACATATATCCACATATCTCCTCTTAAGTCCCCCTCCCACACTCTCTACCCCATCCCTCTAGGTGGTTTCAAAGCACCAAACTGATCTCCCTGTGCTATGCAGCTGCTTCCCACTAGCTATCTATTTTACATTTTGTAGTGTATATATGTCAGTTCTACTCTCTCACTCCATCCAAGCTTACCCTTTTGCCTCACCGTGTCCTCAAGTCCATTCTCTACAACTGCATTTTTATTCCCATCCTGTCCCTAGGTTCATCAGCACCATTTATTTTTTAATTCCATACATATGTGTTAACATATGGTATTTATTTTCTCTTCTGACTTACTTAACTCTGTATGACAGACTCTAGGTCCATCCAACTCACTACAAATAACTCAATTACATTTCTTTTTATGGCTGAGTAATATTCCATTGTATATATGTGCCACATCTTCTTTATCTAGTCATCCCTCGATGGACATTTAGGTTACTTCCATGTGCTGGCTACCATAAATAGAGCTGCAATGAACATTGTGGTACATGTGCCTTTTCCAATTATGGTGTTCTCAGGGTATATGCTCAGTAGTGGGATTACTGGGTCATATGGTAGTTCAATTTTTAGTTTTGTTAACAAATCTACATACAATTCTCCATAGTGGCTGTATCAATTTATATTCCCATCAACAGTGAAAGAGGGTTCCCTTTTCTCCACACGATACCCAGCATTTATTGTTTGTAGATTTTTTGATGATGGCCATTCTGACTGGTGTGAGGTGATACCTCATTGTGGTTTTGATTTCAATTTTTCTAATAATTAGTGATGTTGAGCATCCTTTCATGTGTTTGTTGGCAATTTGTATATCTTCTTTGGATAGATGTCTATTTAGGTCTTCTGCTAATTTTTGAGTTGGGTTGTTTGTTCTTTTGATATTGAGCTGTATCAGCAGCTTGTATATTTTGGAGATTAATCCTTTGTCAGTTGCTTTGAATGTAAATATTTTCTCCCATTCTGAGGGTTGTCTTTGCATCTTGTTTATGGTTTCCTTTGCTGTGCAAAAGCTTTTAAGTTTCATTAGGTCTCATCTGTTTACTTTTGTTTTTATTTCCATTTCTCCAGGAGGTGGGTCAAAAAGGATATTGCTGTGATTTATGTCATAGAGTGTTCTGCCTATGTTTTCCTCTAAGAGTTTGATAGTGTCTGACCTTACATTTAGGTCTTTAATCCATTTTGAGTTTATTTTTGTGTATGGTGTTAGGGATTGTTCTAATTTCATTCTTTTACATGTAGCTGTCCAGTTTTTCTAGCACCACTTATTGAAGAGGCTGTCTTTTCTCCATTGTATTTTCTTGCCTCCTTGATCAAAGATAAGATGACCATATGTGTATATCTCTGTGCTTTCTATCCTGTTCCATCAATCTATATTTCTGTTTTTGTGCCAGGACCATTCTGTCTTGATTAATGTAGCTTTGTAGTGTAGTCTGAAGTCAGGGAGCCTGATTCCTCCAGTTCCATTTTTCTTTCTTAAGTTTGCTTTGGCTATTCAGGGTCATTTGTGTTTCCATAAAAATTGTGAAATTTCAACTACATTGGTAGTTTGATGCCTATTGCCTTGAATCTGCAGATTGCTTTGGGTAGGATAGTCATTTTCACAATGTTGATTCTTCCAATACAAGAACATCGTATATCTCTACATCTGTATTGTCTTTCTTTAATTTCTTTCATCAGTATCTTATAGATTTCTCCATACAGTTATTTTGTCTCCTTAGGTAGGTTTATTCCTAGGTATTTTCTTTTTGCTGCAATGGTAAATGAGAGTGTTTCCTTAAATTCTCTTTCAGATTTTTCATCGTTAGTGTATGGAAATGCAAGAGATTTCTGTGCATTAATTTTGTATGCTGCTACTTTACCAAATTCATTGATTAGCTTTAATAGTTCTCTGGTAGCATCTTTAGGATTCTCTATGTATGGTATCATGTCATCTGCAAACAATGACAGTTTTACTTCTCTTCCAAGTTGAATTCATTTTATTTCTTTTTCTTATCTGATTTCTATGGCTAAAACTTCCAAAACTATGTTGAATAATAGTGGTGAACTTGTCTTGTTCCTGATCTTAGAGGAAATAGTTTCATTTTTTCACCATTGAGAACAACGTTAGTTGTAGGTTTGTCATATATGACCTTTTTTAAGTTGAGGGCGGTTCCCTCCATGCCTATTTTCTGGAGAGTTTTTTAATCATAAATTGGTGTTGAATTTTGTTGAAAGCTTTTTCTGCATCTATTGAGATTATCATATTTTTTTTATCCATCTAATTGGTTATATGGTGTATCAAATTGATTGATTTGTGTATATTGAAGAATCCTTACATTCCTGGGATAAACCCCACTTGATCATGGTGTATGATCATTTAAATGTGCTGTTGGATCCATATGCTAGTATTTTGTTGAGGATGTTTGCATCTATGTTCATCAGTGATATTGGCCCGTAGTTTTCTCTTTTTTTGTGACATCTTTGTCTGGTTTCAGTATCTGGGTGATGGTGACCTCATAGAATGAGTTTGGGAGTGTCCCTCCCTCTGCTATATTTTGGAAGAGCTTGAGAAGGATAGGTGTTATCTCTTCTCTAAATGTTTGATAGAATTCACCTGTAAAAGGGACGAGGGGAAGATGGCAGAAGAGTAAGACACAGAGATCACCTTCCTCCCCACAGATACACCAGAAATACATCTACACGTGGAACAACTCCTACAGAACACCTACTGAACGCTGGCAGAAGACCTCAGACCTCCCAAAAGGCAAGAAACTCCCCACGTACCTGGGTAGGGCAAAAGAAAAAAAAAGAAGAAAACAGAGACAAAAGAATAGGGATGGGACCTGCACCAGTGGGAGGAAGCTGTGCAGGAGAAAAGGTTTCAACACACTAGGAAGCTCCTTCGCAGGCAGAGACTGTGGGTGGTGGGGGGGAGGGGGGAGCTTCAGAGCCGTGGAAGACAGCACAGCAACAGGGGTGCAGAGGGCAAAGTGGGGAGATACCCCGCACAGAGGATTGGTGCCGACTGGTACTCACCAGCCTGAGAGGCTTGTCTGCTCACACGCCGGGGCAGTTGGGGCTGCAAGCTGAGGCAGGGAAAGGACTGGGATTGGCGCATGGACATAGCCTGAAAGGGTTAGTGCACCACGGCTAGCCGGGAGGGAGTCCGGGAAAAGGTCTGGAGCTGCCGAAGAAGCAAGAGACTTTTTCTTCCCTCTTTGTTTCCTGGTGCTAGGGGAGAGGGGATTAAGAGTGCTGCTTAAAGGAGCTCCAGAGACTGGCGCGAGCTGCGGCTAAAAGCACGGTCCCCAGAGACGGGCAGGAGATCCTAAGGCTGCTGCTGCCACCACCAAGAAGCCTGTGTGTGAGCACAGGTCACTATTCATACTTCCCTTCCAGGGAGCCTGAGCAGCCCGCCACTGCCAGGGTCCTGGGATCCAGGGACAACTTCCCCGGGAGAACGCACTGCGAGCCTCAGGCTGGTGCAACGTCATGCTGGCCTCTGCTGCCACAGGCTCACCACACACTCCGTGTCCCTCCCTCCCCGCAGCCTGAGTGAGCCAGAGCCCCTGAATCAGCTGCTCCTTTGACCGCATCCTGTCTGAGCTTAAAACAGACTCACTTAGGCGACCTACACGCAGAGGCGGGGCCTAAATCTGGGAGCTGCGAGAACAAAGAAGAGAAAGGGAAATCTCTCCGCAGCCTCAGAAGCAGCGGATTAAAGCTCCACAATCAACCTGATGTACCCTGCATCTGTGGAATACATGAATAGACAACGAATCACCCCAAATTGAGGAGGTGGACTTTGAGAGCAAGATTTAGTATTTTCTCCCCTTTCCCTCTTTTTGTGAGTGTGTATTTGTATGTTTCTGTGTGAGATTTTGTCTCTATAGCTTTGCTTCCACCATTTGTCCTAGGGTTCTATCCATCCGTTTTTGTTTTAATTTTTTTCTTAATAATATTTTTTTAATTCAATAACTATATTTTATTTTACTTTATCTTTCTTTTTCTTTCTTTCTTTCTTTCTTTCTTTCTTTCTTTCTTTCTTTCTTTCTTTCTTTCCTTCCTTCCTTCTTTCTTTCTTCCCTTCCTTCCCTCCTTTAGACAACGAATCATCCCAAATTGAGGAAGTGGACTTTGAGAGCAAGATTTATGATGCTTTCCCCTTTTCCTCTTTTTGTGAGTGTGTATGTATATGCTTCTATATGAGATTTTGTCTGTATAACTTTGCTTCCACCATTTGTCCAAAGGTTCTATCTGTCCATTTTTTAAAAATATTTTTTCTTAATAATTAATTTTTAATTTAATAACTTTATTATATTTTACTTTATTATATTTTACTTTATCTTCTTTCTTTCTTTCTTTCTTTCTTTCTTTCTTTCTTTCTTTCTTTCTTTTTTCCTTCCTCCCCTCCTTCCTTCCTTTCTCCTACCATCCCTTCCTCCCTCCCTCCCTCCTTTCTTTCTTTCTTTCCTTCTTTCCTTATTTCTTTCTTTCCTCTTTTCTTTCTTCCTTCCTTCCTTCCTTCATTCCTTTCTTTCTTTCTTCCTACTCCTACTAATTCTTTCTCTCTACTGTTTCTCCCTTTTATTCTGAGCTGTGTTGATGAAAGGCTCTTGGTGCTGAAGCCAGGAGTCAGTGCTGTGCCTCTGAGGTGGGAGAGCCAACTTCAGGATGCTGGTCCACAAGAGGCCTCCCAGCTCTACATAGTATCAAACAGTGAAAATCTCCCAGAGATCTCCATCCCAACACCAACACCCGGCTTCACTCAACGACCAGCAAGCTACAGTGCCAGACACCCTATGCCAAACAACTAGGAAAACAGGAACACAACACCACCCATTAGCAGAGAGGCTGCTTAACATCATAATAAGTCCACAGACACCCCAAAACACACCACCAGACATAGACCTGCCCACCAGAGAGACAAGAACCAGCCTCATGCACCAGAACACAGGCACTAGTCCCCTCCAGCAAGAAACGTACAAAACCCACTGAACCAAACTTAGCCACTGGGGACAGACACAAAAAACAACAGGAACTATAAACCTTCAGCCTGTGAAAAGGAGACTCCAAACACAGTAAGATAAGCAAAATGAGAAGACAGAAAAACACACCACAGATGAAGGAGCAAGATAAAAACCCACCAGACCTGACAAATGAAGAGGAAATAGGCAGTCTACCTGAAAAAGAATTCAGAATACTGATAGTAAAGATGATCCAAAATCTTGGAAATAGAATAGACAAAATGCTAGAAACATTTAACAAGGACCTAGGAGAACTAAAGATGAAACAAACAACGATGAACAACACAATAAGTGAAATGAAAAATACTCTAGATGGGATCAATAGCAGAATAACTAAGGCAGAAGAACGGATAAGTGACCTGGAAGATAAAAGAGTGGAAATAACTACTGCAAAGCAGAATAAAGAAAAAAAGAATGAAAATAACTGAGGACAGTCTCAGAGACCTCTGGGACAACATTAAACACACCAACGTTCGAATTATAGGGTTTCCAGAAGAAGAAGAGAAAAAGAAAGGGACTGAGAAAATATTTGTTGAAAATTTCCTTAATATAGGAAAGGAAACAGCTAAGTCCAGGAAGCACAGAGAGTCCCATACAGGATAAATCCAAGGAAAAATATGCCAAGATACATATGAATCAAACTGTCAAAAACTAAATACAAAGAAAGCATATTAAAATCAGCAAGGGAAAAACAACAAATAACACACAAGGAAATCCCCATAAGGTTAACGACTGAACTTTCAGCAGAAACTCTGCAAGCCAGAAAGGAGTGGCAGGACATATTTAAAGTGATGAAGGAGAAAAACGTGCAACCAAGATTACTCTACCCAGCAAGGATCTCATTCAGATTTGATGGAGAAATTAAAACATTTACAGACAAGCAAAATCAGAGAGAGTTCAGCACCACAAAACCAGCTTTACAACAAATGCTAAAGGAACTTCTCTAGGCAAAATACAAAGGAGAAAGAAAAGACCTACAATAACGAACCCAAAACAATTTAGAAAATGGGAATAGGAACATACATATTGATAATTACCTTAAATATAAATGGACTAAATGCTCCCACCAAAAGACACAGATTGGCTCAATGGATACATATACAAGACCCATATATATGCTGTCTACAAGAAAACCACTTCAGACGTAGAGACACATACAGACTGAAACTAAGGTGATGGAAAATGATATTCCATGCAAATGGAAACCAAAAGAAAGCTGGAGTAGCAATTCTCATATCAGACAAAATAGACTTTAAACTAAAGACTATTAGAAGAGACAAAGAAGGACACTACATAATGATCAAGGGCTTGATCTAAGAAGAAGATATAACAATTGTAACTATTTATGCACCCAACATAGGAGCACCTCAATACGTAAGGCAAATTCTAACAGCCATAAAAGCAGAAATCGACAGTAACACATTCATATTAGGGGACTTTAACACCCCACTTTCACCAATGGACAGATCATCAAAAATGAAAATAAATACGGAAACACAAGTTTTAAATGATACATTAAGCAAGATGGACTTAATTGATATTTATTGGACACTCCATCCAAAAACAACAGAATACACATTTCTCTCAAATGCTCATCGATGATTCTCCAGGATAGATCATATCTTGGGTCACAAATCAAGCTTTTGACAATTTAAGAAAATTTAAATTGTATCAAGTAACTTTCCCAGCCACAATGCTATGAGACTAGATATCAATTACAGGAAAATATCTGAAAAAAATACAAACTCATGGAGGCTAAACAATACACTACTTAATAACGAAGTGACCACTGAGGAAATCAAAGAGGAAAAAAAAAAAAAAAAAAAAACTAGAAACAAATGACAATGGAGACACGACGACCCAAAACCTATGGGATGAAGCAAAAGCAGTTCTAAGAGGGAAGTTTATAGCAATTCAAGCCCACCTTAAGAAACAGGAAACATCTCGAATAAACAACCTAACCTTGTACCTAAAGCAATTAGAGAAAGAAGAACAAAAAATCCCCAAAGTTAGCAGAAGGAAAGAAATCATAAAAATCAGATCAGAAATAAATGAAAAAGAAATGAAGGAAATGATAGCAAAGGTCAATAAAACTAAAAGCTGGTTCTTTGAGAAGATAAACAAAATAGATAAACCACTAACCAGACTCATCAAGAAAAAAAGGGAGAAGACTCAAATCAATAGAATTAGAAATGAGAAGTAACAATGACACTGCAGAAATACAAAAGATCATGAGAGATTACTACAAGTAACTCTATGCCAATAAAATGGAGAACCTGGAAGAAATGGACAAATTCTTAGAAATGCACAACTGCCAAGACTGAATCTGGAAGAAATGGGAAATATGAACAGACCAATCACAAGCACTGAAATTAAAACTGTGATTAAAAATCTTCCAACAAAAAAATGCCCAGGACCAGATGGCTTCACAGGCGAATTCTATCAAACATTTAGAGAAGAGTTAACACCTATCCTTCTCAAACTCCTCCAAAATATAGCAGAGGGAGGAACACTCTCAAATTCCTTCTACGAGGCCACCATCACCTTGATACCAAAACCAGACAAGGATGTCACAAAGAAAGAGAACTACAGGCCAATATCACTGATGAACATAGATGAAAAATTCCTCAACAAAATACTAGCAAACAGAATCCAACAGCACATTAAAAGGATCATGCACCATGAACAAGTGGGGCTTATTCCAGGAATGCAAGGATTCTTCAATATATGCAAATCAATCATTGTGATAAACTATATTAACATATTGAAGGAGAAAAATCATATGATCATCTCAGTAGATGCAGAGAAAGCTTTCAGCAAAATTCAACACCTATTTATGATAAAAACCCTGCAGAAAGTAGGCATAGAGGGAACTTTCCTCAACATAATGAAGGACATATATGACAAACCCACAGCCAACATCATCCTCAATGGGGAAAATCTGAAAGCATTTCCACTAATATCAGGAACAAGACAAGTTTGCCCACTCTCATCACTCTTATTCAACATAGTTTTTGCCATAGCAATCAGAGAAGTAAAGGAAAGAAAAGGAATCCAAATCGGAAAGAACAAGTAAAACTGTCACTGTTTGCAGATGACATCCTAAAGATGCTTCCAGAAAACTACTAGAGCTAATCGATGAATTCGGTAAAGTTGCAGGATAAAAAATTAATGCACAGAAATCTCTGGCATTCCTATACACTAATGATGAAAAATCTGAAAGTCTAATCAAGAAAACACCCACATTTACCATTGCAACAAAAAGAATAAAATACCTAGGAATAAACTTACCTAAGGAGAAAAAAGACCTGTATGCAGAAAATTAAAAGACACTGATGAAAGAAATTAAGGATGGTACAAATAGATGGAGAGATATACCATGTTCTTGGATTGGAAGAATCAACATCGTGAAAATGGCTCTACTACCCAAAGCAATCTACAGATTCAATGCAATCCCTGTCAAACTACCACTGGCATTTTTCACAGAACTAGAACAAAAATTTCACAATTTGTATGGAAGCACAAAAGACCCCGAATAGCCAAGGCAATCTTGAGAATGAACAACGGAGCTGGAGGAATCAGGCTCCCTGACTTCAGACTATACTACAAAGCTTCAGTAATCAAGACAGTATGGTACTGGCACAAAAACAGAAAGATAGATCAATGGAACAAGAGAGAAAGCCCAGAGATAAACCCATGCACATATGGTCACCTTTTCTTTGATAAAGGAGGCAGGAATGTACAGTGGAGAAAGAACAGCCTCTTCAATAACTGGTGCTGGCAGAACTGGACAGGTACATGTAAAAGCATGAGATTAGATCACTCCCTAAAACCATACACAAAAATAAGCTCAAAATCCATTAAAGACCTAAATGTAAGGCTAGAACCTATCAAACTCTTCGAGGAAATCATAGGCAGAACACTCTATGACATAAATCACAGAAAGATCCTTTTTGACCCTCCTCCTAGAGAAATGGACATAAAAACAAAAATAACTAAATGGGACCTAATGAAACTTCAAAGCTTTTGCACAGCAAAGGAAACCATAAACAAGACCAAAAGACAACCCTCAGAATGGGAGAAAATATTTGCAAATGAAGCAACTGACAAAGGATTAATCTCCAAAATTTACAAGCAGCTCGTACAGCTCAATAATAAAAAAAAACAAACAAACAACCCAATCCAAAAATGGGCAGAAGACCTAAATAGACATTTCTCCAAAGAAGATATACAGACTGCCAACAAACAAATGAAAGATTGCTCAACATCATTAATCATTAGAGAAATGCAAATCAAAACTACAGTGAGATCATCTCACACCAGTCAGAATGACCATCATCAAAAAATCTAGAAAGAATAACTGCTGGAGAGGGTGTGGGGAAAAGGTAACACTCTTGCACTGCTGGTGGGAATGTGAATTTGTACAGCCACTATGGAGAAAAGTATGGAGGTTCCTTAAAAAAACTACAAATAGAACTACCATATGACCCAGCAATCCCACTACTAGTCATATACCCTGAGAAAACCATAATTCAAAAAGAGTCATGTACCAAAATATTCATTGCAGCTCTATTTACAATAGCCTGGAGATGGAAACAACCTAAGTGCCCATCATCGGATGAATGGATAAACAAGATGTGGCACATATATACAATGGAATATTACTCAGCCATAAAAAGAAATGAAATTGAGCTATTTGTAATGAAGTGGATAGACCTAGAGTCTGTCATTCAGAGTGAAGTAAGTCAGAAAGAGATAGACAAATACCATATGCTAACACATATATATCGAATTTAAGAAAAATAATGTCATGTAAAACCTAGGGGTAAGACAGGAATAAAGACACAGACCTACTAGAGAATGGACTTGAGGATATGGGGAGGGGAAAGGGTGAGCTGTGACAAAACGAGAGAGAGGTATGGACATATATACACTACCAAATGTAAGGTAAATAGCTAGTGGGAAGAAGCCGCATAGAACAGGGAGATCAGCTCAGTGCTTTTTGACCACCTGGAGGGGTGGGATAGGGTGGGGTGGAAGGGAGGGAGACACAAGAGGGAAGAGATATGGGAACATATGTATATGTATAACTGATTCACTTTGTTATAAAGCAGAAACTCACACACCCTTGTAAAGCAATTATACCCCAATAAAGATGTTAAAAAAAAAAAAAAGAATTCACCTGTAAAGCCATCTGGTCCTGGGCTTTTTTTGTTGGAAGATTTTAAATCTCAGTTTCAATTTCAGTGCTTGTGGTTGGTCTGTTTATATTTTCTATTTATTCCTGGTTTAGTTTTGGAAAGGTGTGCTTTTCTAAGCATTTGTCCGTTTCTTCCAGGTTGTCCATTTTATTGGCATATAGTTCCTTGTAGTAATTTCTCCTTATCTTCTGTATTTCTACAGGGTCAGTTATTATTTCCCCTTTTTCATTTTTAAGTCTGTTTAGTTGAATCTTCCCCATTTTTCTTGATGAGTCTGGCTAATGGTTTATCAATTTTGTTAATCTTCTCAAAGAAACAGCTTGTAGCTTTACCTTTGTTATTGTTTCCTTCATTTCTTTTTCATTTATTTATGATTTGTTTCCTTCTGCAAGATGTGTATTTTTTTAGTTCTTATTTCTTTAATTGCTTTAGGTGTAAGATTAGGTTGTTTATTTGAGATTTTTCGTGTTTCATGAGAAAGGATTTTATTGCTGTAAACTTCCCTCTTAAAACTGCTTTTGCTTCATTCCATAGGATTTGGGTCACCGTGTTTTCATTGTCATTTGTTTCTAGGTATTTTTTGATTTCCTCTATGATTTCTTCAGTGATCTCTCGTTATTTAGCAGCATATTGTTTAGCCCCCATGTGTTTGGATTTATTACATTATTTTTTTCCCATAATTGATATCTATTCTCATAGCATGGTGGTTGGAAAAGATACTTGGTACAATTTCAATTTTCTTAAATTTACCAAGGCTTGATTTGTGACCCAAGTTATTATCTATTCTGAAGACTGTTCCATGAGCAGTTGAGAAACAAGCGTACTTTTTTTTTTTTTGGATAGAATATCCTATAAATATCAGTTAATTCTGTCTTGTCTAAAGTGTCATTTAAAGCTCATATTTTCTTATTTATTTTAATTTTGGATGACCTATCTGCTGGTGAAAGTGGGATGTTAAAACCCCCTACTATGAATGTGTTACTGTCAATTTCCCATTTTATGGCTGTTAGTATTTGCCTTACATATTGAGGTGCTTCTATGTTGGGTATATAAATATTTACAATTGTTACATCTTCTTCTTGGATTGATCCCTTGATCATTATGCAGCGTCCTTCTTTGTCTCTTGTAATAGTCTTTATTTCAAAGTTTGTTTTTTCTGATATGAGAAATGCTACTTCAGCTTTCTTTTGATTTCCATTTGCATGGAATATCCCCTCATTTTCAGTCTGTATGTGTCCTTAGGCCTGAAGTTGTTCTCTTGTAGACAGCATATATATGGGTCTTGTTTTTGTATCCATTCAGCCAATCTATGTCTTTTGGTTGGAGCATTTAATCCATTTACATTGAAGGTAATTATCAATATGTATGTTCCTATTACCATTTTCTTAATTGTTTGGGGTTTGTTTTTGTAGGTCTTTTCCTTCTCTTGTGTTTCTTGCCTAGAGAATTTCCTTTAGCATTTGTTTTAAAGCTGGTTTGACGGTGCTGAATTCTCTTAGCTTTTGCTTGTCTGTGAAGTTTTTTAATTTTTCCATCAAATCTGAATGAGATCCTTGCTAGGTAGTGTAATCTTGGTTGTAGGCTTTTTCCTTTCATCACTTTAAATATGTCCTGACAATCCTTTCTGGCTTCCAGTGTCTCTGCTGACATATCAGCTGTTAAACTTATGGGGATTCCCTTGTATGTTTTTTGTTGTTTTTCCCTTGCTGCTTTTAATATTTTTTCCTTGTATTTAATTTTTGATAGTTTGATTAATATGTGTCTTGGCTAGTTTCTCCTTGGATTTATCCTGTAATGGATTCTCTGTGCTTCCTGGACTTGATTGATTCTTTCTCTTCCTATGTTAGGGAAGTTTTCAACCATAATCTCTTCAAATATTTTCTCACACCCGTTCTTTTTCTCTTCTTCTTCTGGGAGCCCTATAATTCAAATGTTGGTGCATTTAATGTTGTCCCAGAATTCTCTGAGCCTATCCCTAATTCTTTTCATTCTTTTTTTCTTTATTCTTATCTGTTCTTCTGTCTACATTATTCTGCTATTGATTCCTTTGAGAGAGTTTTTTTGAGGTATGTGGGTCTCTCACTGCTGTGGCCTCTCCTGTTGCAGAGCACAGGCTCTGGATGCACAAGCTCAGTGGCCATGGCTCACAGGCCCAGCTGCTCTGCAGCATGTGGGATCTTCCCAGACCAGGACATGAACCTGTGTCTCCTGCATCAGCAGGTGGACTCTCAACCACTGCACCACCAGGGAAGCCCTCTAGAGAATTTTTAATCTCATTTATTGTGTTGTTCATCATTGTTTGTTTGTTCTTTAGTTTTTCTAGATCCTTGTTAAATGCTTCTTGTATTTTCTCTATTTCTATTTCTATTACTCCTCTGTTTCCATTTCTATTTCTATTACTCTTCTGTTTCCAGAATCATCTTTACTGTGATTACTCAGAATTCTTTTCAAGGTAGACTGCCTATTTCCTCTTCATTTATTTGGTCTGGTGGGTTTTTATCTTGCTCCTTTATCTGCTGTGTATGTTTCTGTCTTCTCATTTTGTTTATCTTTCTTTGTTTGGGGTCTCCTTTACAGGCTGCATGTTCATAGCTCCTGTTTATTTTGGTGTCTGTCCCCAGTGGGTGAGGTTGGTTTAGCGTCTTGTGTAGGCTTCCTTGTGGAGGTTACTGCTGCCTGTGTTCTCGTGAGTGGAGCTGGATCTTGTCTGTCTGGTGGTGTGTTTTGGGGTGTCTGTGAACTTGTTATGATTTTAGGCAGACTCTCTGTTAATGGGTGGGATTGTATTCCTGTCTTACTATGTGTTTGTCATGGGCATCCATCTTGGAGTTTGTTGACCATTGGGTAGAGTGGGGTCTTAGTGTTGAGATGGAGAATTCTGGGAGACCTCTTGTGGATTGATATTAAGTGGGTCTGGGAGGTCTCTGGTTGTCCAAGATCCTGAACTCAGCTCTCCCACTTTAGAGACTCTGTTGTGACAGAAGGCTGGAGCACCCAAACCCTGTCAGCCACATGGCTCAGAAGAAAAGGGAGAAAAACATAAATAAAAATTTTAAAAATACTAAATAAAAGAAAAAATTTTAACATAAAAATATAGTATAAAAAAGAAGCAACCAAAGCAATAAACAAATCCACCAATGATAAGAAATGCTAAAAAGTAAACTAAGATAAACATAAATTTCAGAAACAAATCAGTTGCAGACAGCAAACTTCAAGTGTACAGTTGCTCCTAAAGTCTACCGCCTTAATTTTGGGATGATTTGTTGTCTATTCAGGTATTCCACAGTTGCCATGTACATCAAGTTGGTTGTGCAGATTTAATCAGCTGCTCCTGAGGCTACATGGAGAAATATTCCTTTCTTTTCTTTGTTTGCACAGCTCCTAGCTTTCAGCTTTGGTTTTGCCCCACCTCTGCATGTATGTTGCCCTCAGGCATCTGTGGCCTGCCAAGAAAGGAGGGGGTTAAAGCAGCGGCTAATTAAGGGGCTCTGGCTCACTCAGGCTGGTGGGAGGGAGGGGTATGGTAGTTATAATTGGAATGTGGGGCAAGCCTGCAGTGGCAGAGGCCAACAGGCTATTGCAACAGCCTGAGGTATGCCCTGTGTTTTCACAGGGAAGTTGTCTCAGATCTTGTGACCCTGGCAGTTGGGGAGATTCACAGGCTCCCAGGGGTGGGGGTGTGTGGATAGTGACCTGTGCTTGCACACAGGATTCTTCGTGGCAGTCACAGCCACCTTAGCATTTCATGCCCGTCTCTGGGGTCTTAGCTGATAGCCACAGCTAGCACTCTTCTCTGGAGCTCACTTAGGCAGTGCTCTGCCTACTTTGGACACATGGGAATGGAATCGCCTCTCCTCTCACACACCAAAAGAATGGTCTCTTGCCTCTTAGGCAGTTCCGGTCTTTTTCCTGGACTCTCTCCTGGCTAGCTGTGACACACTAACTCCCTCAGGCTGTGTTCACACAGCCAACCTCAGTCCTCTCCCTGGGATCTGATCTCTGAAGCCTGAGCCTCAGCTCCCAAACCCCATCTGCCCCAGTGGGTGAGCAGACAAGCCTCTCTTGTTTGTGAGAGGGTTTCCTAGTGTGTGGAAACTTTTCCTTGTTCACAGCTCCCTCCCAGAGGTGTAGATCCTGTCCCTATTCTTTTGTCTCGGTGTTTTATTTTTCCTTTTGCCCTACCCAGGTACGTACGTAGGGATTTTCTTGCCTTTTGGGAAGTCTGAGGTCTTCTGCAAGCATTCAGTAAGTGTTCTGTAGGAGATGTTCCACTTGTAGAAGTATTTTTGATGTATTTGTGGGGAGGAAGTTGATCTCCATGGCTTACTCCTCTGCCATCTTGAAGGTCCTCCCCTAATTTTTTAGAAACAGCTTATCAGTTAAAAAAAAAAAACTTTCCTGAGATTTTGTTTGGCATTGTGTTGAACCTATAGCTCAGTTTGGGAAGACTGACATCAAAACAATATAGAGGCTTGCAATCCATGAACAAGGTGCATCTCTCCAATAATTTTGGACTTTATAAATTTTTGTTAGTAAAGTTTTGAAGTTTTCCATGTATAGTTTTACACACATTTGATCAGATTTACACACATTTGATCAAACATATTTCATATGTTTGATGTTATTGTAAATAGTATTTTTATTTAAATTTGTTTATTCATTGCTGTCATGCATAAATAAAATTAAATGTTTTGTATTAATCTTAGTTCCTGTAATCTTTCTAACTGCAATTATTAGTTCTGGTAACTTTTATGTAGTAATATCAGATATTCTATGTAGATATGTAGCTTTCTGCAAATAAAGACATTTTTATTTCTTCCTTTCTAATCTGGATGTCTTTCATTTCTTTTTCTTTCCTTATTGCACGTGTTATAATTTATACCACATCTTGAATATATGTGGTGAAAGTAGACATCTTTTTCTTGTTTTTTTTTAATTAATCAATTCATTTTTTATTGAAGTATAGCTGATTTATAATTTTGTACAGCAAAGTGATTCAGTCATATGTATGTATGTGTGTGTGTGTGTGTGTGTGTGTGTGTGTGTGTATATATATATATATATATATATATATATATATATATATATATATACATACATTCTTTTTCAGATTCTTTTCTCCTAAAGGTTATTATAAAACATTGAGTTTAGTTCCCTGTGCTATACAGTAGGCCCTTGTATCTTTTTCTTTTTTTGATCATCAGAGGAAACATTAGTCTTTAAAAAATTATTACTCTTTAAAAGGCATATATGTCTTTAAACATTAAGTATAATGTTAGATATAGGTTTTCATTATCAAGTCAAAGATAGTTTCTTCAATCCTTAGGAAACAGAGTTTTATCATTAATGAATGTTGAATTATATGTTCTCTTTGTTCTTTTTGGTTTGTTAATTTCATTAATTAACTTGAATTACTTTTCAAGTGTTAAATTCTGAACCTCTGGAATAAAGCTCCCTTGGTCATGTTATATTATCATTTTTATATATTTTTGGCCTTGATTTGCTAAAATTTTGTTTAGAAGTTTTTCATCTGTGTTCACGAGGGATGCTGCTCTGTACTTTATTTTACTTCTAATGTCTTTGTTTGTGTTTGCTACCAGGGTAATGCTAGTCTCATAGAATAAGTTGAGAATTATTCCCTCTTTATTTTTGTGGTAGTTTGTGTAGAATTGATATTCTATCTTCCTTAAATGTTTGGTAGAGATTGCCAATAAAATCTAAGCTTAGAGTGTCTTTGTGGCATAGTTTTAAACTGTAAATTCAATTTATTTTAGGAAATAGAGGTATTCAGTTTTAGCTTCCTTTTTGTTTTTGAGTTAGTTTGGTATTATATGTTTCTCAAGAAATGTTTTCATTTCACCCACATTATTGAATATTGGCTAAAACTTGATCCTCATATTTTCTATTCTTTTAATAATGGTATAATGATTTTTTTATTTTTGCCTACGAAGAAAACACTAGAAAGATTACTGATGTTACATCTCTCACCCCTGCTATTGTTAATCTGTGTCTTTTCTAATTGTTTCCTGATTAGTCTGACTAGAGGTGTATCATTTTTATTGATTATTTTCAAAGAATTGGCCTTTGGTTTCATTGATTTTCTCTATTGTTTTTCTGCTTTCTATTTTATATTTCAGTTCTGTTTTTTATTATTTCCTTTGCTCTATTTTTAATTTGTTTTCTTTTTTTGTTTGTTTATTTGTTTCTTGAGGGGTAATCTTATTAATTTGAGAAGATGATTTTTCTCTAATATAGTATTTTAGTGCTATACATTTCCACCATTTTAAAAAGATATATTTGCTGACTATAGAATTTTAGTTTGAGAGTGTTTCTTCTAGTGCTTTAAAGATACTTTCCCTGTTTTCTTAACTGCTTTTTTTCTGAAGAGAAATCTTTGTCATACTTTTATATTTTCCTCTTGGAAGAAGTAACATTTTTTAGGTGTTTTTAAGACTTGTTCTTTATAAGTGGTTTTGAACAATTTGATAATCATATTTCTTAATGTAATTTTTTTCATATATCTTTTGCTTGGGGTTTATTGAACTTCTTGAATGTGTGGCTTTATATTTTTCAACAAATTGGGGAAATTCTGGCCATTATTTCTTCAAATATTTTTCTAAATCCCCTCCTTTTCTTAGGGGACTCCAATTACGTATATATTATGCTACTTGAATATGCCCTAGAGCTCAGTTACTTTTTTTCTGTTTTTGATTATTTTTCATCTCTGTTTTATTTGTGAATTTTTTTAATGCAGTATATTTAATCACCTTAAATAGTTTTATCTCTGTTCTTCTTGCCAACTCCTACTCACCTTTCTAAGATCAGGGCTAATTTTCAGAGGAGAAGAATCTGACCCCCTGATTTCAATTGCTTTCCTCAGTTATAGTGTCATTTCAATTTCTATGTTTATAACATAATAATTATCAACGTTGTAATAAATGCTGTTTCTTTACAAACAAATCTTCAAAATATAAGAGTTCAAAAGGTAGAGATACTTCCTAATTAGACTGATTCTGTTTCTTGTGTGGAACTCTTTTTAATATTCTTCATGTCTCTTATGTCTATACTCTGTGAGATAAATCATTCTTCATTAATTCCCATAATCATATCAGAGGTAGGAATTTTGCAAAAAGCCCTCCTTAGATCTCCACAGAACTTTCACTCTCCAAAAGTTTGATGGTCTAAAGTTTGTTGTTGTTATTTATTTTTTGTTTGCTTTTTCTTAATGGATAAAAATATTTTTTTCATCTTCAATCTAGGTTTGTTGCTTCTTTGTTAATATAATTCACTCAAAAATTTGGTAAGTTTCTGATCTATTTGCTTTTAGAGACTTTCATGTACCATTACATGTTGGAAAATCATTCTCCATAAGAATGTCATGATTCTACACATCTTGCCACCAGAGTCATGGACTGCCTTTGCTCCTGGCCTGTCTTTTCAAGGATGTTTGTATAGTAAAGAGCCTTGGCAGTTGGAGATAGTGTCTAGCTCTGAACCAAAGAACAGGCTTATTTATAGCCTTAAAGATAGAGTATCTCTTACCAAGCACAGGTCTGGCATGCTTATTACCCATTATAAAATATTTAGATTCCCAAAGCTCAGGGTTCCTGTATTGTAATGCAACCCACTTTGCATACAGATGTCTTTACATTGCCCTGTGACAACTGAGACACAGAGAATTGGTGTTAAAAAATAAATAAATAAAAATAAAACCCTAAATCTTTAGCTATTGCTATAAGTAAACATTTCTTTGCCTTTGACTCAGAATTCTTGCATCTTCTGCTAGCATCCATGAAACTATGACCAACCTGTCAGCTTCTAAGTAAGATAAAACTTCAGACCCTTCAGTTGTAGACAGTACTTCTGCCCATGTTTTTCTCTAGCACATTTCTCATTCTTGATTAATTTATTTGCTTCCTCATTCCCTTACCACTGTCTCAGTTTAATGGTGACATAAACTATCTGAAATAAAAGGCTTCTTATGAAAATAATAATCTTACTTTGATATTTGATCCAGAGCTGAGTCTTTTATTTCAGCTAAAAAGTCTTATAGTACACTGTTCACTTTCGATCTTCCTTCTTTCTCTTCGGAGTCCAGAAGTTGTTGCCTTTTCCAACACTTTAAGGAGGGTAATATCTGTATTCATTTCTAATTCTGTTGGAAAATCAGTGAATTTTTGCCTGAACTCATCTTTATCATAACATTTTATTGAAGGCAGGCAATAATTGTTATGCCACACTAGATCTCAGGCTCTTTTTAACAACTTGCCTTACAGCTGCAGTGTCAATACACACATGATCTTCCTTCCAAGTTATTTCAAAGAGAGGTTTACCAAATATTTTGCCACTGCACAGAATGGATCTCCAACTTTTTAGATTGTGAAGCATGTTCTATCACTGCTCAGCACTCAAGTGCTCAGCTACTAAGTCTGTGCCACACATCTTACTATTCTTATTTTTATATTATGGCAGTCACTGACTTGAAGGTACAAACTTCTGTATTTTGCTAGGTAATACACTGATTATTGAATATTACCTACAGAATCAATCTAACTCAAAATTATAATTGTTTATACTAATACAAAATGTCCAGTAATATGAAGTCCAAAGTAGATGTTCCTATCTGTAGGTGTCTTTTCTCCAGGCAGTAATTTAAAGACACAGGGTAATTTTATAAATATTCATCAAGAAGTTTCAGTAGCTAAAATTATAAATACATTCAGATGTACATCAGTATTTAGACATACAGCAACTTGAAAATAGTTAACTTGTTAAGAAAACACTCACTAGTTTTATTTAGAGAGGATTCAGTCTTAATCCTGGATAGATTATGCCTCATATTCAGTTTCTTTAATATGTATGAGGATGTGTTTTGCTCAAATACTTCAATGGCAGTCAGGAAAAGTCAGTTGACACACAAGTTTCTTTCCCAGCTGGACCACTTTTTCAGCTCAAGCATGACGACCACTTTAACTTTTTTCTGCCACAAACTTTTTCCTTTAAACTCAGGCTGGCTTTACATATAAATATAGGGTATATTTTCCTTCATAATATAACCCTATAATATATTCAAGGAGTTTTCCATAGATGGTGATTGTTTATTTTGGTCATTGAGCAAAATACTCCTTTCAAGACAGTGTCACCTCCTGGCCATTGTAGCCACAATAATCCCCTTGATTTGAAAAACTGTGTGTGCCTGGTATGTTTTGAACATTAGCTAAGCATAATGATATATTTCCACATTGGGAGAAGGATGATGGGAATGTCTGGAAGATAGTTCAGACTGAAGATTATGGAGCACTGTCTACATTTCTTTCTGACAAGGTTGACTTTAAGGGTGACAGTAACAACTTTTTCTTGGTCTTATGACACATTTATATTAGAGTTTGCAATGTACACAGCCTCCATTTTTTCTTCAATTCATCTCCAGATAAGACGCTTGATAGGTATCGCCACAGTAACCTTTCAAAATTCATTTATTTAGATGAATCAAAATAATGAAATGCCAAATTAATTAAGAATGATATTTTTTAATATCAACTGAAAACAATTTAAATAGTCCATATGCATAAGCTCTGTGGCATGAATGATCTTTGCACTTCATGCTTTAAAAAAAATGAAGAATGTGTTAGTTACTGTTGCTGTGTTTATGTGTAGGGAAGTAGGGGAAATAGCTGCACACTGAGACTTTGCAGCTACCCTTTTCCCTACAAACCTACCATGGCCAGGAACACAATAAGAATACACAACTGGAAGGTTTATTTAAATTTCTAATCTTTAAAACTGTACTATTATAGAAAGTTATATTTCCTTTCCTTTTGAAAACTTTTAGCTTGGATTTCAGTAATATGTAAAGTAAAAACAAGGTCAACAATTTTAAATTGTCTTTTTGTGATTTTGCAGAAAACTAAGGTATTGTTTGCATCTTTTCCTTTCTATTGGGTTCTGCTCCAGTTCTCCTTCCCTCATGAATTCTACCTGCTTAGGATAGAGAGTAACTCAGCAGCTGCCTGATATGAGATTTCTAGCAGAGGGTTCTCTGTGAAAGCTCTGACAAATATATTTTTCATGCACCTCCCCTTGGTGAAGTCCCAGTGAGTGTATCATGGATTTGAGCACCTTGGCTAGTCCCCAAATTTCTTCACATGTATGTGTCTTTAAAATCTCACATAGATATCCTTTGGTAGGTATTATGTAATATCCTTCTTTCACATAAATCTCTTTCTAATAGCGGTTAATATAATGTTGGCTGCATGACCAGCATTCAGTAAAGAGGTATTGAATTGGATCAATTAAATATAATTGCTATTTATGACCCTGGAATTGTCTGCCTTATTGACAAGAAGACACTAGCATAAATGAAGCCTGATATTTGTTGAAAGGTTGCTGAATGCCATTTTGTCTAACTTTCTATTTATTCAAGATGACTCCCAGCATTCTTTCGTGTTCAGTGGATAACTAACGTGGGACTACAACAGAGAAGCATGGGCAGATGAAATGCCATACTCATTATCATGTATAAATGTCAACAGAGTTCATGTTTAAAAAAACACCTTTTAATGTGAGAATAGGCATTGGGCCATGCTTCCTCATGTACCATCTGTCACATCACCTTTGAAGTCCTACTGAATCTTAGTCCTTTGAAGTCAGACACTCATCTTTCTACACAAAGGAAGCTGCTACATGCAGCAGCAGAAAAGAGATGAAAGACTGTGTGCCTCAGCTATGCTGAATATACTGTCAATGCTTTAATTTAAAGAGCTAATATTCACCTTTGACATAGAAAATTAACCTTTGGCTACAGTTTTTCTGGAAGTGTGTTTGGGAGCACATAAATGTAACCATTACAAATATGTAATGGTTTTAACTGTAAATATTTTCTCTTACATGCTTAATATAATATGATAGCAGCTATAATAAACAACATTAAGAAAAATCAGTAAAGTTGAAAAAGAGTCTCTCCTCCACCAAACCTTAGAAAAGCTCCTCTAAGTCTTCTTTTTGACTAGGCCTTATCCTTGGATCCTGTCTTCAGCCTGCTGAGTGCAGTTTTAGCAAGGATCCTGCTAAGTCAGTTTAGCAGGAATCCCATACCCTTGATATCTGATCAAATCCTCATCACCCACCCTGGATATCTGATAGCCCTGGGTTATCTTCATCAAGAATCTTATTAAATTTGTTTAGCAAGAATTTCCCTACCCTTGATGTCTCCTCTTAGTAATTTTCCATACACTGACCACCACATTTTGCTTGTTGGCTATAAATCCCACATGTGCTTGCTGTATTCAAAATTAAGCCCAGTTTTACAGAGGTCTCTTTTTTTCCCTATTACAATAGTTTCTAAGAAAATCAGATGACTAAAGACAGACACAGTGTACTCCTTGCAGGAGCTATACAAAATAGGATGAGGATCTCTTATAGCTATGTCTCTGATATTAAAATTACTACAATTTGTTAGGATGGAATTTTAGGTTTTCAAACAAAGAAATGTGTTCTATGTGTTTTATTTTTCTGTCAGAAGAAGTATTCACAATGACATATTTATTGCATGTCTGCAATGCATTGTGCAATCTGCTAAATTTGGGTGTAAGAAACTAAATACAAGAAAATCAAGTCTGCTATGAACACTTTACCTGGTGATGAACCAAGTGAATAAATGTATATTGTTAAATAACCTGTACAATGCAGAAGTACATCAGTGAGATACTACAGACATTAATATCACTTTTTGGAAGGGATTGAAAGAAAACATTCTGGAGTTGGTGGTATTTGAGGTGAGGTATCAGGTAAGTAGAATTAACCATGAAAAATGTAGTGATGACTTAAGAAAAACAATAGGAAAAGGAGGAGATGGAATTGAGGGTATTCTAGGTAAAGGAACAGTGAAAGAGAGCACAGGTATGTGATAGGTATATGCTGTTGGCCCTCAAGGTGTGATCTTTGAACAAACTTTTGATCAGAATCACCTGTGTTGATGAGAAATGCACATTTTCAAGTTGTCCTTAAAACCATTCAATGTGTCTCTCTCAGTGTACTCAAAAATCAGAATTCTAAAGGTACTGTCTGTTTTATTTGTATGCAAATTAAGTTTGAGTCTAGCTTAAGACACAGAAAGCACACACTTGCCCTCAATATAATTCAAAATAAACAAACATTTTCCCCAGTCATCACTAATTTGGCACACAAAAGGACTCAGCATCTTCCAAGGACCAGGTGATTAAGACTATTTAGGGACTTTTTTTTTTTTTTTTTTTTAAGGAAGAATAATGAATCTGTATACGTGTATGGCAGAAACATGGAGGACTAAGAAATTTGAAGAAATATTCTGGAAAAATTCCTGCAAACATAATTCAGATAGTACTGCTGAGCTCACAAGAAAGCAAAATGAACCTCTAAGGAAAAATAAGTAAATTTAAAAACTAACTAGATAAATAAATGATAGTGACTTAAAGCAAGAAGGAATTGCACACAGAGGAGACAATAGCCCTATGGTAAGCGGTACCAGTTCTGGGAGTCAGAGAAAAAGTGTACAGTTTCTGTGATGTTAAGGGGCTGAATTTGAGATGAAAAATTAATCTGGTTTGCTCAAAGGGAATAAAAGGAGTGGTAAGTCCAGGGTCACACTCTTGCTCCCAACAGAACTCAAAGCAAAACTTCTCTGGAGTAAAAGGTACAGAATTCCACAGATTAATTTTAAGAAAATATAATTTTCAACTCAAAATCACCAAACATACATGTCACCAGCAGTAAGAGTAATAACAATAATAACAGAACCAATGTAGACTCTAAGGACTTTATGTTAAAGATATTAGAATAGATTATGAATTAATTATGCATGGAATGTTTACAGAAAAATATGAAATAAAAAATTCCACCAATATGACATCTATTCAACATTGTGCTATTGTTGCAAACCAAAATAACTCAGAAATACAGTGTTAAAATTAGAAACATATTTAATGAAACAAATCAGAGACAGTAGAGATTCAACAGTTTTAATCACATGATATAAAGGTCTATTACTGGTGAGAGGCTCTCAAAGTCTATATTTAATTGAATTCAGAAAAGAGCTGTAAAGTATGTGTTTTGTGTAAAGCTTAATTCATGATTCTTAAACACACTGTCATGTTTGATCTTTCCTCCATGGTCTGCTGAGACCTGGTCAACACAGATTTTCTGACAAATAATTTTCCTTAAAAACGAAGACCAAAAATAACTTGTGTAACAAGGACAGAACTGAATGCTCTGACCAGAAAGTGATCTCCTATTGTTGGTGAAAATAAGTATCAAGGTGAAGGGGACACATTTATTTTCAAAGCAGGAGACTATTTTTCAATCACAATGTCCAATTTCATTTTTATTAATGTTATTAAGAGAAAACAAGTTATGGCAAGAAATGAAAAGTAAACAAACAAAATTAATAAAAGCCCAGTGCTGTTGAGCTCTGTGGGCTGTTTCTGATTTAGGGGTTAAGTGTTCCTAGTTAATAATCACTCTAGTTAGCAAAAGTAAAATTAGAGAAGTCTAGAGTTTGCATGAAATTTTTCATTTAGATTTGTTATAAACTTTGTGCTTCAATACTGCTTTTCTTTAGGATTTATTTTAGTAGGTTTTAATGGTTCTCTGCTGCCATTGACTAATAATGGTGAAGTTTCATTTGTGCCTAATTAGAGAGACAAAATGAACTTGCCCATTGTGAAATAGGCAAATCATCCAAGGTGACTGGACAGTCAATCTAAAAATGTTTGTTTTAAACTTTATTTTGAGTTTGTCCTTCATTTTGTCTCAAATACTGGGCAATTGCTCCAACTTTTCACTTCAGTGTTTGTGTAGATATAGCTCTTAGATAAAAGATGCCCAGAAATGCTGAGCAATTCTGAAATACCGGAACAAAAGAACAACACAATGCTTTCCCTAACACAGGTAGATGTCGTACTGAAAGACATTTTTATCCTAATATCTATATTTCATTAATGTTTATCCATTGTTAGCACAGGCTGTGAAATTTGGAAATGAATCCTGAGGTTTCTAAGACTCTAAATCAAAATGTCACAGTTCTCAGTGGTTTATTGTGAGGTACATGAAGCAAAAACAAGAGATATTTTCCATCCTCTAAGAAGATTCCACATGTCATCAGGCTGTTTTTGAAAAGGTATAATTATCCAACTTTCACACTCCACCGTTAATTGTACAATTCTAAGAAACAGTTCGTATTGAATCACTGTATTGTTAACTTATGAATTTCTTTTCAAGTCTTTACATTCATTTTGTGCATCTTTCAAAAAGTGCTTAATTTGGCTTTCATTAATACATGGGACCTTCGTATGCAGTGGTACTGGTGTTTAAACTTACCTAATGTTAATAACTCACTTTCACTGTATCTCACTCTTATCCCTTCTTCGGATTTATTTACCTTTGGCCATGTTCTCCCAATCCAGAAAGACCTCACTCCATCCTTCAAATCAAATTCATCCTTCAACATCAACTTGAGGTTCACCATCTCCATGTATTCTCCCCATTGCTCTGACCTTGACATCTCTCCCCTGGTCTATGGTGTTGACTTCACAATGTTGGGCAGGTGGTTGCTGTGTCTGTGCCTGATCCCACTAATTAAATTAGCACATCCTCAAAAGTAGGTATTAGGTGAGTACTTGTTCTTTAGCCCTCATAGCACATAACACAGATATGGTCATATGTCATGATATACATAGTTGAAGAAGTGAACTGAATGAAATTGAGTGAAATATAATTGAATTGAATGGAGACATTTATTTTCCAGAATATTTGTAAGTTGTGTTTTCCAGATTTTAATTTCTAGAGTAAGTAATTTTCCTATCAGTAGGCATTTTGTATGATTTTTTAATTGATTCTTTCACCATAGGATCAAAGTCCCTAGAGAAATCCATAGCCAGAAAATACAGCAAAATGAGAAAATATTTACATTGAGTGGAAAATCTCCTTTAGCTCAAACATCTGTACATATGTGAGATTTAGAAGTCATCTAGCCTTTTGTTTTTCTGATACTTGCCTGAGATGACCTTTTATAGGATATTAGTTATTCAATGCCTACTTGATGACCCCCATCTCCCTAATATACAACCTCTGATATTTCAACCTTGAGTACAGCTGAAAGCCAAAAGGGAGACTCCAGCTCTTGAAAGCTTTCAGTAGCTGATTTCTAATATTATGATCATAAGGTAAGCACCTCTTACTCAAGAGTCCTTTCATCTGAGGCTCTTTCAAAGGCAGTATACACTAATTACTAATTACAAACAGAACAGCCACCATGCCATGATGCCTTATTTGTTTATCCTTTTCTTTCTCTGACCATCTCTCTTCTTTTTATTGCTCCTACTTATCTTTTTCTTTCTTTCTATCCCGATATTTATGTTGAAAATCTGAAAGAAAAAAAATATATACTTGTAATTCTATTCATGGACAGGGATGAGTAGAAGGACCAGAGAAATATTAGGGTCCCTTTCTCTGGGATCCTTATCTATGCCAGTCCTATGAACAATTAACTTACCCTCTCAAGGTTTCAGGTTCTTCTGTAATTACAATTGAATTTTGTGGTCTCATGTCATATTTATGCCCAGTGGCCCATGAGTCTAAGTTGCCATTTGTATAAGTATCCTCTAGGATAAGTCTTAAAGAAAGGTTTGCCCTTGGGAAAACCTGAAAGCTAGGTGGAATTTATTTTTAGGGCTACCTTTCCCAATTATTTTCCAGACTCTTGTTTTGAAATCATTGGTCTGGATGCAATTCCTACTTGCTCTAATTCTGCCCAAGAGCCCATATATTACCATCAAAACAGGACTCACTATCTTTGAGCCACTTCCCATATTTTCCTTCTTGAGTAACCTCCATCATAATGTCCCCATCTTTTATTTCTTGACATCAGGACAATTATAGAAACTTGCTAACCTAAAAATCTAATTTACAATAAAGTGATAAAATGCAAATTCTCATGGGAAAAGTTACATTGAAAGTATTACCAACCAGGCAGAGGGGAATCCCACAGACAATGTTTTTCCCTAAGAACCTAAACCCAGCTGGTGAATTTTCAACTATTGTGTCAGATCAGTAGGGGAGCTAGTTTTGCTAATAAGTGTCTTCCCCTGAGGCCACTGACCTCTTCTTCTCCCAACAGATCAAATGGGTACATTTCTACTGTAGTCACTGCCTAAAGTGCTTTAGGATCTTTAATGCATGCAGGGAAGCCTGAAGGGCATCATGCTCTCAGAAGCCTGAGAGCCTCTGAAAGGAGATATTGGAGTCAACTTTCCCCAGTTGAGAGATGTTATTTTATCAGAGATATTTGTAGCGTAGTTAAGTGCATGAGCTTTGTAGACAGATCTGGGCACAAACCAAGCCGCAATGGCTTAAGGGGTAGCTTGAAGCTTTGAAAATTCTCAAATCTTTATTAGTTCTTTTCTCATAATCAAAACAAACCCAAATAAAAATACTAGTAAAAACAGTATGTTTGTTATAATGCCATTTTATGACACATGTATCATCCAGTACACCAACCAGATTAACTCTGTCCTAGATAAAATCATGGAGCCACTGTTGAAATCTATATTTTAATTGGCTGCAATGCCCAGATCCATTTACTTGGAAACTTGCCATTTCAGTGCTGATAGGAAGATTGGCAAATAAGTACCAGAATCTACATCATTTGTTTGGAGGCTTTCTCTGGAGCAGAGAAAGGTTATTCTGACTATGGTTATGGGGAATTGCCACTCCTCCCAGCAGCCCTCAAGTAATAGCTCAGCAGAATTGATGTATACACATTCCAGTTCCCATCCACCTCTACTGGATAAGTCTGAGGAAAGTAGTCTGCTGTTTCCAAGAGTTCCCCCACAAGGTAAATCTCCAGTAAAGTATAGTGATGGCTTATAAGATAAGGCACTTACTACTGACCACCTTCCCTTCATCTTCTCAATTCCCTTCTCCTCTAATACTATTTCCTGAACTTCCCAGTTGACTATTTTTACTCATATCTTTGATGGGTCTCTTTGTAAGGGAACACAAACTAAGACAGTCTGGATTTGTCAGTTGTCTGGAGTGTGCCCTTGGAATTGTTACTTACTCTTAACCTCTATGTATTTATCTTTAAAAGCAAGTTGTCTTTAAGCGACAATAATACCTGCTTCACAGATTATTTTGTGAAGACTTAGTAAAATAACACTTGTGAAGCATTTGGCAAAATGAATGGCAAATACATGCTGAGTTCAGTGAATATTAGATTAGATGGTAATTATTGTCGTAATTTCTCTCATGATTCGAAATTGGGCAAAACAATCTTACTAAGGCAATGCAGAAGTACCTTTAAAATATATGTATGTATGAAAATATGAACGATTGCTATACTGTTTACAGCCACAGGTTTTTGTAGGGTTTATTTATTACCTATATTATCCCTGCTCACTGTCTAATGGACATATTTAAGATGAGGATTTTCCTTTGTGCACCCAACTGTACTGATCAAGGTATCAACCTCTGGTTTCCTTTGACCAAGGCTGAATAGGAAGCAACAAGTACTGCAATGTATCTCAAACTCTGAGCTTTAAAGTTCCATATGCTTATGGAGGGAAATAAGGATGTCATGCTGGTCTTATCAAAGATAAACAAAAGATATTGAACCGCCTATGAGTTCCTTTTGTGTACTGGCTAACTCTCCTAGATTCATAGGTCAGGATATGTTCAAATAGATGACACCTCCTGGAGTTCAGGAAAATAAATGGAAGGCCTCATTTCTGGTAAATTTATCCTGCTGACCTGTCTATTGTAAAATTACGTTCAATACAATATAGTAGCACAACAATGGAAATAGTATTGGATAGTGAAAAGTTTCAACAATTCTAAGATAGTGTAGATAGCCCAAAGGTATGAATATGTGTGTTTACCTGTGAAAAAGTCATAATATGTTTACAGAAATTAACTGGCCCGTTCAAACCTCTGTTACAAACCTACTCTTGGTTGAAATACTGATTATCGTAATTGTGATTGTTGTTATAATTTGTTTGAATTATTCATGTAACTGTACCAATTTTCTAGAATATTCTTCTCATAGAGATGCACCTATTAAAATGTCCAATAAGAATATATTTATAGTTGCATATAATTAAATTTATGTAACAGTCAATGGCACATTCCCTTGAGAAACCACAATGGTAAAAAAATATTTAAACACAAATTTCATTTAAAAATGCTGAACATTTATTAAGAGACAAGTTTTAAAACTAACATGGTATATCATTTTGAATCAAATTTAATTTAGTTGGTCAGTATTTTTGTCAATATGATTTTTAAAAACGTTTGTAAAAAAATAAACCAAAGGTATAAAACTTTAGTTTTGTAACAAAAGCAAATCTTTCCCAATTGTTTTCTAGAGGGCAGCACTAATCTGTATTGATGTATCTGGTACCCTCCCCACACAATATCATAATCTGATTGTTTTATACTCTCATACTGTTGAGAGAATTTACCTATTATTCTTTAATAAGAAATACTGGAGAAATAATGTGTGTGCACACATACAATTCCTGTGGAGCATGGTACAAGGAGAGATGTGTGTAGGTCTGTTTGATGGAAATGGACAGAGATAAATCAGATAATTTTTTGTACCATGATATACATACACAATGAAACACAAAAAGAAGGTTGTAATCAAGTAGTGATGATGTGTGGCTTATAGCTCATCTAGATGGGCCAATGAAAAATCTAAGAGAGAAATGAGGCCAGCTTCCAATTGGAAATGCACTTTCACCTCTAACTTCCAGGTCACTAAAGCAAAAGGGGTGATTTCATTTGAAAGCTATAAATAATAGTGTCGATTCTCCTCATCACTATATATGGGGGATTATCCATTGTGAGTGGGTAGATAGGAATTCATTGGAATTATATGTATAAATAATGAATGTGAGGTGGAATTTTTGTATGTCTGCAAAGCAGTGTGTTTTTTGGTTTACGTCGTCTGCATTATTGTGTTTTCATTTGCATGAGTTGGCTGATGTGTGTGAGTGTGTTTTATGGGGATGAGGGTGACTGAGTCGTTACAAAAGAAACACATATGTTTGTGGATGATTAGATGAATAATAGTTTTATTACTATCCGTTAGAGAGAGTTCTCTGCCTTGTCCCCCCAAGGTGTGAGCAGGAATTAAAGCGAGTTGGTAATTACAAAGCTCCCACTGCTGAATGTGAGAATAAGCACTGCAGTTATTGGCAGAGATTCCCCCCACCCTTTCCTTCTTTCTTGAGGCTTAAGACAAGTTTGGAGGCCAGTCATTTCTCCTCTGCACTCTACTGGATGTTGCAGCCTGAAGCTAGCTTGTTATAACCTACTTAGGCAGTAGGGAACTGTCACTCACCTCTTCAAAATCAATGGTTGCAGGTGGAAGCTTGGATGCAGTGCCTTTTTCCCCTGCAGTAACAAGCAGTTAATAGATTTTATTATAATTATTTTAACTGCACAAGCTCAGAAAGAAACTTAGATTAGGTGTGCAGCTTTGCTAATCAAATTCACATACACTTGCACACAACAAAGGGCAGTGGAATATTTTGAAGGCATCATTCTCAGGCTGAGTAATATGAATACCGATACAAATAATAAATTAATTCCATGGGGAATTTGTTTGCATGAACCTGAAATGTCGGTTCATCAGAATTTTGCTAAAGGAAAGAAATATTCACCAAGCTGTCATCAAGGGAGTGATGTTTTGTTGATATATATATATATACACAGGACTATGTCTCTATGATATGTGCATACACATACATATAGTTGCTTTCATATAGTTAAGTTTTTTCTTACTTCTTTAAGGGAGCACAGAATATTTAAATATTTTCAAAAAACGAGGGTCAAATCTCAACTCAAAAGAAGAAAACTCACATATTCTGTTTCTCTCTGTTACACTTATCAGTTATAGTTACTGATCGGGAACTTGCCTTAATCCAGAGACTATTCTGTTGGGGGAGGCAAGAGTGGACTTTTTGACATAATTTTAAGTCTATATTTACTTGTAACTGCCTATTGTAGTTTCATAATCACATTTCATCTCCTTTGCTTTTCCATTTTTATTCTAGGAATTAAGGAGAACTCAGAAAAAATAATGAAATGAAAATCAGTAATAGAAAGGAAAAGATCCATTGAAGGACTAATGTAACAAATAATTTTAGGGTTACTAGGAAGTCCTCCTTATTAAAAAAAAAATATGTTTTCATGATCTTTAACCTTGAAATTGCACCGGTAGTCACTTCATTCTTATAAGTAAGAAATGTGACACATTCTTCTACTAGTGGCCAGTTTTGTAGACACCATTCCTTTCTCTTTTCTTCTCCAAGTCAGCCTCCCAAGATGGAGACTGAAAATGCCAAATACTCATGTTCCCAGACCTTTCTTTCTGTAGTAGTGACCATATGAACCAATTCTTGTCAATAAGACATGGGGCAAAGTCTACTGGAATTCTCTGGGAAAAGCTTACCTCCATTAAAAACACAAAAGAACTCTCACCCATGCCCCTTTCTTTGGACATTTTCATGCAGCCACAATGAAGGTTGCTGTAGAAGCTGTCTAGTGACCAGGAGAAGTTATCACTCAATTATAAGGACAAAATGGGAAGATGGAACAAGGCCCTAACAAAGATATTGGTGAACCAGTAAGCAAATGCTGGAACCATCTGTATACAGGGCAATTTTTGTGGAAAAACATTCCAGAAAACCTTTCCAGATGTTCTTTCTCAAAATTAAAGTTAGAACAATAAGAATTATCATGTTTAGTAGATATCAGTCAGAAATATAACAGTATATGCTCTTGATAACAATGATGTCATTTAATAAAAAATTAATTGAAGTTATACAAATCAATGAATCTCTGTATATTATATTAAATTGTAGTTTTGTCTGGCTTTATATACAATGAAATATGTCATTCTCTCCCACTTTTTCTGGACCTATGTGATGCAGGCTATTTTATGGTCAGAATGTTTGAAAAAATATTGGGAAAGATAAATCAAGTTGTGTATCAGCAAATTTATATTTATTGTTTTAAAGTCATTAAATATTAACTATTATGTGATTCCTCAGCCCTTATATTCCTTTCGTATCTGAGAAAGAGAAGGGAGTGTTGACTAAAGGAACTTACTTTGATTTGATTGGCAAATATAAGGTGACTCTTTTCTCTTTCCTTACACAACCTGACAACTCAATTAGTTTCTTTCTAAAAGTGAAAAAGAAACAGGGTATGGGCAGATTAGGTTAATAATATGGTTGAGAGGTAAAATTTCTCTTAGAAATATTAATTTTATTCTTCCTTTTAAGAAAGTATGTATTATATTAAAAATGACTAATTTACTTTTTAAACATCAATAGATACTGTCTTATTGAGAGTATTAACTTGATTTTTAAAATGTAGTTTTGGTTCTATAACAAATTACATTAAATAATTTAAATTTTATATTAATATAAGAAAGTTATAAAAAAAAACTTTTTCATGACAAACAGAACTCAGGTTATATGTGACAACATTTGGGTGTCAGAATCCCTAGTGCGATTGGATCTCTGATCCACCTCTAAGTGGTCATACCCTCTTCTTCAGTTATACTTCCTCTCATGCAGGTGACATCCTGTGCAGAGAGAAGGGTCAGAGCAATAGTCCAAAGCATATGCTTTCTGATTTATCCCTAATAAAGGAAGGCTCTTAAGCTGATATTACCAGGTGTCATGCATTTATTCACACCTTAACTCTTCTTCAGGATGGATCCAATCAATGGGGGATGTTTTCTTTATCTCCTGAGAGGGTAATAAGTTCCCAGTCAGAAATTCATCACTCACATGCAGGCATACTCACTCACTCATTTATTAAATGATTCAATTATTAATCTGACTGATATTTATTGATGACCTACTGTGAGTTTTCTACTCTACAGAATACAACAATGATGCAGACACAACCTTTGTTATTTAAAAGGGTATTGTCCAAAATGAGAAACTGGCATTTGAAGTAAATACCCTGAGAGTGGCACAGGTTGAAGAAAAGTAAAAAAACGATATGAGAAATTATACCAGACCAGGCCTTGCTAATTGACTTTGCAGTCATTTTCTTGCAGATTTAGAAACTTCTCCCATTGTAAAGTTGAATGGCTCTGAATGACAGCAAAAGAGAGTATAGAAGGCTTTAATGGCTTCTCATATATCAGTGGTTTTCAAATTTTAACATGCATCAGACTCTCTGGAGCTTATACACAGATTCCCACTACCAGAATTTAGTAGGTTTAGAATAGGGTCTGAGAGTTTCTTTTCTAACATGCTTCCCAGCTGCTGCTGCTGGTTTGGATACCATATTTTGAGAAGCACGTTCATGCTATTGCTTATTGTGGTTTTTCTGATGATATTTAGGATATTGGGGACACATGGATAGTCATGTAAGGGAATGAGACCTAGGAAAGATTTCTTTGCAGACCACTCTATCCAGGCTGAACCAGTGCACTCCTGTTTTTGCAAAACTTTCCAGGTAATAGGTTAGGTTACAAGTAAACCAGTGGGACAGTGAAATGGGGAAGAAAGTTGTTAATGAGATTAATTGATTGGTGGTATCCCTAAAAAGAGCCATCTTAATATGTCAAAGGGTACTATATTTCAGAACTAACAAACACTCCATTGTCTGAATTTTCCACGTTATTATGCTCTCAGGGGGAGAATCATCCACTCTTATGTTACCTAGTTTCGATGTAGAAAAAATAGAAAATGGCTAATTTTTTTTCTTTCCAGTATCTGTACCTCTTTAATATACACGTTGCTCTTCTATGTATCCTATACCATTTCATGTAGATTCCTTATTACAAAGATGAAGACTTATGTTTGTTTGTTCTTTTTTTTTTTTTTTTTTGGAAGGGAGAGCGTACCACATGGCAGGCAGGATCTTAGTTCCCCAACCAGGGATTGAACCTGTGGCCCCTGCAGTGGAAACACAGAGTCTTAACCACTGGATCACCAGGGAATTCCCTGTTAATTTTCATTTAAACAGTGTTTCTGTTTCTTCCTCTGTAAAGAGAATAATGACAGATTCCATCCTAAAGTATCCTTGTAAGGTTTAAAATTGCTTATATATGTAAAGCATTTAGATAATGAAGGACATATAGTGATCTATTGATTTTTAGCTAGAGCTATATATTTACATTTTGTAAAACGTTCTAGTGTAAATATTTTAAACATAAAGAAAAGTTGAAAGAGCTTTACAGTGAATTCCTTATATCAACCATCAGGATTTTTGATGCATTTTAAAGTAAATTTCAATTATCAATACACTTTCCCCAAGTATTTCATCAAATGATTAATTATATTTCAATTTTTTTAATAGATTTTTCCTTTTGAGCTAAGACATCTAAAGAGATCTTAAGTATACATTGACTGGATTTGATGAATGGATACATCTTTGTAATCCATTCCCTTAACTTACAAAGACATGGAACAACAGCTAGAAAGTACTCCCACACCCTTGTTAGTCAATCCCTGCCTCTATCCCAACCCTCCCAGGGCCCCCACCTCTAAACCAATGAGTTCTAGCTGTTCAACATCTTTGTCAACACTCACTGTTCACTATCTCCTTAATGTTTGTGCATAAGTACTGGTGTCTCATTACGATTTTGATTTCTCTGATGACTAATTTGTGCCGAGAACTTTTCCATGTGCTTATAAGTCATTTCCATATTTTTTTCAAATATTTTTCCATCTAACAAATTAAGTGTCTTTTAATTTGGCGTTGAAGAAGTTCTTTATCTCTTCTTGATACCCGTAGTTTGGCAGATACCTTTCTATTGAATATTTTACCCCACTTTGTGACTTGCTGATTCATTTTCTTAACAGTGTATTTTGATTAATAGTACTATAAGATTTGATGAACCAAAAGTAATAATTTCTTTTTTTTTTTTTTTAATCTTATCGTTATTGGTATGTATCCTGCTTAAGAAAACTTTGACTACTCCCAAGTCAGGAAATAGTCCCTTCTATTTTTGTCTAAAATCTTTGTGATTTTAGCTGTTGTGTTTAGCTCTAAAATCCATTCTCAATTAATTATTATATATGGTATGAGATATAGATATACATTTTTTTCTATCTATCTATATCTATATATATAGGTATAGATATATATTTTCTATATATATTTTCTATTAAGAATATCTAACTATACCAACATCATTTGTTGACAAAGATTTTATTACTTACTGAAATGCTTTGGCTCCTCAATTGCAAAGCAAATGACCATATAAATGTGAAATTATTACTGGATTCTCTATTCATTACTTTTATCTATTAGTCAGTCTTTATTGCAATACTACACTTTGTTGAAGGCTGCTGCTTTATATGATGTACTGGAATCAGGTAGTGTAAGTTCTCTTTATTTATTTTTTCTTTCTTTCTTTTTTACTTTTTTTCTTCCTTCCTTTCTTTCTTTTTCTTTCTTTCTTTCTTTCTTTCTAGATTGTTTTGGGAATTCTTGGTTCCTTTCCTTTCTATGTCAATTTTGGAATAAGTTTGTCAATTTTTATGTTCCTATTAGAATATTTATCAGAATTGTGTTAAATCTACATTCAAATAGGACAGCATTTTTATCTGAACAATACTGAGTCTTCTGTTCCTTGAATACAACATGTCTTACTATTTATTCAGGCCTTCATAATTTATTTAATAATATATTGTAGCTCTCAGTAGAAAGGTTTTGTACATCTTTTGTTAAATTTATACATACACCGTTAATGTATTTTGATGCTATTATAAATGGAATACTTTTATAAGTTTATTTTTTATGTTTTTAACACTAATTTAAAAATCTTCATTTGCTTTCTGTATATAAAGCTTATATTGTATAATGTTTATAAATCCATTTATTAGTTTTAATAATTGTTTTGTAGATTTTCCTTGGATTATCTGCACCAATAAGCAGGTTATATGCAAATAGAAATGATTTTAATTCTTCCTTTTAAATATTTATGCTTTTTATATATTGTTGTTGTCTTATTGCAACAGTTAATACCTCCACTGCAACAAAGAATAGAAGGATTGAGAAGGCATGTACTTGCCTTTTTCCCAGACATTAGGAGAAAAACATTCAATATTTTAAGGTAAAGTATGATATTAGCTGTAGATATTTTTTAATACGTTTTTCATCAGGTAGAGGTAGTTCCATTCTATTCTGAGTTTACTCAGAATTTTTATCATGAACTGGTGTTAAATTTTATCAAAATTTGATGATGAAATTTCTACTTTTTAATCCCTTTGTCCAAGGCTGAATTCCACACCTTTCTGCCTTATATTTCATACTCACACATTTTCAAAAATGCAGCTCTTATTTGTTTTCCTATTGAAGACAGTTATCATGTTTGCAGTAAAATCAGAAATGGAAGAGGAGACATTATCACTGAAGCTACATAATTTTCTAAAATATCGTAAAACTATTATTAACAATAATATACCAACAAACTGGACAATCAAAAAGAAATAGATTCCTAGAAACATACAATCTGCCAAGACTGACTCAAGAAGAAATAAAAACAAAAAACAAAACATGAACAGACCAATAACAAATAAAGGTATTGGATCAGTAATCAAAAATGTTCCAATAATGAAAAGTCCAGGGCCGGATAGCTTCACTGATGAATTCTACCAAACATTTAAAGAAGAATTATTCATATCAAACCTTCTTCTTTAAAAAAATATATATATTTATTTTATTTATTTATTTTTGGCTGCATTGGGTCTTCGTTGCTGTGTGTAGGCTTTCTCTAGTTGCAGCGAGCAGAGGCTACTCTTCACTGCATTGCACGGACTTCTCATTGAGGTGGCTTCTCTTGTTATGGAGCACAAACTCTAGTTGCACAGCTTTCAGAAGTTGTGGCATGTGGGCTCAGTAGTTGTGGCGCACAGGCTTAGTTTCTCTGCAGCATGTGGGATCTTCCCAGACCAGGGATCAGACCCGTGTCCACTGCATTGGAAGGCAGATTCTTAACCACAGTGCCACCAAGGAAGTCCCATACCAAAACTTCTTAAACTCTTCCAAAAAATAAAAGAAGAGGGAATGCTTCCAAACTCATTTTATGATGCCAGCATAACCTTGATACCAAAGAAAGATAAAGACACCATGATAAAAGAAAACTATAGGCCAATGTCCCTGATGAACATGGATGCAAACATTCTCAACAAAATATTAGCAAACCAAATTCAACAGCACATTAAAGGATCATACACCATGATGAAGTGAGATTTATCCCTAGGGAAGCAAGAATGCTTCATCATCAGCAAACCTATATAATGCACACTTTAACAGAATGAAGGATAACTATCATATGATCATCTCAATAGATGCATTAAATCCATTTGGTAACATTCAACACCCTTTCATGATAAAAACTCTCACAAATTAGGTATAGAAAGAACTTACCTCAACAAAATAAAGTCCACATATGAAAAGGCCACAGCAAACATCATATTTAATTATGAAAAACTGAAAATATTTCCTCTAATATCTGGAACAAGGCAAGGATGCCCACTCTCACTGCTTCTGTTCACATAGCTCATATTATACAAATCCTAACCAGAATAATTAGGTTAAAAAAAAAAAAAAAAAGGAAAGGGCATCCAAATCAGAAAGGAAGAAGTAATCCCACTACTGGACATATACCCTGAGAAAACCATAATTTAAAAAGAGACATGTACCACAATGTTCATTTCAGCACTATTTACAATAGCCAGGACATGGAAACGACCTAAGTGTTCATCGATAGGTGAATGGATAAAGGAGATGTGACACATATATACAATGGAATATTAGCCATAAAAGGAAATGAAATTGAGATATTTGTAGTGAGGTGGATGGACCTAGAGTCTGTCATACAGAGTGAAGTAAGTCAGAAAGAGAAAAACAAATACCATATGCTTATACATATATATGAAATTTTAAAAAAAAGGTTCTGATGAACGTAGGGGCAGGATGGGAATAAAGATGCAGATGTAGAGCATGGACTTGAGGATATGGGGTGGGGGAAAGAAAAGCTGCTATGAAGTGAGAGAGTGGCATGGACATATATACACTACCAATTGTAAAATAGATAGCTAGTGGGAAACAGCTGCATAGCAGAGGGAGATCAGCTCCGTGCTTTGTGACCACCTAGAGGGGTGGGATGAGGAGAGTGGGAGGGAGACACAAGAGAGAGGAGATATGGGGATGTATATATATATATAGCTGATTCACTTTGTTATAAAGTAGAAACTAACACACCATTATAAAGCAATTATACTCCAATAAAGATGTAAAAAACATAAAATAAAATAAAAAGTCAAAAAAAAAGAAATAAAATTATACGTTTGCAAATGATATAGTCTTATATGTAAAAAACCCTAAGGACTCCACACAAACATAACAATAACAACAACAACAACAAAACTGTTAGAACTAATAAATACATTCAGTAACATTAAAGACACAAAATAAAAATACAAAAGTCAGTGCATTTTTATACACTAACAATGGACTATCTGTAAAGTAAATTAGGAAAACACTCTCATTTACAGTAGCATCAAAAAGAATAAAACATTTAGAAACAAACTTAGTCAAGGAAGTAAAAAACTTGTACATTGAAAACTATAAAACACTGATAAATGAAGCAGATACAAATAAATGGAAATCCATCCCATGTTCATGGATTAGAAGAATTAACATTGTTAAAATATCCTTACTACTCAAAGCAATTTACAGATTCAATTGAATTCCTATCAAAAATGCATAGGAAATTTGTACAAAAATTAGGGAAAACAATGAATCATATGAAACCCGAAATTCATATGAAAAACACCCCAATAATCAACATAATCTTGAAAAAGAAAAACATTCTGAAGCTATCTTACTTCCTGATTTCAATTTTTTTTACAAATCTACAGTAATCAAAACAGTAAGGTACTGGCTTAAGGACAGACATAGGCACCAATGGAATAGAATAGAGAACATAGAAATAAAGTCACACATGTACAGTCAACTGATCTTCAACAAGCATGTCAAGAATACATGATAGGAAATGACCACCTCTTCAATAAATACTGTTGGGAAAATAGCACAGTCATATGCAAAGGAAAGAAAAAAAAAAAACCTTATCATACACCATACAAGAAAGTTAACTCAAAATGGATTAATGTCTTAAGTATGAAATTTGAAACTGTAAAATTTCTAGAAGAAAATATCAGAAAAGCTTCTTGGTATTGTCTTTGGCAATGATTTTTTGAACTAAACTAAACAACTTCTGCACAGCAAAGGAAAAATCAACAAAATGAAAATACAACCTACAGAATGTGAGAAAATATTTGCAAAACATATATTTGATAAAAGGTTAATGTCCAAAATATATAAAGAACTCATATAATTCAATAGCAAAAAAAAAAAAAACCCAAAATGAAACAAACCAAAAAAGCATTGATTAAAAATGGTTCAAGGAAACAAATAGAGATTTCTCAAAAGAAGACATACAAATGTCCAGCAGGTACATGAAAAGGTGCTCAATTTCACTAGTCATCAAGGAAATGCAAATCAAACTCACAATGAGATACCACCTCGCCACATCTGTTAGAATGGCTATTCTAAAAAAATAAAATTAAAAAAATAAACATTGACAAATACGTAGGGAAAAGGACACCTTGCACATTATTTGTGGAGTTGTAATTTGGTGTCTTCATTTTGGAAAATAGTATGGAAGCCCCTTAAAGTATTAAAAATAGAAGTACCCTATGATCCAGCAATCCTGAGTATAGATATAATCTGTATATATATAATAGTATAATCTGAGTATAGATCCAAAGGAGTTAATATCAGGATCTCAAAGAGATATGCATATTCTCATGTTCATTGCAGCATTATTCACAATAACCGAAGCAACTTAAATATTTAGTGGAAGAATGAATAAAAAATATACATACAATGAAATATTTTTCAATCTTAAAAAATAAGGAAATCCTGCCATTTATAACAATATGGATGAAACTGGAGAAAATTTTGCTAAGTGAAATAAGCCAGACACATAAAGAATAATATTACACGATATTATTTATATAAGGAATCTAAAATAGTCCAACTCAGAAGCAGAGAGTAGAATGGCAATTTCTGGAAGGAGGGGAAGATGAGGAGGTATTAGTTAAAGGTTACAATATTTCAATTATATGAGATGAATAAAAACTAGAGGTCTACTGTGCCACAAAATGCGCATAGTTAACAAAATTGTACTGTATAGTTAAAAGTTTGCTAAAAATATAGATCTTAAGTTAAGCATTCTTACCATCATCATGAATAAAGAGGGCAGTAGAAAACTTTTGAAGATGATGGATTTGTTCATGGCATAGAATGTGGTGATGGTTTAACAGATATATACTTACCTACAAGCTCATCAGGTTGTACACATTAAATATGTACAGTATTTTGTATGCAATCATACCTCAACAAAGTAATTAAAAAAAAAAAACTAAGGGGAAAAAGGATGAACTTGTATATTTAGAGTTCCTTAATGATAAAGGATTTTATGTAAGAAAGGATAAATCACCCCCTCACATTTGGTACTTCCTTAATAGGAATCAATACCCCCTCCAATCCCCTCTAACCAAGTAGGAGCTGTTGCTGATTTACACAGACATGCAAAATAACCTTTCTTTTTATTAAATTATCATAACAATGGTTAGAATTATGAAATAATATGAAATTAACACTGACACCTAATGTACTTAAATTTTGATTATGGAGGATAATGCCTTCTTTTCAATAAGTATTAAACTGACTTCTGACTACAACCATTAATTCCTTCATGCGTTTCTGTATAACGTACTTTCAGGTCTTTTATTCCTATACTTTTTATAGAGGTAATGTTTTTATCTTCTCCTCTTGCTCCAGACCAAGTCACATATTTCCCTGGGATTGGACTTGATCTAAGTGAGAAGGTTAACCCTCTGCATGATTAGTTTTTTGGATTGCATTTTTCCCAAAATGGAAGAGATTTGTGTTTGAATGATCTTATGTTTATCTAAGCTGAGATTCAGTTCATACCTATATTTACAAAGTTGAGATGTTAAAAATAAATATCTATTTTTTAAGATGTTTAAAATGTTGTATTTCATCATTAGCATATTCCAGGACAAAATTTCTTAAACTAAAGTTGTATTTTAAATTGTTGCATATCTTCTCTACTTTGCATGAATAGATGTTTTGGCTGACATTGGGATATTTTCCAAATGCATGAAATTCTCTTTCTTCCTATGCACATGGTAGAATCGTATTTTTGACTTTATGGTTCATTAGGGCCATGTAACTAGCTCTGGCTATTGAGTAGTAAAGGCCAGAAAACTCAGTTATACATCTGAGACCCTACAGAGCTTCATTCACTATGTCACAGGGATAATAACGTTTTAAATAGTGGCTTCTTCAACAGACTGCTTCCAAGTGGGAATGTCACTCAGCACAGCTTTTAACCAACCTGAGTAATATGAATAATAAGTAAAAACATTATATCTGTGTTTTTAGCCACTGAGTTTTGTGTTGTTTGCTGGTATGTAATGATGTAGATGATTCTGATTAATACAAATGTAAGCTTAGCTAATAGCCTATAACTGAGAGAGAACAAATTTATATATCTATATGTATATCCATAAACATAGACATACAGATGTATATATATATATATATATATATATATATACACATTTTAGAATTTTCCATGTCTACACAGACTAAATTAATTACATCATTACCAAACTTTCTTCTAATTATGATAACATTCAACAATTTTTAAAACCTACTGTAGAGACATTATGTTAGTATTTCGAAACAGAGTAATGAACAAGAAACAGGCATGATCCCTGACCCTAGAGAAATTATAGTCTTACTGGGGAAATAGACATTAAATGACATTATATATAAAATCTTAATTTCTGCATCCCTTTATATGTGGGCTGTGTTCCAGTTGAACCAGACCAAGGAGAGGACATAAAGTCCACCCAAATTAATTTTGTATTGACAGGGGCATACCATGAGGCAGGAAATTTCACTGTCATGGAGAGATGTATCACATGGTACAATATTTAAATAAGTAGGCAAAGTTCAAGTGCTAGGTGATGAGTCTATATTTAAGTTAAAACAGTGAGGGCAGGGATTATAGAAAGCCAGCTCAGATGCCAAGGAGTGAGTCAAATTAACTGGGTTTCAAAACAGGTAAGCAACTCCAGTGGAAACCTATGAGCTTCACAGAAAGTTCAGGTAAAAGCCAGCACAGCAAAGGCTACAGAAGTCAAGAAGCATCCAATGCTTAAGATCAAAGGTGATTCCACATTTAAGGAGGCAGGACTAATTCAGT